>NC_067166.1:33564410-33906724 GCF_903995435.1 Acomys russatus | reverse complement strand
TAGCCTTTTTTTTTTTTTCACACCCCAGATGCTTGGTATTTTATATTAATGCCAATTGAAATATGCATGAATAGACCAAAGGGAAAAGCAGTTGTTCTGAATCACACTGTGAGTGAATGCTTCTTAGATTCCCTTTTCTAGTCCCAGAGCTAGGATTTTGAGGCTGAATAATGTTAATTGCCAAGAGACAACAGACACACAGTGGCTCAAAATGCTGCGTGGTGGGAGCTCAAACAGGCACCCAAATAGAATTGTCAATTTCAATAGATGCCGGTGTAAATTTGTATTTAATCTCTCTCATATTTATTCAATATGTTGTGATGGCTCATTGAGGATTCACTCTGCTTCTCTGTTTTGTTGCCTCAGTTATCTCATCTGAACACCAAACTAATGCTTTGTACGGTGATGTTTATCCAAAGTCACAAAGAAAAACACCTCAGGAGCATCAGTGGAGACCCAACTGGGGCACACATTTCTTGGCCACCTTTGTAGCTCAGCATAGTCATAAGACTGAATGTGAATCTGCAAGATCTAAGAGTAAAGAGGGTGTGCAACGTCCGAGATACATTTCTGGAGATGGTCTTGCCTTGTAATCTGTGTGCCTGTCACTTGCCCTGCAGCAAGTGATAATTCTTGAACAGCCTTGGGCAATAAACCTTACTCCTGACAACTCTGGATGGTTTACATACATATGTGCTCTTTGGTGAGAAAAATAAACTACCACTCTTAACATACTAGAGATTAGCCTAGCTTTTGTTATCGTTAACCTGTTCCTTAAATAATAAAAACAAACGGGACACCAAGAAGTTGAATCTACTCAGGAAGCTCCTGTTCTTATATATAGTCACAGATGCATCACAACACAGTGACCAAACAACACACGGCATATCCAGGGGCCGTGTGCAAGGCTATAGTGTGTGTCCTCTCTGCTTCTTCACAATGATGCAATTGCCTGTCTGAAACATCTTAAGATCTATCTCCATCACTAAGCAAAGCATGACTACAGATCCTTCCTTAGCAAACCAAGGAAAAATAGCTTTAGGCTCCTCCACATTTTTCCAGCCCTTGAACTAAAGCCGTCTGGAAAATAAAACAGAGTTCATGGACTCTGTTCAATGAGAATGAGGGCTCTTGTGGCTTCAGAATTCGACAGTCTAAACTTCTTCATTTTACTATGACTTGAGGTAGGTTATATGCAAAATATTTTTCATGGCCTTATGTTAAAATATGCATATTTGGTTTTGTTTTTATTACTCTCCAGGGAAGGAGCCCTTTCATCCATACATCTTCCTCATCTAATACTCTTTGATATTTCAAAATCCAGTCTAAGCACTGGTTTCCTCCCCCCTGTACTCACTGTCACTCAAAGACCTATTCTACACGGCATCAAGTCTCTTCAGTGGGTTCTTCTGTGTCTTCTTTCTCTACCCAAATTTCCTAGTTCAGGTCAACTGTTTGTATTCCTGCATTCTCACCTCTTCAGAAGTCTACACCAGCTTCCCCTAAAAGTACTAAAATTTCACCTAAGAGATAACTACTCCAGTTCCTTAACATGCGTTCATGCATGACTCACTTAGATATTCAACAGTTATTGCCCCCCTCCCATACATCATGAAATAGACAGATTAGGAAGCCAAGCATAGCCTTGATGTGCTCTGTAGGCTGCGGGGAGACAGGTCGTTCTCCTGTCTCCACACTTTACTGTAAAACTTTTAGAGACGCTCCTTTCTGGATAATTCATTCTCAGATAGTTTGAAGAAAATTTACACAGCAATTTTGAATTACCTGTAGGTGGAAATAAGGATAATTTTTTTACTCTTTATGGCAATTTGGATTTTTTTCACATGTGGATAATTTTATGAGCCTTCAAAGAAAATGCTTCAAAAGTCCCTATTGTTCAGATAGAAATAGCTGAGAGTAATGGTATGCAGTTGGCATTTTGCGTTTTTAATTATTATGCTATTTGCACATTTACATATTTATACAGACATTACAACACACTTTGTAATATTTAATTAGGTGATTACTCTATCACTTCATTTAATCTATTATGTATCTGAAATCTATGTATCTTTAGAACAAAGAAATGATCTCTGTTTTTAAATCTCTGGTAGAGTCCATCTTTTAACACCGAAAAAGCTAATATTTCTATTTAAAGAACCTATTTGTCTTTAATTTAAAACCAAATATAATTTACTACCAATTGTGAGCCAGCAATGTGGAGTGGGGCTCTGCATCTCTTACTCATGTCACTTTACCCGCAAATGGCTAGAATCGAGGCAGGGCTGGAGCTTTATGTAGGTGACAGTGTGACTACAGCATTTAAGATGGAGCTATGAATTACTGGTTAAAAGTACTTAATGCCCTTGCAGAGGACCTGGGTAGAGTTCTCAGCACTGACACAGACATGATAGCTTATAACTGTCGGGATGGAACTCCAGCGCCAAGGGACTCAGTACCTTTTTTTTGAACTCCACGAGCACTCCACACACACGTGATATACACACATGAACACAGGCACACACAGGCACACATACATGTGTACACACACTGAATAAGTAATCTTTCTTAAAGAGAAAGTTTTGATTGGCTTGAACCCCTATGGAGGCAGGGAGAATGCTATTCTTCTGAAAGGAGATACTCTCCTAGCTGGTGAAAAGAAGTCCCTTACTATTTTAAGTACTGGGAGGCTTCTCAAAAGGCTTTGAGAACTAATGGGAAAATATGCTGTACGGTTAGAGTGTTGTGTTTAGGGGGATTTAGTGATGGAGAGGAAAAGGCCTTTCCAGGCTTTCAGAACTTGAGGTGGCTATTTTAGTGGTACCTTTGAACTACAACGATGAGCAACTAAATCAACCTCAGAAAGGTAAAGCTGTAGGAACAAAAAACTGAGTTTTGACTTATGAGGTGCTTTAGCCACATAGACTCCATTCCAAGTCAACATTTTTAAATGAGATACGATTATTTGGGCATGCAATGACTAAAGCACACTGTTGTGACAAGGATCTCATGCTGGGCATCCTTCTGTTTGTAAGGAAGCTTTCTACTTGCACACTCACCACAGCAGCAGCATTTCATCCACACCGCAACGTGAGTCCCAACATTGCTTTGGGAAGCTTCTCTGGCCTACCCCTTGTGTTTGTAAGTGCCATCTCAGTAGACAGAGCCACCCCCTGTCACTTAAACTTTGCCTGTGGCTGCTTTTGTGCTAAAGAGCAGGCTTGAGGAGCTATGACACTCAGCGTGTGCTGTTCAAAGCTAGTACTTGTTCTTCAGAAGAAAGTTTGCAGACTAGAGGCTGAAGACAGTTTTTCTTCTCTTCTGCATATCTGTTTTCCTCTTGTGAACAAATTCACATCTTTTTATTTTATTTTATTGCTCTTTGATTCTTTATGTATATATATTATTAATTATTAACAACTCAATTGTTCTCCCATCACTTGTATCCTTCTGTTTCTCCTACCCCCTGACTCTCACCCTATTACCCTCCCTTAGGTCCATGTCTGAGGGGGAACTCCTCCCCCACTTTATGGTAGCAGGCTAACAAGTCTTATCTTGGTAGTCTGCCTATTCTTTCTTTGAGTGCCACCAGGGCTCCCCACCAAGGAGAGGTCATCAAATATGGGGTACCAGAGCTCATGTCAGAGCCAATTTACATCTTTATGATAGAAAGGAAAGATAAAGAAAAGGAAAATGTAAACAAACCTACCTCAACTATCGTTACAAAATTTAAGAAGTACTGCTAGAAGTCACAAAATAGACCCTTTAAAACATCTTGATGTTGGACTGGAGAGATGGCTCAGTGGTTAAGAGCACATATTGTTCTTTCAGAGGACCCAAGTTCAGTTCCTAGCTCTTACATCACGACTTTCACAACCATTTGTAACTTCAGCTCCAGGGAGAATCCAACACCTTTGGCACTAGCACACACATTTACACATGCATACACACACATGTACACAGACACACATGCACATGCATACACAGACATACATGCACACAATATGCTCATACATGCACACTCACAATTAAATTTCTAAAAAAAATCTTAAACTATGTATATGCTGCAGACGATGAAAAAGGCTCCTTTTTTGCAGTGCACATAGTGCAAAAAGAGAACTCAGAAGTCTTAGGCTTCTTCCTGTTTGCCATTCTAACTAAGGGGTTCAGTCAACTGTTTTCACAATGAAAATGAAGGGAGATACATTGAGCGTTGGGGACAGGACGACATCTCTTTTATTCTCATATTGAACAGATGGACTGGTGTTGGACTGTAGCCCCATAGTCTGACTACAGCCAGTTTTACTCAGAGTCTTGGTAAGATGCAACAAAGGTTTACTGCCTTTCAGCAAGCCAAAACAAGAGTACTATAAGGTTCACTGCTCATAGTGCTAATTCTTATAAAGCCAGCTAAAGTTTTACTCTTACTGTGAACAAAATAGAACTACATAACAAATGTGACATGTTATATTTCCCCTTTCCAGGGAGATCCACATGTTCCTCCTGAGCCCTCCTTTTACTTAGCTTCTCTGGATGCTTTCTTTCTGGTTCCATCCACTTCCTGGTAGATTTTTATAATGTCATTGTTTTTAAGAGCCGAGTGATACTCCACTGTGTGAATGTATGACATTTTTTTTTTTTTTTTTACCCATTCTCTGGTTGAGGGATATCTAGGTTGTTTCCAGTTTCCGGCTATTATGAATAAAACTTCTATGAACAGCTTTATTGAGCAATTGTCCTTGCGGTATGGGTGAATATCCTTTGAGTATATGCCCAGGATTGGTGCTTAGCCCAACAGTCATCAGAGGGACTTCACCCAGAAACTGATGCAAACAGATGATGAAACTCACATCCAAACATTAGGTGGAGCTTGAAGAAGAGAAGGGGGAAAGGTTGTAGGAGCCAAAGGGGTCAATGACAACACAAAAAATTCCACAGAATCAACTAATGTGGGCTCATAGGGCCTCACAGAAACAGAACCACCAACCAGGCAGCCTGCATAGACAGACATAGGCCCTCTGCAATATGTTACAGTGTGTAGCTTAGTTTTCCTGTGGAATTCCTAACAGTGGGAGCAGGGGCTGCCTCTGACTCTTCTGCCTGCTTTTTGGACCCTTCCCCTCTCCTGGGTTGCCTAGTCCAGCCATGCCAGTGGAGAAGGTGCCTAGTCTTACTGCAACCTGAGATTCCAAGGGTGGTTGACATCCCAGGAGGCTTGCCTGTGTTTGAAGAGAAACAGAGGAGAAGTTGATGGGGGACGTAGAGGAGGGGAGGTAAGGAGGTGGGGAGGAAGGACTGGGAGTAAAGGAAGGAGGGGAAACTGTGGTCAGGATGTTAAAAAAAAAAAAAGGTAAGCCAAAAGAAAATGCGACACACGTTAGAAACCAAGCTGACGTTTCTAGTGTACAAATTGCTATCCATTGCACATTAATATACTTTCAAGTGAAGAAATGTAATCAACAGTGAAATACCCTGATGCTGGATCTTACGGGTTGGGAATTTAGGGAAAGCTTATTTGGAAGTGTTCTTGTAGAATTCTATTTGGTCATAGCCTGCTGGTAGCTGGGCTGAGGCTACCTGAGGCTTGCAGTGGGATGGGACACTAGAGGTGTGGCTGCCAATTGATGATAGCTGTCAGATGGTATGATGGTCAGTCAGCACTGTCAACTTGACACAATCTAGAATAGGCCAGGAAGAGAGTTATCAATGAAGTATTGATGTGACTGAGGTGGCCCATGGGAAAGTGTATAAAGGAAAGCTGTCTTGGTTAGGTTAATGAATATGGGAAAACCCAACCTAAAAGTGGTTGGTAATGTTCCCTGGGTCTGGGGTCTGGTCTGGAGAAAGGCAGCCAAGCACAGACACTCTTGGGTCCGTTGTGCTCTTTTTCTCACTGTGGACAGAATGTGATCAGTCTTCTCAAGGTTCTGATGCTTGGATCTCTGTTGTTTTGAAAGGGAACCTAGGACTGTGAACTGAAAAATGAATCACTTCTCTGCTAAGGTGCTGTGGTCAGGGAGTTTTATCCTATCAACCGGGAAACAAAACTTGGGCAGTTGGAAACTTAGCTGGGCTTCATTGTGGACGTCCTAGAGAGGAATCAGATTTCTGTGGTCTGATTACTTCTGTCTTAACCCAGCATAAACATCACAAAGAATGAGGGAGAGGTAACATAGCATATTGTGACCGGAAAACTCCAGTGGTTTGATGGTCACATGTTTTGTCATATTCAAACGAATAGGATTGTGCACCCTAGCTTCCAACAGGTGTCCCAAGAACTTGTGGCCACATTTTAAAGCTGCCACATCTAGCTTTGGTGCTTAACTTTCATGTAAAATTAATGAAACTTGAAATTTTAGCATCAACTATATGAGCCATTGTATTTATTAAACAATGCTATCATAATTAGGATCTTCTCAGACCTCAAATAAAACTGAAAGAACAAATTAGATAGATTTCTAAGAAAATATATTACTTAGAAGATTTCAAAAAAGGATACACTGCAATAATTGTGTCTTCATAGGGCTACAGGCTGCCCTTCAAGATAGAGTCTCATTCATTTGGACCAAATGAGCACAAATCAGATCTGAGGTAGAGAAAAACTTGAGTTTTAGAGTATTTAATAAGGTAATTATTTTTAGGCAACTGAGATAGGCTACAAAAGACATTATTAAGTAGAAAAAAATGTACCTAGGCACTATTATTTATGTGGAAGATAGAACAATGAAAGAAAACAGAAAAAAGCCTTCACTGCATTAACATATTAATTGTTGTAGGTGGAGACAAACACTAAACAGAAGACGTACTTTCAGATATATTCTGATGAATGTAATGAAGAACAATTGAGTTGGTGAAGAGGGGGCAGCGAGATTCAGCAGAGGGTGTTTCTTAAATAACTTGATATTTGAACGGAGCACGTGAAGACAAGTCATGTGATCTGGCAGAAGCGTAGAACTTGAGTGGACTCTGAGGAATCAGAGAGCCTGGGAAAGTCAACTGAGAGCATGGTAAGAGAAACTTGGCGGGGCCAGTGGTGGCGGCACAGCATGGGGACATACATGTGGACTTTAATGTACATGCGAAGATGTTCATATGTTTAAAGTAAAGTTGGAAGTCACTAGAGAGTGACATGATCATTCAGCTTTTCACAAAATCACTCCAAATCCTGTGTAGATAGAAATCTGGATTTGCAGGTGAAAGAGGAGGAAGTCAAAGCAGAGAAACTAATTGGTTAGTCGGATTTCATGTTATTCCTCATGTTACTTCATTACAAGATGTTTGTGAGTTGGAATAGCGTCATAGTGGGAGAGGGGATGAGAAACAGCGAAGGTACAGAAGAGACTGCCCCCCATCTCCCCGATGAGTGAGGAGAGGTTGTTTGATCAGTTGGTCTAGAATATATTCAAAATAATTTCACATATCAATGTCACCATGTAGATTTAAAATAGAGTCAAAATCAATGAAGTTTCGGGGTAATTTCAAAGGACCGAGCTAAAACTAAAAGTGGTTAAAGATACTCGTTTTTAGACGTGCTCTCTGATTGTAAATCGTCTTTGTCCCCATGAAGAAAACATGTAAAATCTAGTAAGTTGGGTACAATTTGAATCCCATTCTCATTTTGTTGCATAATTTCTTTGGAAAAGGAAGAGAAGGCTGCAGAGAGAGAATCATAGGAGCCAGCATCCTGTTTCTTCTTAAAGTTGGAGGCCTGTATCTACTTGAGGATGCTTGCTACAGCGTCAGTTTAGGGAGCTGATAAATTTTCAGTGATATATGAGGCATTTTTTTTTTCAAATTGCAACAAGGATGGGAAAGCGTGCTGAAATTCATTCAGGAAGACATGTGTAGCTCAAACCCTCCACTGAAAGGAGGCTGTCCCCCACCATCTTGCCCCGGGACCCCACACAGCTCTGCTACTCATCTCATTCCTTGGGGAAGCAATGGCAGGGGACCAGTACTTAAAAAAAAATGCTTACCAAAAAAAAAAAAAAATGCTTACCGAAGGGTAGTCTGATTTATTTATTGTCATCATCTTCATGGAACCCTTTTGTATAGTCACCTGTCTTCTTTGTGAGCTCTTGAGTTTCTGACAAGGTTATTTACTTGCAGCTTCCAAGTCTCTCTGCCCCCTTGTTTTGTAAGTCACATTGCAGTTTTTCCCTTCCATATGATTGAGTTCTTCAAAGTAAGCACCTTTCAAAGTAGTGACAAGCAAAATACAGCTGGAGGATCGTGTAAGTCCCCGGTAAGCAGCTTTGCCTGCTGTCATTGTTGACTTCCAGAGGGTGGTGATCCATGTCAGTCACGAACATGACACCTTGGCAAGGCTGCAGTCTTCTCCCAGGGTTCTCCTGTGTGAGAACTTTCCAGGTAACTAGATTCTCCTATATCCCTAGTACCTCACACAGTGCCTGGAACACAGTAGGTACTCAACAAGTATTTATTAATATTAATTATTAATCATTCTTTTGAACGCTGTGCTGACACATGTAGGTATTTGTCACAGACTGTAGCAAGGCATGGATTCCTTACAACGCTGGGTAAAGTTTAGTAAATAACCTTTCAAGCAGGCAGAGACTTCGAGGCTGAATGAATTGATATAAACTTATATTTTTTAAGCCATCAAAGTAAGAAGAGATTAAGAGTAACGTTTACTTATTAAGATAATTTCCTAATCATTCTTATAAGAACTTAATGAGTGACAAACTGACGCTGGATATAAATTTATGATTTCCCAAAATAACATTTGATTGGTTTGAGTGATGTCTTACATCAAGTAATCATAGTTAATTTTTGCTTCTGGAGAGGTTTGACTTTACCAGTCTATCATGTCGTCAGATGTATTTCAGGAATGATTTCTTTGTCTGTTGATAGAGAGTTAAAGAATTCTAGTGGAGATTCTCAGATATATAACTTGTATCTCATAAGGGTGGGGCACACCTGGACCCCTGACAATAAACTACAACTCTGCTTGAAGTGGAGCAAACATCTAAAGAATTATTTTATATTTAACAATATTTTTACTCATATAAACCAAGAAGAAAGTTATTTTTTTTTTTCTGTATGTATAGAGTTGATAATGTAGCAGTAACCACTGGGTCATTTTAAATTTTTTCAAATAAAGTTTAATAAGTGTTCCCATCTTGATGCTATTGTAATTATTCACAGTAATTATAAAAGAAAGGGAATTATAATTATACTGCTAAAATAGATGCGAAAACCCAGTATTTACTTGTTTTTTGTATTTTCTAAGTATTCTATATAAATAAAGGCTAATGTTTAATTCAGTTTACAAAATAATGAATGCCTAAAAGAAAACTTTAGAGAGAAAAAAAATATAAATACAGAATGCAAACAATCAAGTTATTAGGCTTTATTACTTCTTATAATTCTTTACTGATAATAAATTTCTTTTGGGGTGAGTACATGTGTACTAAACCAATCACCTCAATAACCACTGTCGTAGCAGTGTACCCAAGGTGGGTATGAGGAAAATTGAGACTGAGGAGGAGCAACTTGGGCAGGAAACAGGGCAGGAGAGCTTTTCCTGATAAAGGATGCTCGAACCACCCAGCAAGTGGTGTCAGCACTGACACAGGCATCTGGGCCTGACTGTCTGCTGTTCTACTGTCCACTCTCCTATCCCTGGATTGGGCATGGTTTACTTCTTCCTGGAGTCTCAGAAGCAGCGAAGGGGCTCATGTTCTGTGAGCTGTAGTAAGTCACAGCTTGGTTATGCCTTTGAGATCCTGTAGCTGGTTCTCAGTCTGGCTGTACTTCAGAAGCACCTGTAATCCGTAGCTGCCTCCAGAGCGTCAGAGCGGATTGTCCTGGGGTGGGCTCCATCTTTTCACTTGTGGAGAGCTATTCATCTGCGTCTAAAATATGAGACTCTCTGGCTGCAGGAAGAAGAAATCGTTAACTCTCATGTTTGCCTTATTTCCCCCACATGTTCCTCAAGGAATTTTTGGAAAGCCCACAGGACAACAGTGATTGTCATGGAAACAGCTCTAGACCTTCCATGAAAGTTCTTCCCTGACTGCTTGCTTGTAACCATTCCTAGGCAGGGAGAGAGGCTGGAAAAAGAAGAGGAATCAGGATGCTCTTCGGCATTGTACTGTGAGACTTGGAACGCACTCTGTGAGTGAGTTTGGAGGACCAAAGATCAATGGACAGGCAAATATAAAACAAATATTTAATTTTAATCAACAGTATCACAGATAAATTTTGGTATAGGAGTGGGTAAACTTTTGACTGAAATCATGTTTACTTCTAGCTATGTGAAGTCTATGATTTATTTACCCTTCTGAGGTACAGTCTTCTTATCCATGGCAATACAAACAGTGTCTATCACACTGTCTTTATGCAGTTGCTATATATTTGAGATTAGGTTAAATTATAATAGACAAACAACATCTTATATTACATGTGATATACAAATCTTATCACCACTATGGGTTGAACTTCTTTAATATGTATTTATGTGAACACATTTCAAGGTTCACCCTTTTCAATAAGGCAGCAATTCTGGGGGAGGGGGTGTGATAGCTTTAAAAGCTGTAATTCAGTCAATATGGACTAGTCACCATCTAATCTGAATGTGTGGTAAGTTTATAAAAGAATGCATCTTTTTCTGACTTTCACATGAACTCTGGTGCCTCATATTTGACCACGTCCCCTGAATGGGGAGACCTGGTGGTACTCAGAGGAAGGATAGCAGGCTACCAAGAAGAGACTTACTACCCTATGAGCATATACAGGGGGAGGAAGTCCCCTTCAGTCACAGTCATAGGGGAGGGGAGTAAGGGGAAAATGGGAGGGAGGGAGGAATGGGAGGATACAAGGGAGGGGATAACCATTGAGATGTAATATGAATAAATTAATAAAACAAAATAAAAAAAATAAGCCCAATATTTTAATTTTAGCACAGGATCCAATTGTTTACTGGCTTTGGAAAGCACACCCTGTGTCATTTTCTCATCACTTAATCTTGTATTTAAAGCTTTTATTCTAACAGTTGCACTTGCAGTAGCCATTCAGAAAAGACAGCTACATGAATAGAAATAGCTGTGACGTGCCAGTGGCAGAAATCTTAGTTTTTGTCCCCAACTGCGGTGGTTAGTGAGTTTGGGCAATTACACTCAATTACCATGGGTGGAATGGCCTGATATTTAACTTATTCCCTGCAGTTTTGGAGGATGGGTAGTGCAGGAGCAGGGCACTCACATGGGGCCAGTTTGGGGGAGAGATTGTGCACGTGCAGTTGTGGGACAACTTGTACTTCTCCCAAGTAAGGAAGCTGGCTTTTCCAGCCTCAAGAGCAGCCTGAGTATCGTTTAGACATAGGCATGCTGGTTTAGCGCATGAAGCCACGCTGGAACTCTGTGGACAGTGAGGCTGTGCCTCCTGGCTGGTGGCATTGCTCTCACAAGAAAAATCTGTGTCTCATTGATACTCAGTTCTCTTGCTTTAAGGAACACAGTGTGGCATCGTTCACTCTTACTTTGTTTTTGACAAAGGGTGACGTGAAAAAGGCTGACATGGAGCTCACAGTGTAGACCTCTCTGGGCCCAGGTTTGCTTTAATTCCCCTACATTTGGGTCTGGGGTACCGAGATCCCAGGCATGTCCAGATCCTCCCTGCTTTTGGGTCTAGGGTACTGAGATCCCAGGCATGTCCAGATCCTATTGGGATTAGGATAATTTATAATAGTTAAACAACATTTTACAGTACATGTGATTATACAAATATTCTTACCACTACGGTTTGGACTTCTTTAATATGCATTTTATGGTGCTCCTTTTTCAATAAGGCAACAGTTCTGAAGGAAATGGCTTTAAAACCGTGATTAAGTCAGAATGTAACAGTCATCATTTAGTCATGTGATAAATTTATGAAAGAAGAATGCCCAAGGGTAGGTGGGGAGGAGAGAACAACAAGTTCAGCCCGGGCTTGAGCATGGGGAGCAGTGAACAGGCCGGACCAGCACACGGGCCAGAGAGACACCTAAGGACCCGTCCCGTGGAACGGATACTGGAAGGAGGCTTCATAGAGCACCTGCCAGGAAAAAGGATCTTTACAGATGAAGCTTCCTAATCTTCAACTTTCCAAGTCCTATAATTGATCCAAGATGGCGGCGAGCAATGTGGACCGTGTTTGGAGGCTCCAGTGAACAATTCAGGGAATTGCACAGATTTCTGAGCCAGGAACACCAAGGTCCCCACACCACGGCAGCGGGAGTGCTCCACGGTTTGGAGGGACCAGGGTGTGGAGGACCTGCGTGCCCCTGCACACGGGAGGAGCGCAGATTTTCTCGGATCGGAGCAGCAGTGGCAGAGGCAGCAGCAACAGCGGCGGCACCAGCGTCAGCAGTGGCAGTGGCTGAGGTTTGCAGCTCTGAGCCTTCCGGTGGAGGCGATTAGTGTGGTGGCCGGTGGGAGTTGCTGCGGGAGAGGGAACTCTGGACGGGATTTGAGCCACATGGTGCCTTGTGACCCAAACTGGACTCGGCGGACAGTTCAGTCCCAGAGTCCCGGGTTCAGCTCAGTGCATAGTGCTGTGGAGACGCTGTCTCAGCACAGCAAGCAATTCTGCCCTAGGCACTAGCTCAACTCAGCCACAGCTCCCCTGCTTTGACACAGCTGGGCGGAGCGCTCAGTTCCACCCTAGGCACCAGCTCAGTGCAGCCACAGTTTTCCTGTTGTGACAAAGACTGGGCGGAGTGCTCAATTCTACCCTAGGCACCAGCTCAGTGCAGCCACACTTCTCCAGCTGTGACGCAGGCTGGGCGGAACACTCAGCTCCACCAGAGGCACTAGCTCACATCAACGAGCAGTTCTGCCCAAGACACTAGCACAGCTCAGTGGGCAGTTCTGGGGCGCTAAAACAGGCTGTGGTCAGCACGCAGATTCAGCCGAGAGGCCCTAGCTGGACTTGCCAGGCAGATTGGGCCCAGAGAGTCTAGTTGAGCTGTGCGCACAGGCTTGGCGGCTCCAAGACTCTGGCTGGACTATCCACGTAGTATAGGCCCGGAGTGCCGGGCTGAATTCTGTCGCGACCCTTCCGACCAGCGGAAAATAAGGACAAGACCTGAGCATTCTTCTCCAGGCAGTTTATTCAGGAACCTTTTCAGCAAGCTTCTTCTTCTCCCGCTCGCTCGCTTCTCCTCCTGCTCTCTCGCTTCTCCTCCCCCAACACCTCTGCGCCCCTTTATATCCTCTGCCTCAACCAATCAGCAGCCCTTACGTCGGTAGCTCCAATTGGTTCCCGACAAGGTGGGATGCATACGTCAGAGCAAAGCACGGCCCACAACCCAAATAAGGACTTGTTTACCAGGAGTAAAATTGTAAGTCATCCTGTCTGGCGGGTTGCCAGGTGGCATCTTAGCGAGGGAGATAGCTTCAGCTTCCCACAGAATTCAGCATGCAGTGTGAGTCCAGAGTCCCTGGCTGAGCTTGGTGCACAATTCCGTCCCGGAGACTCGGGTGGAGCTTGGTGTGCAGTTTGGGGCCTGAGTCCCTAACTGTGCTTGGCAGACAGATTGGGCCCAGAGACTCTAGCGGAGCTTTTGGCACAGTCCTGGCTCTAAGACTCTGGTTGGACACAGTGTGCAGTTTGAATCCAGAATTCCTGGCTGAGCTTGGCGGACAGTTCAGGCCCTGAGTCAATAACTGACCACAGCACACACTTTGGGCCAAAAGCCCCTAGCTGAGCTTGGTGCACAGTCCAAGCCCCCCACAAGTCTGGCTGGACCCTGTGTGCATTTTGTGCCCAGAATCCCTAGCTGAGCTTGGCAGACAGTTCAGGCCCTGAGAATCTAGCTGAGCTCGGCGCGTGGTTCGGGCCCAGTGTCCCTAGCTGGACTTGGCAGGGAACCCAGAAGGCTGTGGATACCTTTGCCTGACCCAACGCTC
The DNA here is from genome assembly GCF_903995435.1 of Acomys russatus. Classification (NCBI taxonomy): domain Eukaryota; kingdom Metazoa; phylum Chordata; class Mammalia; order Rodentia; family Muridae; genus Acomys; species Acomys russatus. The sequence goes on along the minus strand of NC_067166.1, from coordinate 33,892,811 downwards.
ATTCACAGAGCCAGAACGATTGCAGGACCCACAGCACAGGGGAGCTGAGGATCACTGGCTGTGAGAGACGAAAACGACAGGGCTAACCTTCTGCCATCCACACCAATGAAGTATCAGAGCTTCCAGCCTACGGAAATCGTGAGAAAACAAGTGAATCTATCATCAGACTCCCCCCATCCAACGCTGGAAGCTAACCAACAAAAACAAAGACACCAAGATGTCTAAAGGACAGTGTAAAAGCATACGCAAAACCCCCCAAAACAACATGGCATCTCCAGTTTTCAGCTATCCCAAAGAAAACAACCCAGAGAACTCAAATACAATGGAAATACAAGAAAATGACCTCAAATCCTTAGTAATGAGGATATTAATGGAGGAAACAAATAAAATTCGTAATCAAATGCAGGAGGACGCAGCCAAACAGGTGAGAGACATAAGAGAAGCACATAGAGTGGAACTGGAAAAATTTCAGGAAAATACAAACAACCAGATGAAAGAAATCAAAAAATCAGTTCAAGATCTGAAGACGAAAATGGATTCAATGATAAACACACAGACAGAAGAAAAACGAGAATGTGAGACCTCAGAGAAGAAGGAGAGCAACACAGAGGTGAGCTTTTCTAACAGAATCCAAGAGATGGAAGAACGAATCTCAGGTCTAGAAGATACAATCACAGATCTTGAAGCAACCATTAAGGAAACATCAAAATCTGTAAAACTCCTGACACAAAACATCCAAGAAGTTAAGGACACCATGAAAAGAAGAAATCTGAGGATAATAGGCATCGAAGAAAGAGAAGATATCAGTCTCCAAGGCCCAGAAACTATTCTCAATAAAATCATAGAAGAAAATTTCCCCATTCTAAAGAAAGAGATGTCTATAAACATACAAGAGGCCTACAGAACACGAAATAGAATTGACCAGAAAAGAAAAACTGCCTGTCACATAATAATCAAAACACAAAACATACAGAACAAAGAAAAAATATTAAAAGCTGCAAGAAAAAAGAGCCAAATAACATTTAATGGCAAACCTATCAGAATTACACCCGACTTCTCAGCAGAGACCATAAAAGCCAGAAGGGCCTGGACAGAGATCCTGCAAACACTAAGAGACCACGCATGCCAGGCCAGACTACTTTACCCAGCAAAACTATCAATAACCATTGATGGAGAAAACAAAATATTCCATGACAAAAACAAATTCAAACAGTACCTATCCACAAATCCAGCTTTACAGAAGGCACTAGAAGGAAAACTCCATCCCAAAGGGTCAAGCTACAACCAAAACTACTCAGAAAATAGATAACTATCCCCTGGCAAAAACACAACTACACAAATGCTCGACTGGAACTAACATCAAAATTAAGACTCTTAACAGTCACTGGTCATTAATATCTCTCAACATCAATGGCCTCAATTCTCCAATAAAAAGACACAGACTAACTGAATGGGTGCATAAACAAGATCCAACATTCTTATGCATTCAAGAAACACATCTCACCCATAATGATAGGCATTACCTCAGGGTAAGAGGTTGGAAAAAAATATTCCAAGCAAATGGTCACAAGAAGCAAGCAGGCGTAGCCATTTTAGTATCGAACAAAATAGACTTTCAACCAAAATTAATCAAAAGGGATGAGGAAGGACACTTCATACTCATCAAAGGTAAAGTCAACCAAGATGACATCACAATTCTGAACATCTATGCTCCCAGTACAAGGGCACCCACATTTGTAAATGATCTGCTAAAAAAGCTTAAACCACACATCGATCCCCACACAATGATAGTGGGAGACTTCAACACCCCACTCTCACTGAAGGATAAGTCATTGAAACAGAAACTAAACCGAGAAATACCTCATTAACCAATGCCATGGGTCAAATGGATCTAACAGATATCTATAGAACCTTTCACCCAAACAAGAAAGAATATACCTTCTTCTCTGCACCCCATGGAACCTTCTCCAAAATTGATCACATTGTAGGTCACAAAGCAAGCCTCAACAGATACAAGAGGATTGAAATAATACCTTGTATCCTATCAGATCACCATGCTCTTAGGCTGCAATTCAACAACAACAGAAATTACACAAAGCCTACACGTAGGTGGAAACTAAACAACTCTCTGCTAAATGACACCTGGGTCAGGGAAGAAATAAAGAAAGAAATCAAGGAGTTTCTGAAATTCAATGAAAATGAAGGAACAACGTACCCAAATTTGTGGGATACATTGAAAGCAGTGCTAAGAGGAAAATTCATAGCACTAAGTGCCTTTAAAAAGAAATTGGAAACATCACACATAAGCATCTTAACGACACAACTGGAAGCCCTAGAAAAAAAAGTAGTAGAAACACCCAAAAGGAGTAGACGTCTGGAAATAATCAAACTCAGGGCTGAAATTAAAAAATTAGAAACTAAGAAAACAGTCCAAAGAATCAACAAAACCAAGAGCTGGTTCTTTGAGAAAATCAACAAGATAGACAGACCATTAGCCAAACTAACTAAAAGGCAGAGAGACAGTATTGAAATCAACAAAATCAGAAACGAAAAGGGAGACATAACAACATACACTGAAGAAATACAAAGAATCATAAGATCCTACTCTGAAGGCATATACGCCACAAAATTTGAAAATCTAAGGGAAATGGACGATTTTCTTGATCAATTTCTCTTGCCAAAGTTGAGTGAAGAACATATAAACAAGCCAAATAGTCCCATTTCCCCTACAGAAATAGAAGCAAGATAGTCTCCCAACCAAAAAAAAGCCCAGGGCCAGTTGGTTTCAGTGCAGAATTCTACCAGACCTTCAAGGGCGCGCTAATACCGATACTCTTCAAGCTACTCCAAAAGATAGAAATGGATGGAAAATTACCAAATTCATTCTATCAGGCCATAGTCACATTGATACCTAAACCTCACAAAAACTCAACAAAGAAAGAGAATTTCAGACCAATTTCTCTTATGAACATCGATGCAAAAATACTAAATAAAATACTTGCAAAACGAATACAAGAACACATCAAAGATATCATTCATCATGACCAAGTAGGCTACATTCCAGGCATGCAGGGATGGTTTAATATACGGAAATCCATCAATGTAATCCACCATATAAACAAACTGAAAATAAAAAACCACATGATCATCTCCTTGGATGCAGAGAAAGCATTTGATAAAATCCAACACCCATTCATGTTTAAAGTTTTAGAGAGATCGGGGATACAAGGCACTTTCCTCAACATAATAAAGGCTATATACAGCAAGCCAATAGCCAAAATCAAAGTAAATGGTGAGATACTCAAGGAAATTCCTCTAAAATTGGGAACAAGGCAAGGCTGCCCACTCTCTCCATATCTCTTCAATATAGTACTCGAAGTTCTAGCCAGAGTAATAAGACAACAAAAGGAGATCAAGGGTATCCAAATGGGAAAAGAGGAAGCCAAATTATCCCTGATTGCAGATGATATGATAGTGTACATAAGTGACCCTCAAAATTCCACCAGAGAACTCCTACAGCTGATAAACACCTTCAGCAAATTAGCTGGATACAAAATTAACTCAAAAAAGTCTGTAGCCTTCCTATACACAAATGACAAGCTTGCAGAGGAAGAAATTAGGAAAACCACACCCTTCACATTAGCCACAAGCAATATAAAATATCTAGGAGTCACTCTAACTAAGCAAGTGAAGGACTTGTTTGGAAAAAATTTCAAAACTCTGAAGAAAGAGATTGAAGATGACCTGAGAAGATGGAATGATCTTCCTTGCTCATGGATCAGGAGAATTAACATAGTAAAAATGGCCATCCTACCAAAAGCAATCTACAGATTCAATGCAATCCCTATCAAAATACCTACACAATTTTTTAAAGACATTGAAAGTTCAATTCTGAACTTCATTTGGAAAAACAATACACCCAGAATAGCTAAAACAATCTTGTACAATAAAAGGTGCTCCGGAGGAATCTCCATCCTGATCTCAAATTGTACTATAAAGCAATAGTGATTAAAACAGCTTGGTACTGGCACAGCAACAGGCTGGTTGATCAGTGGAATTGAATCGAAGATCCAGATATGAATCCACACACATATGGTCACTTGATTTTCAACAAAGGAGCCAAATCCATTCAATGGAAAAAGGATAGCATCTTCAACAAATGGTGCTGGTCTAACTGGAGTTCTATGTGTAAAAAAATGCAACTGGACCCATATTTGTCACCTTGCACAAAACTCAAATCCAAGTGGATTAAAGACCTCAACATAAAACCAGAGACACTAAGTCACTTAGAAGAAAAAGTGGGGAAGAGCCTGGAACATATTGGCACAGGAGACAACTTTCTGAACAGAACACCAACAGCCCAGGCCTTAATGTCAACAATTAATAAATGGGACCTCATGAGGCTGAGAAGCTTCTGTAAGGCTGGAGACACTGTCAAGAGAACAAAGCAACAGCCTACAGACTGGGAAAAGATCTTCACCAACCCTACATCTGACAAAGGTCTAATATCCAAAATATATAAAGAACTCTGGAAATTATACACCACCAAACCAAATAACACAATTGAGAAGTGGGGCTTGGAACTAAGCAGAGAATTCTCAACAGAGGAATATCAAATGGCTGAGAAACACTTAAAGAAATGCTCAACCTCCTTAGTCATCAGGGAAATGCAAATCAAAACAACTCTGAGATTCCATCTTACACCCATCAGAATGGCTAAGATCAAAAACTCAAGCGACACCACATGCTGGCAAGGATGTGGGGAGAGAGGAACACTCCTTCATTGCTGGTGGGAATGCAAACTAGTACAGCCACTTTGGAAATCTATCTGGTGCTATCTCAGAAAAATGGGAATAGGGCTTCCTCAAGACCCCGCTATTCCACTCCCTGGAATATACCTAGAAGATGCTCCAGCACACAACAAGAAAATTTGCTCAACCATGTTCATAGCAGCCTTATTCATAATAGCCAGAACATGGAAACAGCCTAAGTGTCCCTCAGTAGAAGAGTGGATAAAGAAACTGTGGTACATATACACTATGGAATACTACTCAGCTATTGAAAACAAGGAATTCCCGAAATTTGTGGATAAATGGATTGAGCTGGAAATTATCATAATGAGTGAGTTAACCCAGAAGCAGAAAGACTTAAAGGGTATATACTCACTTATATCTGCATACTAGTCCAAGGGGCATGTCTCACGAAAGCCTTCACTTACCAGGAAACTGGGACAGAGGGGAGGACATCCTATTGGGACTCTAGATGAGAGAAGCATGGGAGAATGGCAAAGTAGAAGGATCCAGAGGGTCCTAGAAACCTACAAGTAGAACATTATGATAGGCAGATTTGGGCCCAGGGGTCCTGCTCAAACTAAGGCACCAGCCAAGGACAATACAGGCGGTAAACTTTAAACCCCTTCCCAGATCTAGCCAATGGTCAGAACATTCTCCACAGTTGAGTGGAGAGTGTGATATGACTTTCTCACGTACTCTGTTGCCTCACATTTGACCATGTCCCCTGGAGGGGGAGACCTGGTGGCACTCAGAGGAAAGGCAGCAGGTTACCAAGAAGAGACTTGAGCATATACAGGGGGAGGTAATCCCCCTCAGGAACAGTCATAGGGGAGGGGAATAATGGGAAAATGGGAGGGAGGGAAGAATGGGAGTACACTAGGGGTGGGATAACCATTGAGATGTAACAAGAATAAATTAAAAAACAATATCTCAGAGACATACAGAAAAATAAATAAATAAATAAATAAATAAATAAATAAATAAATAAATAAATAAAAAAGAAGAATGCCCAAATACATTATTGAGTATACAACAGGGTGTGTCACCATTAACATTGTGGTCCTGGCCACACACACGCCCTTCTCATTACTGACAGGTGTTGATCCCTCAAGGCCCAGATGGTGATCCTATCCAAGAGCAATAGACAAGAAAGCTATCACATGTAGTAGATTGTTCTAGATCATGAATATAAGCAAGCTTTAAAAAAAATACCCAGAGGAATTCTATGGGCACTCTATGTAAGGAAAGACACATCTAATCAAAACACTGGCGATCCCTGTGTCTCTGGCCTAAGAATACGTAGGGGCTGGGATGATTGGAATAATAAGAGCAACAAAAATGGTAAGAACTTAATCATGTGTTTTTGCAGATGCTTTCTTTCAGTAGAATTATTTCAATCCCATGTCAGTTCACCGAGATGGAGGAATGGGTGTTATTAACACCTCTCTTTTACGAATGGGGATCATGGAGGTCAATTGCTTGCTCTTGTTCCTACAAGCTAATCAATGCAAGGTGAGACTGAAATCAGGTCTTTTTTTTTTATTCTGGAGTCCATAACATGCATTAAACTTCCCTTTCCTTTACACAAAAACTAATTGAGGAAACAACTTTCAAAATTAAAACTACCCACAAGTATCATGCCATTTACGCTAGCATGCAAGACCACGAACACAAGGGCTGGGCACAAGCTGGGGCTTTGTGTTTAATGCTGCTCGTATAACCTACCGAAATTAGGCTAGATGCCATGCGATAACAAGTGAAATGGGTTGTACTCTAAATGCAGAACAAGCCAGAAAACAGCCTTGAACAAATGATTCTGTTGCTGCCATTTGTCTTACTGTACTCGAAGGGGTAATGTCGAGTATTGGTCCCAAATGATAAATAGAAACTGTACCAGTTCAAAACATGAAAGTGGGGGCAGTGCTTGAATTGCTAGTGGACACTTCAACCAGAGAGATTAGACCAGTAAATAATAAACAGTTTCCACCTATTTATGTTGGGGTCAACTGTTGGAGGTGTATGTTTATAAGTGTCATGGATGTTATTAGTTAAAACAGACGCAATCATCTTGTCAGGACACTTAGGTACAGCACGCCACACTCTACTAGCTGGCCCTAAGATATCCAAACCTTCCTGGGAATTCAGCTTCAGAAACCATTTTCCAGCGTCTGAGTCTTTTTACCATCCAGCAGGGTGGCTGTCCCAGTGCTGTGACTCATCATCTCACCTACGCACCCGCTTCGTTCCAGCTGTTAACAAACATCTGGTTATCACCTAAGCATTACTTAAATCTTAAGTCCTGGTGCTTCTCTCAAAACTTTGGTCCTTGAATGGTGACATATTTTTTTTTCTCTCTCTCTGACAGAAATCTGCTTTGGTAATTTGCCTGTAACTGTAGGCCCATTTCTTATAAACTGTGAAACGGTTTAAAAAAATACCCTCCAGTATAATAATGTAGATCTTTAATACTCTCCCACTAAAAAAAAAAAAAAAAAAAAAAAAGGCTGAGGTCCTGAAGGATTCGTTCCCAGCCTATAGGGTTTATGTGATGGAACCTACAGGAGGTGGGGCCTGGTGGAAGGCAGGTGGGTTGTCCAACATGAGCTCTTGAAGTGCATATTAGGTCTCTGGTCTTTTCCTGTATCTCTGCTTCATGGAAACCACAAGGGAAATGGCTTTTATTTCCCTTGTACGTCTACCAAGATGCTCTCCCTCACTATGTTCCCAAAACAACAGAGCCAAACAGTCAACAACTAAACCTTTCTTTTAAAAAAGGATGATAATTTTCTATATCTTCTTATAAGAATGCGAGGCTGACTAACTCATCTGGTTTGGTTAAGTAGGCACTCATCCCAGATCGCCTCCCACCATCGTCGTGTGACCCATGATCCTTTTCTATTTGTGGATGTTGACAGTGACACACGACAAGTGACCATCTGTCATGACTGTGATCTGCCAACCTCAGTTTTCATAAAAATCCCCCGATAAGCTTTATCATGCAGCCTCTAGGCTTCACCTCGAGAATCAGGCTGGGCTGGAGGTTAGGAATGTGTGCATGTAACATCTCACAACGTGGGACTTCAAGATGGATGCCAGAGAGCAGCTGAGTAGAGGGACACTGCTTCATCGCTTGGTGTTACACCGATGCTCGATGCTCAGTGGATACTGTGCTTCCAGTCCTAGCTGATGGACACTATGGTGTCTTGATGATGAATGGAACCCCCATAGGTTCGTGTATTTGAATGCCTGGCCACCAGGGAGTGGAACTATTTGCCTTGTTAAAGTAGGTGTGGGTCACTGAAGGAAGTGTGCTGTGTCTCTGGGGGTGGGCTTTGCGGTTTCAAAGGCACATGCCAGGCCCTTGTCTTTCTCCCTTGGCCTGCAGATCGGGATGTAGCTCTCAGCTCCTGTTCCAGTGCAGTGAGGACTGCCATGCTCCAGCCATGGTCCCCTTCATGATGATAATGCAACGACCCTCTGAAATTGTAAGCAGGAGTTGCCTTGGTCATAGTGTCTCTTTGCAGCAATAGAAGAGTGACTAAAACAGAAGTCTTCCCATACAATCTAAGCCTTTGTTCTACCTGCGCCAGTGGTCATCCAAGTCTCCTTTTAGATGTCACTTTCCACAGGATGCCTTTTCTCCCGTCACTCAGGACTGTGTGATGCTTCTTTATCCTACTGTACCAACCCTACCTCTATCTAGCTCTTCTGTTACCGCACACTTCTTTACTCTCTTCTCTATATAGCTATTAAACTATGGGATATGAAAGGAGGATTATGTCTTGATCAACTCTGAATCTTCTGTGCTAATACTGTAACAGGCTTAGGGGAGCAGGTCAATGAATCCTTACTGAACAATCACGTCTTAACTGTTTCCAGGTGGTGCTGGGATCCTCGTCAACCTTGTTCAGCTGAGCAATTTGAATTGCTTTCGGAATGCTTGTCTAGACATGTCTCTGGGATGCAAAAGAGCTGAGTTAGTTAAGGACACAATCTGGCCCAATCTGGCCTGCTGATTACCAGTCTGTGATAGGACTTGTAGCCTTGGTTCTCAAGCAAGCATCTGCCTCAGACAAGGACAAGCAGCCAAGCCCATGTTATTTCTTAGAATTCAGAACGCTCTAATTTTCACTGTGAGCTAACACATTCTGGACAGAAGGCACTCCACATTAGAAAAAATGAGAAGTCTTCACTCTGATGTTGGGGTGGAGCCAGTTTCTTTTGAGATGGTTGATGATAAATTTCAGAAAGCAGCACTTTCCTCATTTATAAAATGCCCCGCTTGTGGCTGGCCTCTGATTCCATGCTACAGAAAGCCTTGCATTTTAGAGTCACTGAATGCTAGGCCTTGAAGGGACTTTTGAGACTGTTTTACACACGAGGAACATTGCAGCATCAAATATTCAGTGTCTATAGTGCGTGAGAAAATAAAACCAAAGGAAAGAAAACAAAAGCACTCCCAGACTGGAGGCTGTCAGAGGCTCACGCCACCGCCTGCTTCTACGTTTCTATCATGTCCATGTCACTGTGAGGCCGGAATGTCCATCGGGGTGGAATCATGGTCATCGTCCTACCTCAAGTCCATATTTTTCCACTCCAGCTGGCTTTTGTGACTTCTTTTTTTATCATGCATTTATTTATTTCCCAATGCCATGCATTATTTTTAATAGAGTTGGCTTGTTTAGTGTGTATATTTCAGGGCTAATTATCTTATTACTTATTTAGGACACACATCTGGAATTGGCAATAAGGGAACATTTAAGTGGTGCTTAAGGAGGAAATGGAGGGCAGTTGGGAACGGCCATACTTAGGCAGTTAGATAATGTGGGGTTTATGTTTTATGAGCATAGATTTTTATCCTTTCGTCTACCTCCTAAAATATAATTAAACTATTGCCAATGGACAAGAGTTTTGTCTAGTGGAAGAAAGTTGAGGCTCGGGAAATATAACACGGGGAATGGCTCCACAATTTACCAATATTTGGTATTTGAATTAGTGTTCATCACAGTGTTTCTGAATACCTGTTTTGTATCAGGTAGTGTACTAAGCATAGGAAACATTTGTATTCATCTGAATATAATAGTGGAAAGCAAAATAACATTAAATAGAATGTCTGAAAATACTTTTAGACCAGATATAGTTATGGGTGTTGATATCCTGTATTTTGTGCCTCCTATGCTAACATCTTGGTGAGAACATTTTTTCTTCTATCCTGGTTGCTGTTTGCTTGCTTAAGATATCTGTCTCAGTGCTCACAAAGGACCTGAACCCCCTATTCAGGTGTAGATAATAGACAGTTCATTCTCCACACAGGGAAGGAGGGAGGGAGTGGAGGACTACCTCTGACAAGATCTCTGGTGCCTGGGATTTGATCACTCCCCCTCAGTGGAAAGGCCCCTGTGGGACCACAGAAAAGTGAGATGCCGAATGAGACCTGATGGGCTGTGGTCCTCCTTCCCCACCTGTCAGAGCTCTAGGGGAGGGGAGAGTGGGAACAGGAAGACAAGAGTGAGGTGATTATAATCCAGATGTAATGGGAATAAGTGATGATCATAATATCATTAATAATATTAATAAGAGAAAAAAGATATGTCAATGTTTTGTGCCTATGTCTGTGTCTCTGTCTGTCTGTCTGTCTGTCTGTCTCTCTCTCTCTCTCTCACACACACACACTGTTCCTGGAGGAATCCTTATGGATTAGCTAATTCTTTCAGCTGCACATTGTTTACTGGAATTTAAGAGGTCAACAAACCTTGGGTTATGTATATTAAATGCTAGTTGTGGATATAATTTATAATCTACAACCCAAATAAGTAATTAGAACATTTTTTTAACTATCTTAGGTGGTCTTCTCTGTCATTTTGTCTGGCCAGATGATTAAAATTGAGTTGAATATCAAGAAGAAATCTGAAAAACTGTGACAAATATGTAGTGATGCTGGATTTGTGCACACTTGGAGCAAGAAGGAAGCCAATAGACCAGTGAAGTTGCTCAGTGGATAGAGGCACTTGTGCATGGGCCTAAGAACTTGATAAGATTCTAGGAGTCCACAAAGCAGAAGAAAACTCTTGACAGTTTCACTGTGACCTATACATGTGTAGTGGTCTATGTATGACTACACACACACACACACACACACACACACACACACACACACACGCAAACAGACACAGACACAGTCACACACACACAAAGATGCACATACACACAGACACACACATACACACAGACGCACACATACACACAGATGCACACACACAGATGCACAGACACACACACACAGACACACACACACACACACACACAGACAAACAGACACATACACACAAACAAATTAAAAGAATTAAAGAAAAAAGTCACAGACAAAGCAGTCAATGATATTGTGTGATTTTCTTCTGGCTCCCAAATTTAGCATTTCTAAATTGTTTCAGTAAAGATAAAGATTTTGGTTTTTGTTTTGAAACAGGGTTTCTCTTTGTAGTCCTCACTGTCTTGGAACTCCCTTTATACTCTGTGCTGGCCTCAAACTCAGAGATCCATCAGCATCTGCCTCCTGGGTACTGGAATTAAATGTGTGTGCCACAACACCAGGCCCTTAGTGCTTCAAAGAGTCATGTGAGTTGGCTGGTAATTGACAGTGAAAGTAGAGTATATAAAATAAAATGTAAAAATGATGTAAAATTATAAAATGTAAAGAGAAAGTGCACACACACACACACACACATACACACACACACACACACACACACACGAAAGTTAAGTCTAACACCTGGTAAACATTCACTTTAAATTGACATATACACTTTTCTTTTGCTTGCTTGCTTTTAGATAATGTAGGAGGGTGGGGACAGTGAGTTCATCATCATAGGAACTCTGTCAAGCATTAATACAAAGGTAAGAGGTCAAGTCCACTAATCACGTAGAATAGCCACTTTTTTCTGATCAACAGAGTGCTACTCAGCATATAAGGGCTGATGTGGGAGTGTGACCTGTAGGCTGTGATGTTAAAGAGAGCATCTAGCATGGGTGCAGTCCCAGAGGTGCAATAAGGGAGGGTGGTAGGAGCAGGTATGGACAGCAAGACTCAGACAGTGGAGATAAAGGGATGCTCCCCCAACTCTGGATGGAGGAGCCAGGACTCAGACAAAAGGATGGGGTCATCCCCGGCACACTATCACTGCACTCTGTTCTACTTATATTAAGTGGGGCATGCCAAATGTCAGAGCCAACAGAACTCTCCCTGCCTTATGTGGCTATTTTGAAGATTAATGAGGTAATGCTTAAAAAGTAGTGGAGACGAAGGGGTCACTATAAATGTTTGTCTTCTCTGCCAGGAAGAGTCTCCCTGAGAGCCTCTTTTAAAAATAAATGGGCAAACACCCAGTGTTCTTGATGCCTCCATCTTTTACTAGGGAGCTACCATACTGGCAACTGGACAAAACATTGGTATTTGTCTCCTCTATGACATTCTGCCACTGTTTCCATGGGCCATCCTCACAGGGACGAACAATACTAGGCTGAGCCAGTCATTTCACAAAGATGTATGGTGACAAACATCATACCTAGGAGCTACAGAGAAAGCTAAGTTATGCATTAATGCTTGAAACTCCAGTACTTAGGACCTCAGCAAAGCAAACACAGACATATATGTGGATTAAAAGAACCAAGTGTGGCTTGTACATCCATATGAATATGAATTAGTCATTCCTATTGGAATATAATATTTATGGCACACTGAGGTGTCCTTGGCTGTCTGTGGAAACCTCTTTTCTTTTTTTTCTTTTTTAAAAATATATTTTATTGATTTATTCATATTACATCTCAATTATTATCCCATCCCTTGTATCCTCCCATTCCTCCCTCCCTCCCATTTTCCCCTTACTCCCCTCCCCTATGACTGTGACTGAGGGGGACCTCCTCCTCCTGTATATGCTCATAAGGTATCAAGTCTCTTCTTGGTAACCTGCTATCCTTCCTCTGAGTGCCACCAGGCCTCCCCATCCAGGGGACATGGTCAAATATGGGGCACCAGAGTTCATGTGAAAGTCAGACCCCACTCTCCACTCAGCTGTGGAGAATGTCCTGTCCATTGGCTAGATCTGGGTAGGGGTTCGAAGTTTATTGCATGTCTTGTCCTTGCCTGGTGCCATAGTTTGAGCAGGAGGAAACCTCTTTTCACGGTCCTAGAAACACAAGAAAAGTCAGTCTTGTAAAACCCCAGCACACAAATCTTCGGGAGCTCCATTCAACTATTTTGAGGGAGCAGGCATCTCAGGAAGAAGTGCTCAGGAAGAAGAGCCATGCAGAGTCCCAAGCAAAGGAGGTGGCTGAGCAAGAAGCATGTCTGAAATTACACACTTTGCCAAGTCCTGGGCTGCTGTGAAAGGAGGAAGGGCTGACACACATTCTCTACTTGTCACATGTTCTCCAGCAGGTCACTGCCCCAGCATATGCTGAAGTTTCGTGATTCCTAAAGAGAATAACAGTAGAGCTGTGTGTGTGTGTGTGTGTGTGTGTGTGTGTATGTGTTTGTATCATTTGCCTTTCACTTTGCCATGTGCCTACCATAACTGGTACAGCTCTTCTAACTAATTAATGCATTCCCCAATGAAAAAATAATTAGAAGCACTGGTATTTTTAAAATTTTAAATATTTTTTATTTTTTACATATACACTTATATTATTACATGTGTATAAAATAAACTTCATACGGCAAGGAGAACCACAAAACAACCAGGAATTATATTAATGTTATATTCTTAGTGTTTTGGCTGTTTGTATTTGGCAACCTTAAAGAAAATATCTTTCCTGTTTTGGTGAGTCTAAGATTCTGAATGTAAATCAATATCTATCATATCATCTCTATCAACTTAAAACATCTATCTAGACTTAAAAAGATCTTAACCCGTAAACAACTAAACTTAAATGTAAAACTAAACTATTTGGTCTTCCTCTATCAGAGACTTGAGAAGGAATAAAATTAATTATCTGAGTAGACAGGATATGCAGGTTAACAGATATGATTCTATAGATAGATAAGGTAAAATAGATAAGGTCTTTAAAAACCTCAGAGTCCTACATAATATGCCATTTAAAGACTTTTTTTTTTATTTTAAAGATTCTTTGACAACAAGATAGGTTAACTCCTGGCAACATCTAGCCTACTTCAAAGAAGATGATGAGCATCAAAGAACCTCCTTATGGAGATGGCTTCAAATGTGGCAAACAAGCCACTGGGAAAAATGTCCTTGTTTCTGTGACAGACAGATTTCTGCCTAAAAATAGGCAAGCTTGGATGCAGGCAGAGTCGATGGCCGAATTCTGCCAAGACAGGGTAAGCAAGTCCTCAATAGTTCCCGCTTCACAAATATGTCTGTCAGATATACTGGGCCAGAAGGCTGAAGATGGTGCTCCAATGTTATAGAGAGTTTTGGGTGACTGTTCAGGCAGCAAACTGTCTCTGTCTTTCTTTTTTCACTTTGGAAGTGTTGGTTTTATTTTTAAAGCCATTTGGTGTTTCAATAGCCACAGTGAATGGCTGTGCAGCAGTGCTATCCATGCCACTCTTCATGTGAAAATAAAGGGAATTTGAAGTGAGGATTTTTCTTGTGTGAGGTTCTTTTTAGTCTCTGGATGAGCAGTTTTTCTTTTACTGGATATGGGTAGAGTGGGTATCGAGGTCACCTACTGAATATTGAATGGAATAACTTGAAAAAAAAACCCCAACTCACTGTCATGTAAATAAATAAATCCGACCATCTCTCTCCTTTCTTCTTGTTCATAGGAAGGATTTCAAGGGATAGGTATTGATTCAGGACTCCCCAGTCCAAGTTCTCAGCACAAAAGAGATTTATTTGCCCCACAGGGACAAAGGGCAGGGAATAAGAGACAAAGACAGGAGATGTAGGAAAAGGGAGAAGGCGAAGGGAACAAAGGGGAAGGAAAAAGGGGTATTTGGGCCTCAGGGGAGAAAGGGCTGCCTCTGGATTGAGAGGACACAGACTTGGCCCATAGGCAAATGGCGGAATATAAACGGAAAAGTGTTTGGATGAACTGTTTAATTTTGATTGGGCAAAGGGGGGAATTTTGATTGCTAGACTGTAATATTTTGATAGCTGGACCTTGGCAAGGGGATGAAGTAGACAAATAAGACTTTGACAGCTAGCTTTAGGAGTGTCATTTAACTTTTCTTTTAAAGCAAGGCAGAGGGCACGCAGGAAGGGCAAGCCCTGCAGAACCGTGTTCGCCATGGTCGGGGAGGGTAGAGTTCCTTCACAATCCAGGTCCTATCTGTTGCAGTCTTCCAGCTTATCAGAAAGATGATCAGATAAACCTTGGACAGGTGATTTTAAATAGGGACTACTTTTGAAAAATAAGTTATTAAAGGAATAAAAGCTATTGATTTTGTTCAGTAAGCCTCATATATAAGGCCCAGTTGGTTCAAAATTGTTCAGTAATGAGCAGAGACTCACTCTGATATGGTCCTCCCATTTCACAGTGTGAAATTTTCACACAACAAAGTGCCATATTTTTAAGACCAATTATATGAGTAAGTTAAGGATGCTAGAGCAAAGACTATAGCCTAAAAGGCTTAAACAACATAAACAACACGTTTTCTATGGTTCTAGAGACAAGGCAATGGCTTGATTTGTTTCTCAATGAGGGTCTTTCTTGGCTTGTCAATGACCACCTTCATTCTGGATCCTCACAGGATTGACAAGGAGCAATTTCCGATGTATCTTCCATCCTTTTGGTTATATCAATTCTAACAAAGCCATAGCCTTACAGCCCAATTTAATTTTAAATAAGTGTGTAGCAAGTCTGTCTCCATTATGGGGGCACACCTGCCTTGACATGGGCATTTTGGCTCTTACTGCCCATCATGAATAGCGTGGAAACTTTGATCTGGGTAGCACAGAACCATTTGACCAGAGATAGGCACCGTGTCCAAGACCAGATTATTCAAGGGCCTCATAGAAGGAAAAAGCAACTTAGTCTTGATATTTCTTTTGAGGGGAAATTAACATAGCTGTATAACAGAACATCTAGTAGAATGCTGATCCACTTTAAAGTGGGGCATATAGAATAACTACTATTTAATAAGTTATTTGAGATCCACCTTTGTTTGAAACAAAGAAGATGGAAGAAAGAAGGGTGGAAGAGAGAGATGGAGACAGAGAGAAAAAGAAGAAGAAGAGGAGGAGGAGAAGGAAGAGGAGGAGGAGGAGGAAGAAAGAAGAAGAAGAAGGAAGAAGAAGAAGAAGGAAGAAGAAGAAGGAAGAAGAAGAAGGAAGAAGAAGAAGGAAGAAGAGGAAAAAGAAGAAGGAAGAAGAAGAAGAAGAAGAAGAAGAAGAAGAAGAAGAAGAAGAGAAACACTGGAAAAGGAGAAGAAATAAGTAGACCAACTCAGAAGGTTGGGACTTGATGAAGACAGAAGTATTGGGTGGTGGTTTGAATGAGAAATGTCCCACGCAGTCTCAGGCATTTGAATCCTTGATCAGCTGGCACTGTTTGGGGAGGTTTATTTGGTGCATGCAGTCTTGTAGGACCCAGTCTGCCACAAGGGGATGGGCTTGGTGGTAAGAAGCCTCTGTCATGTCCAGTCTGCACTCTCCATGCAGCAGTTCAAGCGGTGAGCTCTCAGTGTTCTGTTTCTGCTGCTGTGCTTGCTGCCTGCTTGCCACACCTCCCTGCTGCGATAGTGGTGGACTCTAACCCTCTGGAAACAGAAGCCCACATGAACTCTTTCTTCTGTGAGTTGCCTGGGTCCTTATGCTTTACCATAGCAACTAAAAAGTAACTGTTGCAACTGGTAAGTGTGGTGGGGTGCTGGAAGACAAATTGGAGGGGAACTCAGGGGTTGACAGAGGTTTTGGTGTCAAATAATAACAGAGTTTGAAACGACCTTTAGTCTTTTTTAAAAAATATATTTCATTAATTTATTCATATTAAATCTCAATTGTTATCCCATCCCTTGTATCCTCCCATTCCTCCCTCCCTCCCATTTCTTCCTTACTCCCCTCCTCTATGACTGTGACTGAGGGGGCCCTCCTCCCCCTGTATATGCTCATAGGGTATCTAGTCTCTTCATGATAGCCTGCTATCCTTCCTCTGAGTGCCACCACATGAACTCTGGTGCCCCATATTTGACCATGTCCCCTGGATGGGGAGGCCTGTTGGCACTCAGAGAAACTACCTTTAGTCTTATCAGCTATTCACCATGTAGCTTTCAGAAAATCACTTCATATGTGCCCAATGTTTCACTTATAACGCTTATCTCATAATATACTAATATGGAATAAATGAGGTAATCTTCAATGATGTTGAGTGAGAAACTTTTCCTGGGGAGACACAACACACACATACACACATCTATTCACCCCAGATCAGAAATCCACAGCTGACCCAAGTACAGTTATCACCAAAGTTCAACTTGAGGAACCATGACTTTAACTGGGGTTAGTCACAGGAATATGGGTGAAGGGTTACTTACAGGAGGAAAAGTTACCAAGGCCCACCCCAGTGTGGGTGACAGCTCACAAAGCTGGGATGTTTGTCCACCTTGCACAGCCTGCAGGCAACTCAATAGGTCGCAGAGTTCTTTCCAGGTGCCTCAATTGGTCTAAACCTCTTCCAGGCAAGTCAGCTGGTTTCTGCTTCTTCCCGGCAGCTGGTCTGGTTTGAGAGTCTGTGCAGCTTAGCTTTTTGCTCTCAGAGTCTTTTTGCCGCGTGAGGTGATGGGACTTTCAGCCTGTTCCATATTCTGGCAGGGAGGGGCATAGTGAATCAGAAACTTCTTAAAGCTACTTTGGATTGTTTCCTTCTTGCTTAAAGAGCCTCCTCTTCGGATAGTGTGTTTCAATCTCAGAGGAAATTGTTACAACTCAAATGGCTGATAGAAAGAGTTCAACAATTGTTAGTTTTTGTTGTTGTTTGTTTTGTTTTGTTTTTTTCGAGACAGAGTCTCTCTATGTATCCTTGACGGTCCTGGGCTCTCTTTGTAGAGCAGGCTGGCTTTAAACTCACAGCAATCCGGCTGCCTCTGCCTCCCAAATGCTGGGATTAAAGGCGTGCACCACCACCGGCCGGCAATTGTTAGGTTTTTATTGTTATTGGCATCTTGCTTTCAAATGTCCTGTCGCTGATAGTTCTTCATGTGGCTATCATTTTCTTATTATTTTTTCCCCATCTGGGCTGTGGAGCTGAGGGATTGTGTACATGTTATGAATGAGGTGTTAGGATTTCAAGTAGAACTTCAAGATTATAGCGATAGGGCAAGGTCCTCAATGCATGTGCCTTTTAATAGTTGAGGCTCAATAAAGAGACCAATTTCTCTGGTCTGGGAGTGTAGCTCAGTCGGAGAGTTCTTGCCTTATACACAAGGCGGCTCTAAGTTCAATGCCCAGTCTTGTCCCTGCCCCTTAATATACTGATGTATCTGTTCTTTAAAAAGTGGATTTAATAGTTTGATGTGAATCAATTTGTAGTAAATGTGACTTGAGTAAATTAAACATTTTCTTGAGATCAAAATTTTCTTTATTACAAAAGATCTTCTTTTCTTCTTCTTTTCCTCTTCTTCTTCTTCTTCTTCTTCTTCTTCTTCTTCTTCTTCTTCTTCTTCTTCTTCTTCTTCCTCTTCTTCTTCTTCTTCTTCTTTTTTGGTTTTCCAAGACAGTGTTTCTCTGTGTAGCCTTGGCTGTCCTGGACTCACTTTGTAGACCAGGCCGGTCTTGAACTCACAGGGATCCACCTGCCTCTGGCTCCTGAGTGCTGAGATTAAAGGCAAGCTTCAAGCTGTTTGTGAAATCTGATTCTCAAAAGAATAGAAGTTCTGTTTTGTTTTTTGTTTTTTTTTTTTTACTTATTTTTCTTTAGGACGTTTGTATCCAATGCTCTGAGCAGAGGCTGTGTTACAAGGGATTTCATTTTTTAATCACAACAGGAAGTATCAGAAATCTTATGAAATGATCAGCCTTTGAGAAATTTGCAGTATGGACAGATACTGCTACTAGGAAAAGGTGGGCAAGGGCAGGCTTGGGCGATGCCTGGCACGTTGTTTGGCATCCCTGTGCCTGCAGGTCTGGCATACAGTCATGGCAGTGCATGCCAGTATGTCTGAAAGGTGTGTGGACTCTTGTCGCCCAGCATCAGATCCTGCTGCTTTTATTCTGCCCTGTTGTCCCTTTTTCCCTTTTCACTCTGTGTTCTCATTCTTATTTTCTCGTGTTTTTTTTTTTCTCCCTTCTTGGCCTTCTGTTCTGTCACCTACTGCCACATTTCAAAGAACATGGCCTGTTTGGTTTGTAACATTAGTTCTGAAAAGAGGCTTGTAGCAGGCAGGGGAAAGAAGGTATGCAGATGAACACAGCAATAAAAAGTCTATTTGAGCCCATATGAAGCTAAAACTACATTTCTGACTAGTTTCTGCTTCCATTGAGAGTTCTTACAGCATATATTTTACAGTTTTATTTTACATAGCAATGCTCCTTTTATTTTTATTTTTTCATTGACTTTTAAATTTTCTCTTCCTTTCTGTTATTGGCCAGACTTGGGATTGCATATTTACTCACCATTACCATATCTGCATGGATAAACAGACCTATGTTTTCTTCAGTCTAACTCTCTTCAAACAACCGTCTCAGCCTTAAACCTTGTTTTTTTTTTCTTATAATCTACTAGCATTCCATTGGAATCTTACCTTAAGCTGGACGGCAATAAGACGGGGTGAATCTTTGGGGAGTCACTTTGCAAAAGTTATGAGGGTCATGGAAGGGAAGACTGAGTAACGGGACACTGTTGCTCTTCTTGGAAACTATTTACCCTCACTATGGCTTTTTCCATTTGCTGCAGAGCACACTTTTTTTTTCAGCCATCAGCTGATCAAAGCAAGCAGGGTACAGATTTCTGAGGTGTAGCCCTGACACCCCTTGCCATCTGGAAAGCCACCACGGAGTGAGGCTGGCTCTCCATGCACATCCGCACACACTGTGCTCTCTTTCATATTGGCAGACTGTTCAATTGAGGTGGCAAGAAAGGCCAAGGTAATGCCTACTGCCATGCTCTGGAGTGGCAGCAGAAACCTGCTTTTTGTCTGATGACCCTACAGGGACTTCTCCATCAGAAGTTGAATCTCTGGTGCACAACTTTGTGCATCTCATTCTTTGCTCATTTGCATCTTAAGCGAAGCATCTTACTTTCCAGTCATCCATATTTATGATCTGTCAGAGTACTTGGTGACTCCTTTCAGTGTAATTTTCCAATGCCATTAGTCTCTGTATTCCAAATTAGGGTTACCATTATAAATAGGCAAATAGTTTATCAGATTTCAAATAAACCCTATATAAACAGGGGTAAATAAGAATAAAATAACATGTTTAGTCAAGCCACCTTGGAAGGGAAATGTGCTTATTTTGTTTTAATAAACATAATAATAAACATAATAAAATGTGCCTTTGTATAGCATTTTAAAGTATACTAAACTCTTTCATAAGATTTTTTTCTTTTTTCTTTTTCAGACAGGGTTTCTCTATGTAACCTTGGCTGTCCTGGACTCGCTTTGTAGACCTGGCTGTGTACCCCAGAACTCCCAGAAATCTGCCTGCCTCTGCCTCTCTGAGTGTGAGGATTAAAGGCTTGAGCCACCATGTCTGGCTGCCACAAACATTTTTGATGTGCTCACCTTTAAAGAAATGTGTGAGTTTGGAAAAGTATAAATATGGATGGGAGGAGTATCAGGGAGAGAAAAGTTTTGTCACAGCTCCACAGCAAGATTGCAACCCTGACTGCCTGTGTCCTGGCCTGACACTCCCGTCTTTATACTGTCTTGTTTGGTGGGAGTCATTTTAAATATTACAGACATTTAGTCCTATCAGCAATAAAAGTAGAAACTCTACAGTGCTGTGCTAGGCCCAGAGACTCAAAGGTGAACACAGCTGTATTCTGTTTGGCCCGTACCACCAATACACAAGCTATGAGGACACATAACTTACCTGCTTCCTACCAGCATTCCCAAAGGAAGACAGATCCCAACTTTGGGGGACATTGTGTGATGCTGCTTCGCGGGAGGTGTGAGCAAATGTCTGCTTTACTCCAGATAGGCACAATGTCAGACCTGAGTATGGATGCCCCCAAAGTCAGCCTTTGCCAATAAATGAGTTTTATTGGGGTTATTGATAGGAGCAGAAACATCACAAAGTCCTCATGCCAGCAGCTGAAAACTGAAGAGCACTGTCCTTTGCAGGTAGCTCAGCTGGTCTCTGCTTCTCCTAGGAGGCAGCTGGGCTTGTCTCAGTCTTCTGTGATTCTCAGCAGTCTTGTTTTATACTCCCGGGGAAGGGGGGTTGGGCCTACTGATAATTGGTTTTGTTTGTTTTTTTTTGGGGGGGGGGACTTCCTGAAGCTAATTTGTGTTGTTTCCTTCCTGTCTTAATACGTTTCCTAGTTTCAATCTCATAGGAAGCTTCTGTACACCAGAGGCGGCATCTTCGGCTTCCCTCCCTGTTCTTAGCGTTACCAGGAGTCCTTATTATGTGTGCGAGAAGAACCCTAAAACCACAAAGGGAGATTAGACAGTTATGTTCTGTACCACTAGCATCTATTGGATTAATCTGTTAGTCTTTGCCTCAGTTCTACAAGGGGGGAGTCCCTCTCTGTCTCTGTCTCTGTCTCTGTCTCTGTCTCTGTCTCTGTCTCTGTCTCTGTCTCTGTCTCTGTCTCTCTCTCTCTCTCTCTCTCTGTGTGTGTGTGTGTGTGTGTGTGTAAGTGCCCTGGCATACGTGAAGATAAGAGGACAAATTGAATGGACTGGCCCTTTCCTTCAGTAATGTGGGTTATGGATAGGGAATTTAGGTTGGCAGGATTGGCAACAAGTGCTCGTCCTCTCTGCGCTCTCTTGCCAGGCCAATACCAATTGCCCTTCTTTGGAGTGCTCACCCCTATCTTGAAAAACAATTCTTGTCTTGGCAGTGAGTACTGGATCTCTCTCCTGTGCTGTTTTCATGTTCATGCTTTTCCCCCCTCACCATTGACTTTAGGACAGTAGCAGGTAGAACTGATCAGATTCACTTTCTTAAAACTATTTTCTTTTGATTCATAAATTCTCTATCCCATAATATATATTTTTTCCACTTCACCACTCATTGCTCCTGTAGGGCCCTAAATACAGATGACAGCATGTTTGATTCATTCTGTAGTCCCTCCTCACTGTATAGTTGTGCAGTGGTCAGTTTATTATCTGTATGATAAGAACCACAGATTAGTAAAGGCTGCTAAACCATCTTAGAGGCAGAGTTGGCAACTTCATTGAAAACACACGCTGCAGCTGTCTCTCTGTACGCCTGCATCCGAAGACTCCAAATCTGAAGGAGCCGCATCCCTGCGTCTGTCGTCATGTGTTTTATTACCTGTCAATAGGGAATATGTAAGAATCAAAAGTTGAGCTGAGCTTATATATATAGATATGTCCCCATAAACTATATCACAAGTATTCACACTGAACGCATACCAGGTTGAGTACTACCTGTAAGCTAGAATGGACTTACAGTATTCATGAGGATGAGTGCAGGTTGTATGCAAATACTATTTTATTCTATATAGGGAACTTTGGAAGCCTTGGGTTCTGGTATCCACAAGGTCTTGGAACCAGCTCCTCTCAAGGCTAAGGAAGAATGGTTGTATTTAAAATGTGCTCTGGGCTGGAGGATTTACCTCACTTGAAGACATGTTTCTAGAGTGTGGTTGGCTTAAGAAAATACCCAAGTTCCCATACTAAAGAGAAAAACAACGTGAATTTAAGCCACTATATTTTTTGCCTTAAATTTTTCTGTTCCTATGTTTTGAATCTTAATGGAATTGTTATCCACTTCAAGTTAGTAATGTGTCAACTTTAAATCTTCTTATCCTGCAATTCAGCGATCTAGTTCTGAAGTGTTTATCGACCTCCCCTGCATCATGCCCAGTTCTACGACCCCCTATTTCAGTCCTCCATCATATCCTTATAGAATACTATGACAGATCCCGTCTACGGCATAATTTACATGTTAGTTTTCCTCTGGACATTGTTTAGTCACTCACCTCTTTAGTTAGAGTGATGACAGATAGCATTCTTATAAAATATCTCACTTTCTGTGTTAACTAGGAAGGCTATACACAATGGAGTCTCGCTAAATATTTAATTGATGTTTTTTAGCCTAGTTGCATTTCTTTTAAGTTAAGAAGGGCCAAGTGGTAAGTCTTATCTTGTCCCTCAGAACTCAGATGGAATTGGCCTCCTCTTCTGCTCTAGGGAAGTCTCCCGCTTATGTGCCTCAGGATATTCCTGCACTGGCCTTTTCAGTGCAGTAGGAGAAAGCCCCTTCAGTAAGTGTCACCAACAGATGATTAGCATTAACTTTTTGGGTTGCATTTTGGTATTAGGCAAATATCAAGTTACATTATAGATATGCTCTGCTTATGGGAAATCTGCCTCGAGATTTAAATATCCATATTTACAGAGATTTACATATTAAAATCAAGTTGTTATGAATATGCGATGCATTATGGGTATGTGACGCTTCCATGAGAGATGTAAATATTCAAATATGATCTACTTGGTGCTGAGGAAAAGTATTTCTTGGCATCAGGAAAGATCTGCAGAATCTGTGTAATAATAGATGCCTGAAGTCGGTTTAGGTGCAGCAGAGAACTTCTTTCATACGTGGACCAGTTTCTTAAGTGACCAAGTAGAACATAAACAACACACGATAAAAAAACAACAACAACACTAAAATTGCCTGGGAAGGGTGCTACATGGCAGATGGACATAACAGTTTGGTTGAATCCAATACAAGCGTACTTCACATACACCCCTACCTACAAAATTTGCTCTTTCCTTAGCTAAAAAGCACTGCTTGCCAGTGTTTGCTTAGAGGGCTTACCATGACAGGAGGCATGTCCTGAATCACCAGGGTAATGCCCAGCATGATGGGAAGCCAGGGTTGTGGGAAAAACATACCAACTGTGATGGCAGTGGAGACGGGGCTCTACATTGCTGGTACCTGCAATCCTGGTCCTCCATGTGGGTACATGGAGTCGAATACTCAAGAAAAGAACATGCCTTAGCTACTTTAAAAATTCTTAGCAATGGTCATAAGTCAATGAGTTTGAGCTACCACTTCATGGAACATCTAGTCATTCCTGAATGAACTATGTTTTGGGCATCCTGTTAATTTTGTTGCTGTTGTTGTTAATTAAATACTATTAGCTATTTGATCTATGCTCATAATTGTTCTAAAACTTGAAATAAAATAGCATTTTGCTTTTTTTTGTCAAGGATCTTAAAGATTGGGCAATATTTAGACACACCAAAATTTAACAATCATGTTGTCTTTATGTTAGACAGTAAAGATGCTTTATAACTTACCAGTGTTTGGGTGACATATAGACAAGGTGACACGTTGCTCTCTAAAAATATTTTAGCCTCTCTGATTTGGAAAGGTGAAACTACTGACTTTGTCTTAACTGTGTACTCTAGCATTTTTTTTTTTTTTTTTTGTAATTCTACAATCTACTGTTCCATGATTTATACACTTTTGTTTCAAATTCAAGAATGTGATTGTGGGTAGTTCTACATTTACAATACTCATTTCTAAGGAATTAATACAATATGCATTTTAATTATCTAAGTGACTTTTTAACATGGTCAAATTTTCTTAGCGTGTGTGGGTGTGAGGTTCTGCAGGATCAAAGGTAATTAATGTTTTCCCGCAGTAAGTGTGATAAATACTTGCTTGTTAAGTCAATTACATCCAGACAGAACTTGAATGTGAAGTAAGGGTGTGCTTTAAGTAACTTGCAGGTAGCGTTCATATAACCAATCCACTAATTTGCCACTTGCTATTCCAGCAAGATTTGAAAAATTAGATAGCTGAGTTGCTGTAGGAACACAATTTGCTGCATAGATGCCTGAGAGAGAACTTTAGCTTCAGCTTTGCTTGTTGATTTTTGCCAAGTAGTCACTGGGGCCTGTTTTGGAACAGTTGATAATCCACACAAAAGCAATAATTGTACAGAAAAACTAGACACAATTAAGGCCTCTGCTTAAGATCCTCAAGAATCTGAAGCAGATTATCAGGTGTATTGGTGTAAAATACAAGAATAATGGGAAAATCGAGGGGAAAAATGATGGAATTCCCCATTGAAGTAAAATTTAATGAGGATGGTGGAGAGATATAATGGTGTGCTCCACCTGACTCCACTTTTAATTTAGCTGGAATTTGAAATATGAGTTGTAAAGTTTGGCTCTTAATAAAGTAAGTTATGATTCTTCTTTCTCTCATTTACTTGAAGTAATACTTGAACCAGAAAAGGAAAAAGTTACTTTATTACATGTCATTTACATAACATTCACATAATGAGGAATGTTTAAGACATTAAGATTTAAATTTATTTAAAAGTTGCTTATGGTTTATTTCCTAGCTTCATAAGATAAATATTATTATTGCATCAATTGTTGGTTATCATACAGTGCAATGTATTGTTTTCAAACTAAACAAGTTAATAATAATAACAATAACGGTAATGTGCATGCATGGGTGTGTGCGCATGTGTGAGTGTGTGTATGTGTGTGTGTGCACGCATGCATGTATGTGCATGTACGTGGGTGTGTGCATGTGTATACATGAATGTGCACACATATGTGTGTGTGTGTGTGTGCGTGTGCGTGCATGTGTGTAGCTCAAAGGATAACTCTGTAGAGTCTGTTTCTTTCCACACATCTTTATGTGAATTTTAGGGAGTGAGGTCAGAGCACCAGGATTGTACTTTTGCCTGCAGAGGCAGATTTCCAACTGAACAGTGGATATCTTAGCTTCTGGTGCACCAGTCTTTCAGCTCATGAATATTTTCAATTTTTGACATTTATTGATGAAGTAGAAAATATATTCAGAAAAGTAGAAATATGTTATGAATTATAAATACTTAAGTTTTAAAATTTGCTTCCTGTTATTAATTTGTAAGTTGTTTATGTATAAACATATGTTTCATTCCCCCTTTTTTTTTTGAGGTAGCCTTGGCTTCCCCAGAACTCCTCCTGTAGACCAGGCTGGCCTTGAACTGAGATCCGCCTGCCTCTGCCTCCTCCTGAGCACTGTGATTAAAGGCATTGGCCACCACTGCCCACTATCAGATGTATGTTTCATTGTTTTGTTAACTTATTTGCTTACTTGCTTTTGCTAAATTTGCTTACTGTTTTAAAGTGAACCGAAGCTCTCTATTCACTCAGAAACTGCACAGACATGCTGTGTGAAATATGGTTTGGATGCTCAGTATGAACAGAAGAGCTCTCACCGCTAAATCTCTGTTATGTTGCCATTTTCTTAGAGCTAGTTAAGAACCCCATTAAAACGTAAACATTATAAAGTAGAAAATTATAAAGAATGACTCATTAAGACTCAGAAAGTAAACAACTCGGGAGACTTGGGAAGTCTCTGAAACTGACCAGATACACAGCCTTCTCTGTCCCTCAAGTTATATAAACAGTAAGTTCTTCAAATTATTTTAGATTTATTTTATTTTGTATGTAGGAAGTGTTTTGCCTGCATGTAAGTATGTACTTCACATGTGTGTGTGATGCCCAAAGAGGCCAGAAAAGGGTATCAGATGCCCTGAAGATGGAGTTACAGACAGTTGTGACCATATGGGTGCAGGGAACTAAACTCTGGACCTCTGGAAGGAGCAAGAAGTGTTCTTAAGCACTGAGCCATCTCTCTAGGCCTAGTGGTAATGACTTCCAAGGAGGAGACCAGCCGAACTTGCTAGAAGAAAGACAGGAGCAGGGCTACCTGGAGGAGGCTTAGAGCAGCTTAGCTGCCCTGAGAGACCCAGTCTGACCCATTGAGTTGCCTGACTTCTTGCACTGTGCTCCAGGGCACCAGTTTTCACCAGCTACAGCTGCCCTTGAGTGATTCTTGTTCATGTAAATAACCCTTTATCCAGACTCCTGTAAATAACCCCATTGAACTCATGGCTCCAACAAATTGTACTTATGTGGACATCCTTCCTTTGATCTCTCATTGATTCCTTATCTTGGATCTTGGTTGAGGAAACACTTTTCTCTGTCTCTCCCTAGCAACAGTGTCCCGGTAACTTCTCGGGAAACCCCTCTAGACTGGTGGATAGTTTTAAAAAGTAAAGAACAAAGGTATCTGAGTGAACGGGTTTCCTGTAAAGGATGAATGCCTGAGTGGCTCTGGATTGAAAGTTAGAAATACTCTGTCACAGGCCTCTGCACTCCTCACATCCCTGTGTGTTTCTCTAGATCCTTCTGTGTAGCCAGGACCATACATTGAGTAATGATACTCTCATATCAGGGCAGCCTGGCTTCCGTTCTTGACTGTCACCTGCTAGTCACAAGAAAGCAGATGCTCCACCCATCCTGGTAGGACGAATACAGGGGAGGTGGAGCTAACATACTTAGGAATGAGCTTACCACAAGTGATTTCACATAGTAAAGGCATACTCACACTGTTCCTAGACCAAGGCTTCTGTTTGCTCCTTATTTTTATCTTTCTGTATCTGTATGCTTCTGTTTCTTAAAAAAAATCAGTCTCATGTCTTCCAGTGTCATAAGGTAGGCAGAAAAGAAAATACACCCTCCATGCCAGTTAAATAATTTCTATGACAGTTTAATAAAGATACTTTAATTAATTCCCCTTTTTTATATGTAAAGCACCATGGAAGCACATTAAAGGTAGCATGTACCTGTAGCCATGTTAACCAGTAATTAATTTGACTGAAACCCTTAATTTCTATGCTGTCTTGACCACCAAGGTGAGAATGGTAGGACATATACCCGAGTGCCTAGTCTTGGGAGCTGCCCAGTTCACACTATGCAGACTTCCAGCAATTCAAAAGAAAGAAAGGAAGAAACTTCTTTTCCTGCATACCTTTTCATGTTCTGCAATGGTTCTCCATGGCCAGTCAAATTCCACACTCCGCTTTGCCAGGCCGTGTTGCTGCGTTCCTTTCCCCCAGCACTCATGTGGAGCAATGCTTCCTCCAGACAGCCTTTGGACTAGAACATCAACGGCGTGGCCCTAAGCGCTCATCACCTGTCTTTCATGTGGAAATCCTGTGCCTCCCTTCTCGGTGGTTCTTATTTGTCTTCTATGGACCATTAGACATAAAGCTGCCCCTTTGGCTCCATGAGATTAACAGGGAGTGAGAAACAGGTTACATTTCTATGTTCTCTTGTCTTCCTAAAGTGAAGTGCCTGCAAGTGCTCAGGGAACAGTTTTGATGAGTTCACAAACGTAAGAAACACACACACACACACACACACACACACACACACACACACACACACACACACACACGCAGAAAGTGCCGTAATGATTTAAGCCTGCATGAGCCATCTGCAGTTTGTCTGTGTACAAGTTCTGCATACTAAGTGTTAATTTTTAGATTTCATCTTACTCTGGAGGCATAGTACAGATGATTAGGTGGAGAATCACAACCCTGATAATTAGCTTAGAGATTCAGAATCAGGATGTGTGCTACAAAAGTGATTTTTTAGAGCATTTGGCCCTAAGGGGCTAGATAACCAGCTGTCTCCGGTTTTATACCTGCCAACATCTGGCTCGGTCAATAGGTACTAGGAGATGAAGTGGAGCACGAGGGAGTTCCTTGCTTGACTCCGTCTTGACTTCAGGAGAGTAGGACAAGGGCCCTGATTATCTTTTGGGAACAGTAGAAAAAAAAAAAGTGCACAGAATTATTTATATTGTATTATATTTGCAAAGTGATTTGAAAGCACTTGCAGTAAATTGGTATGATACTGGCATCCTGTAAAGTTTCCAATGGTGCAAAAAGATGTAGTTTCATTGTTTTTGGGGGGCACAAATGAGTCCAAAACAAATGCCGCTCTATTTTCAGGAACATCCTGCTTCTTCAGTTTCTATGTCATCTTACTTTAAAGGGAATAATAAGCCCCAAGGAGGGGACAATAGTTAAAAAAAAGAATCGAGTGACCAAGGATAAAAATGTTTATCTTAAAAGGAGAGAATCATGTGTGTATATCTTAAGTTTAAAATAACTACTTTCTAAACCTCAAATGTGCGTTGCATCCGTAGTGGTTTAAAAATACAGCAATTCTCAGATGTGCAAAGAGAGAGAGAGCACTGCCTTTTTATTTTTATGGCTGCTACGGCTTTTGCTCATCAGGCCCCACTCTGCCCCATCTTCAGCATGCTGTATAGTGTGGGGGAATTTTATTCTTGAATTTAGAACATTTAGCGTCCGTTAGACTGGCCTCTTGATCACCGCACGGATATTTCTACCTCTCCCTTTCATCACCCAAGGTAAGGACAAGTGTTGACAGCCTTTGAGTCCTGGGAAAGGAGAAGAGGGCGGCGTCTTTGCGTTGCTCTTGCCTGCAGAGCGACTGCGTGTTTTATTTGTCCTGGTGATGTAGGGTGTAGTCACCCACCGTACATATGGACATGTTCCACTTCAGCTCCTCCTGGCTCTAGCCTGTTACAGGTTCCCCTGGGCCTCCTCGTCATCACCTTCCTTCCCCCTACATCATTGTTTCCACCCGGACATATACACAGGTACATATGACTTCTGCCTCAGAGGCACAGAAGAACGCTCAGGATTTCCCCATACCACAGAGGAACCGGGAACGCCAAGCACTTAGCTCAGCCTCTTCCTGCCCATGCGCGCTGTGTTACTCGGCGTTGGTGACTCTTACCCACTGATGTTTGCAGAACTGACGCAAAGCCCTTTCTGGAGGTCCAGGGAGAACCTGGACAAGATTTCTTGCTCTTGATGCCCCTGAAAACCCTCAAACCTTTTGGCCCATGGTGCTTACATCTACTGTACAGGAGCTGGGACACGGGGGAGTCTCTTTAGAATGTTTTGTTGTTGTTGTTATTATTATTTTTTTTTTCGAGACGGTTTCTCTGTGTACCCTTAGCTGCCCTGGACTCGCTTTGTAGACCAGGCTGGCCTCAAACTCACAGCGATCCCCGTCTTTGCCTCCCGATACCCACAGTTGTCCATCTCCCAGGGGGCTGTGAGAGATTTGTGTAATTTTATAGCACCTCTTCTGCTCTATTCTCATAATGATTTACAAGGAGAAAGCTAAATCATTAATTACATTAAAACATTATTAAAACCATCTACAAACCACGAGGACTTACCAAAATGCTCGTGACTGGCCAAGAAAATAGAAGGAATGCAGATTGAAGAATATTTTAAAGTGGAGCGCCCTAAGGCTATACAAGAAAACAAGCGAGGCTCGCGTGCATGTGTGTTTTTGCTAGTGCAGGATGAATGTTTTGTTGCACAATGCATACAGTGTTGGAGGCACTTGTATTTAGTGTATCTACAGGAAGTGTAGGCTTGCTCTGAGAGCTGTTGTTTTGAATCTTGACTTTATGCCTGTAAGCAAGTTGCTTGACCTAACCTTTTTTTTTTTTTTTTTTTTTTTCGGCGCTGGATGAATAACAATCGTTCTTTGTCCATTGTAGGGTTGCTGTCAAAACCAAAATATGACATCAATGAAAGCGTGCTGGAAGAAAAACTGTAGTAGGAGCGAAGTGCTCACTTGTTCTGCATACTTGGAGAAGTTCAGGGTCTAGACTTAGAGGTTCCAACACCAGTAATGAGAATGTTTTCCTCCCTGCACTCAGGGTTTCTTTTTGTATATGTCCAAGGTTATCCCTACACCAGCTTTCCTTTGTTACCACCTAGAGCTTCATAGAGATCATATTTTTTTCAAAATTATATTTAAAAATTAACCCTTTATATTAAGTAGTGGATATTAGAGGGCAGTGAGATAACAGTATTGGGAAATTATAATCCTTGCTAGCATCAAAAGTGAATTAATGGGGAGAATGTTTTAAAAACTTTAATGAATTGTATATACGTCTATTAACAAAATCTATCACCATAAAGTATGTTTGTTTGTAGTTAATGATACTATAATTTTATTTAATGTGTGCGTGGACCTAATTCATGTGTGTGGATTAAATACATTTAGAAAATACAGCACAGTAGCACACCACCTTTAATCCCTGTACCCAGGTGGATCTCTGTGAATTCTAGGCCAGCCTGGTTTACATAGTTAGCTCCAGGACAGTCAGGGTTGCATAGAGAGACCCTATCTCAACATCCTTTCATCCCCACCTCACCAAGCTCCTAAGTGCCGTCAGTTGTGGGCCCGGTTCCTCAGTGCATAAAGCAGGTGAGCTGTGGAGGAATTTACCTTGGTAGGATTTTTCTTCTCCCCTATGTCCTTGGAAGATTTCTAAGCCTGGGTTGGTTTGGATATTTGGCAAAATAAAATCCCCCTGGTCACACACACACACACACAGGCACAAACTGAATTGTGGCATGTAGCTGATCTTGGTGATACTAGCTTCTGGAGGCTCTTATTCCCAAACCAAAAGATTTTGCTTAAGTTTTTACAGATAGAACCACTTAGCTGATTTAACAGTGCAGGGCGCATTTCAAAGCACAGAGCATCTCTAGCTTTGGTGCTTGGGCGAAGAGTTCTTTGATTTGACAGGCAAACAGCTTTTCTTTCTTAGCATTAATATTTCCTTCCAACAGTCTCAGAAGATTATACACTAATCAAGTGCAAGGACATGGAAAAATATTTTCTTTAAATATCTGTTATAAAATAAAACCCTTAGAATGCATTTGCGTAGGCTTATTTTCAAGGAATAGAACTGATTTTAAACATGGCAATTATCTAAGAAGGGTTAATTCTCAGTAGTGATCACCAAAATGAGCCTTTAAATCTGGTTATTGATTTTAAAATCATATCTAATGAAGTAGATGTTTGCAACTTACCTCATCCGCACACACACACAGACACACACACACACACACACAGACACACACACACACACACACACATGATGGAACATTTTATCCAAAGCCAAGAAGTTTTTTTGTGGAGAAAAGAAAGAAAAGTCAGTAAAAATATTATATTTTGTTAAATTTTAACTAAATCATATATACATTCGTTCTTTTGTTTATTAAAAAAAGATAAAATAGTTCATAGTCATGAATACCGGATTCAGATCTCGTACATAGATGGTTTCCAATTTATAGCAGTTTGCTCTTATATTGCAGTGTGGTGGATTCAATACGGAATGGCCTGAAAACTTCTCTCATACCCACCTTTCAAGTGTCACCGCTTCTTGCAAGAGCAGGGCTTACTTTGGGAAATATAATGTAAGACATGAAGACAACATAAAAACTAAAATGATTTACTGGTCTCAAAGACAATGTTTCTCTTGACAACTGACTCCAAACGCAGACTACGTCCGTAACATAATGTTAATCTGGATGGTTCCTCTCTGCATCTTCAACTGGCGGAACTCCAAGATTTATTGAGATTAATAGTAAAAAATAAATATTTATACTGTCAGAAATGAGGGAGATGTTGAAATCCAGTATGTCTTAATATTTGGTTTAGGAGAGTTCTTTTTTCATCAGGGTAAGTAAAGCCTATTTCCTATTAGCGAGTGAGAATTGCAGCAGCCTCATGGGCTGATCTGGGAACAGTGCCAGCTCTGTACATATGTACAGTTACCTTCAGGGCATTGGACACATTTTACCATCCTTGTTTTTCTACCACTCTCTTTCCCTCTCTCTTCTATTCTTCCCTCCTTTCCCCAATTGCTTCTTTTCTAACCTATTGGTTGTGAGTTTCTCATTTTGTTCTGCTCAAATGTTGGCCCAGTGATACAGCTCGGTGAGGTACGTAGAAAACACCAGCTTGCTTAATTGAAAACATTTCCTTGATAAAGATTCTTTCTCTGTGCTTCCTTTGGATCTGATGCTCCACATTTTTTCCCATATGGAAGGTTTCCTGTCTATTCTTCATAATGAAAATGATAGATGTGGTCTCGGAGAGGTGGCCTGGTGGTTAGGGGCACTTATTGCTGTATCAGAGGGGTGGAGTCCAGATTCTAGTCCATGCATTGTTGGAGAAGCTCCAAGGATAAGACGCCTTACTCTGGCCTTTGTGGACACACACACACACACACACACACACACACACACACACACACACACACACATACACACAAATACACAGCATACCCATAGACACATATACACACATACACACAGACTCACACATAGTACACATACACATACGTCGAGGCATATAAAACACATACATATGAAGAAAAATAATAAATAAATCCTTCAAGAGAGAGAGTTAATTCTGTTTTATTATTTAAACACGGGGAAATTTGTTTTCAGATTTTATCAAGCCACTTGAGAACTTCGGAATTAATAAAGGAGAAATTAGATATTAGAAAATAGGCAGCGTGTCATCTGCCTATAAAAAGTAAAACATCTTAGAGCAGCATTCAGCATTCTATGAAGTGCGCACTTTCTGACTCTGCTCTGCTCTGTGGGTGGTCATGAGCTTCCTCACTTGGCTGAGGCTGGTCATCTCAGTGAAGAGTTCAATTTGATGCCCAGTACTATCTCCAACTTATTCTTTGTGAAAATTCTCAGTCTTTTACTTTGATTATTTTTCAACGGTATATTTTGAAAACTTTATGTAGAATAAAAATTGATTTGGTATGGGTTTCAGAAATAGCTTTTCAACTGTATGGTTCAAAATATGGGAAAAGAAACTCATCATGCAAATCAGTTTCCAGCCTTAGCTCTCCATCCTTACTATCTGGAACATTTTTTTTTCTGTGAGAAGGGTTAAAAGAGGGTTTTGTTATGTAGCCCAGGATGGCCTAGGACTTTGGACATAGCCCAGGCTGGCTTCGAGCCTGCTGACATCCTCTTCTATCTGCCTCTAGAGTGCTGGAATTCCAGGTGTGTGCTAGCAGGTCTAGTTGTCTTTAAGTTTAATAACATTTCTCATCACTTTAGAGATTTTTCTGGCCTAGAAAAAAAAATCATGAATCAGTTTCCTTAGTTCCATATTCTATCAGATGAGTAGTCATTGAATAGCAATTTCTAGTGAAATTTTATTTCAAAGAATGATCAAAGCTTCAAAATAGAAGTATAGCAGATTGTGGGATATTTTGTAATTAGCTCACAGGGTATATTTTTATAGAAGTGTGTGGTATGAAAGATGGATGGAATGTTCCAGACTCTGCAAAGAATATTGTCAGAAAGATCCCATTTTGTGGGTGGGAAACATTTGCATGTTCTTCTGAAAGTCATGATTGGCCAAGGTGTGAGAGGTCAAATCTTGATTCAGTGGGATTTGTGCTTCAGGAAGTCACTTCTGGCTTCAGTTAAGAATATAACACAGATTTGGGACCCTTCCCCTTGACTGTCTTGCCTCAGTAGGAGAAGACATAACCAGTTATTCTGCAACATGATATGTCAGGGTTGGTTGATGCTCATGGGAGGGCTGCCCTTTTCTGAATAGAAACAGAGAAAGAGTGGATGGGGTAGGGGTTGAAGGGAAGACTTGGAAGGAGAGCAAGGAGGGGAAACTGGAGTCAGAATGTAAAGTAAATAATTAACAAAGAGGAAAGGTGGCAGGGAGAACTCTTAGGAAACAGTGGTAGGGAGAATCAGAAGAGTTTATTGATGGTCTGATCCAAAGGGTATGGAAGGAAAGGGATGGGCAAACCAGGTTTGGAATTATCATCTAATATTTTAAAGTTGACAATGAAATCACTTTGCTACTAGCATGTGTGATTGTATTTTCAGTTTTTGCCTGGAGTTTGTAACTTGTTTCAGAAGCTTAATCACCATTCCAAATCTAGTTAGAGTTCTAGCATTCTTTATTACACATTGGTTTCGAGAAGACCAATACTTCAAAGTATAGTGTTTAAGAGACAAAGAGGAAACTTCACGTTTTCCAAGAATAAGCTAGTTTTGCCCAGACGCAAACAGTTGGATAGCCACAGACTATGCTTTTATTTTCTCAGAGGGCATCTCTCTTACACAAAAATAGCATCTATGGGCTACACATCAAGCCAGGCAACAGATTTGCTGAGAGCTCATCTTAGAAACACATTATTATCATGCAAATATATAAGCAAGACAAAACTAGAGAAAATAAAACAAAATAGAATCCTTGCTTAACTATGGGGCCTGATGGCAAACCAGTAGCATCAGCGTTGACTGCCAGAAACCGAACTTTAACACTTCTCTGTTGCATTTACTTGCTTGCACGTGACATCCGCTCTACTGCCCATGTGTGGAGGTCAGAGAACAGTATGCTACAGCAGCTTCTGCACTTCTACCCGGTACCAAACTCAGGTGGCCAGGCCTGACAAAAGCCTTCACACACTGAGCCATCTCTCTAGCCCTGAACATACTTTTTAAAAGTATGTTCCACATAATTTTGTTTAGTGTTTAGAACTTTAACCTTAGATGCTGTAATGGCTTATCTGACTAATCTGTCGTCAACCTCACTATATGTGAAATTAACTAACTCCCACTGTGAGGAATTTTTATAAATTTATTTATTCATTCAATTTACATCCCAATTGCAGCCCTCCTCTTTCCTCTCTTTCTATTCCTCCTTCCCTCTTCCCCATGTCTCCTTTCCCCAACCCGTTAGCAAAGGGGATCTCCCCCTTAACTGACCATCCCAGAATGTCAAGTCACATCAAGACTGAATGCATACTCTACCATGGTTGCCTGGCAAGGGAGCCCCGCCAGAAGGAAGTAATTGAAAATCATGTAAGAAAGTCTTAGATAAGAAAGCCTGTGCTCCCCTTACTAGGGGAACTACATGAAGACCAAGCCGCCCATCGTGTACAAATGTGTAGGGAACCTAGGTCCAGTCTATATATGGTCCTTGGTTGGTTTTTTAGTCTTCTCAAGACTCCCCATGGACCCAGATTAGATGACTCTGTTGGTCTTCTGGTAGAGCTACTGTTCCTTCTCCATCCTTTTATCCGTCCTCCCACTCTTGCACAAGGTTTTCTGTGCTCTGCCCAATTATAGCCTGTGACTCTGAGCATCTGTTTGGGTTCATTGCTAGGTGGAGCCTCTCAGATGATAGCTATGCTAGGCTCCCATCTGCAAGCATAGCAGAGTGTCCTTAATAGTGTCAGGGGTTGGCTCTTTTGCATGGTGTGGCTAGGTATTAGTTGGTCATTCCCTCAATCTCTGCTCTTTCTTTATGCCTACACATCTCGCAGGCAGGGTAAATTTTGGGTCAAAGTTTTTGTGGGTGGATTGGTGTTCCCCTCCTTCTACTAGAAGTCCTATCTGGTGAGAGGGTGGCCTCTTCAGTCTCTATGTCTTCTGCTAGTAGGGGTCTCTGCTAGAGTCACCCCTGTATCCACCCAGGAGTTTGTCCTGTCATGGGTCTCCAGCCTGTCTCATAGATGCCCCAGGCCAAGGTTTCTCTTCTCTCTTCAAGCCATTTGTCTTCCAGCCCTCTTCTTCCTACATCAGATCACCACCCTCATTTCCCTCAGTACCCTCTCTGCTATCCTGTCCTTTCTCTTCCCCTTCTCAGTGATATTCATGCATCTTCCCTTGGGCCCTTCTTGTTACTTAGCTTCTTTGGGTCTGTGAATTGTAGTATGGTTATGCAGTACTATATGGCTAATATCCACTTATATGTGAATACATACCAAGTGTGTCTTTCTGGGTCTGCCTTATCTTACTCAGGATGATCTTTTCTAATTTCGCCTATTTGCCTGCAAATTTCATTATTTCCTTGTTTTCAATAGTGGAGTAGTATTCTGTCATGTAAATGTGTCACAGTTTCTTTATCTATTCTTCGGTTGAGGGACATCTGAGTTGTTTCCAGATTCTGGCTATAATGAATAGAACATAGCTGAGTAAATGACCTTTTTGTATAATGGGGCATCTTTTGGATATACCCAGGAGTGGTATAGCTAGGTCTCGTTGTACAAGTTTGCACTGATTGGGTAAACAATTTAGACTTATAACCCATAGGAAATAGAAATAGTCATTAAAATTCTGCCCTCCCAAAAGCCCAGGGCCAGATGGTTTCAGCATAGAATTCTACCAGAATGTCAAAGAAGAGCTAATATCAAGGCTCCTCAAATTATTCCACAAAATAGAAACAGAGGAACCTTGCCAAACTCGTTCTAGAAGGCCAAGTTACATGATACCTAAACCACATTAAGACCCAATAACGAGAATTTCAGACCAATTTCCCTTGTGAACATTGATGCAAAAATACTCAATTAGAATACCAACAGCCCAGGCCTTAAGATCAACAATTAACAAATGGGACCTCATGAGGCTGAGAAGCTTCTGTAAGGCAGGAGACACTGTCAACAGAACAAAGCAGCAGCCCACAGACTGGGAAAAGGTCTTCACCAACCCTACATCTGACAAAGGTCTAATAGCCAAAATATATAAAGAACTCAAGAAATTAAACACCACCAAACCAAATAACCCAATTAATAAATAGGGCTCAGAACTAAACAGAGAATTCTCAACAGAGAAATATCAAATGGCTGAG
Source organism: Acomys russatus (assembly GCF_903995435.1). NCBI lineage: Eukaryota > Metazoa > Chordata > Mammalia > Rodentia > Muridae > Acomys > Acomys russatus. The sequence goes on along the minus strand of NC_067166.1, from coordinate 33,855,581 downwards.
AAAAACTTAAAGAAATGCTCAGCGTCATTAGTCACCAGAGAAATGCAAATCAAAACGACACTAGGATTCCATCTTACACCCATCAAAATGGCTAAAATCAAAAATTCAAGTGACACCACATGCTGGTGAGGATGTGGAGAAAGAGGAACACTCCTTCATTGCTGGTGGGGATGCAAACTAGTACAGCCACTTTGGGAATATATCTGGCGCTATCTCAGAAAACTGGGAATAGAGATTACTCAAGACTCAGCTATTCCACTCCTGGAATATACCCAGAAAATTCTCCACCACACAACAGGGACATATGCTCAACCATGTTCATAGCAGCCTTACCCATAATAGCCAGAACATGGCAACAACCGAAGTGTCCCTCAGTGGAAGAATGGATAAAGAAACTGTGGTACATTTACACGATGGAATACTTCTCAGCTATTAAAAACAAGAAATTCCCGAAATTTGTGGACAAATGGGTGGAACTAGAAATGATCGTCATGAGTGAGTTAACCCAGAAGCAGAAAGAGTCAAATGGTATGTACTCACTTATATCTAGACACTAGCCCAAGGGGCATGTCCCATGAAAGTCTTCACTTATCAGGAAAGTGGAACAGAAGGGAGGACATCCTATTGGGACTTTAGGTGAGAGAAGCGTGGGAGAATGGGGAAATAGAAGGATCTAGAGGGCCCTAGAAACCTACAAGAAGAACATTATGACGCATGGATCTGGGTCCAGGTATCCTGCTCAAACTATGGCACCAGCCAAGGACAATATGGGCAGTAAACTTCTAACCCCTACCCAGATCTAGCTGATGGGCAGGACATTCTCCACCGTTGAGTGGAGAGTGGGGTCTGACTTTCACACCAACTCTAGTGCCCCATTTTTGACCATGTCCCCTTGATGGGGAGGCCTGGTGGCACTCAGAGGAAGGATAGCAGGCTACCAAGAAGAGACTTGATACCCTATGAGCATATGCAGGGGGAAGAGGTCCCCCTCAGTCACAGACATAGGGGAGGGGTGTAGGGGGAAAGTGGGAGGGAGGGAGGAATGGGAGGATACAAGGGATGGGATAACAATTGAGATGTAGTATGAATAAATTAATAAAACATTAAAAAATACTCAATTAAATATTTGCAAATTGCATCCAGGAACACATCAAATATATCATCCACCATGATCAAGTAGGCTTCATCCTAGGTATGCAGGAATGTTTCAACATACAAAAATCTGTCAGCATAATCCACCATATAAACATACTGAAAGAATCATCTCATTAGATGCTGAGAAAGCTTTTGACAAAATCCAACACCCCTTCATCTTTAAAGTCTTGGAGAGATTAAGAGCACAAGGCACATACCTAAACAGAATAAAGGCAATATACAGCAAGCTAATGGCCAACATCAAGTTAAATGGAGAGAAACTTAAAGCAGTTCCACTGAAATCAGGGACTAGACAAGGCTGCTCATTCTTTATGTATCTCTTCAATATAGTTCTTGAAGTCTTAGCTTGAGCAATGAGGCAACTAAAGGAGATCAAGGAGATACAAATAGGAAAGGATTTTTTTTCTTGATTGCAATCACTTAAGGTTAGAAGATGCACTGTAAGTCTAGGCCACACCTTACTTTGGTGTCAGCCAACATAAAAGGACATGGAAGAAGGAAGCTTTTCCACTTTGCCTACTTGTCTTCATCCTTAATGGCAAGTTCCTCTATCCTGGTGCTAGGCATTTTTTTTTTCCATTTCCAGCTGAAACATCTATCTTTGTGAGTCAACTACTGGATTCTTGGGCTTTTTATTAGGAGCTAGTTATTGTTGGACTAGGCAGACTAAAGTCTGTAAGACACTCGAATAAACACACACACACACACACACAAAATCAGTTCTGTTACTCTAAAGAACCCTGACTAATACATTCAGTTGTTATTCAAACTTTCTTTTCCAATGTCATTATTTATTATTATTATTATTTATAATTATTAATTGCAGCATATGCACAACACCTTGCACATGCTGCATAAGCACTCCACCATTGTGCTATTATATCCCAAACCCTGAGACAGAACATTGACACATTCTGTGAATTTATACACTTGGAACTAGAACGCATGTGGCAAAAGTTCTTCTGTGAACAGATTCTTTCAAAACCCACGTTCCATCACAAAAGGGCAGGTGCTCAAAGTAACGCGTGCTGTTAAGAGTGCATAATTTTTAGAGTTGTTTGGTAATTTGCAGTGTTGAGAGAATACGGACATCAGAGACATTTTACGAACCAGAACAAGAACCACATTTATGGCAGAGGTAGTTCTTGTCTTCTGTGTTAGTACAGACTCAAGAAGTGACCTGTGGAAGGCTTGGCTTATACTTCTTTGGGATTATTTTCTTCCTTGGTTATACTGATGATGTTTGTAGACTAGGCCTTACATCCACTCTGCTGGATTTCTTACTCATACTTTGGACCATATCAGAGGCAATGAACCATCACTCTCTCAAGGCATTGAAACAATCAGAGCATCCTTGCTTAGTTACTGGACACTAGTGTGAAGAACACTAGTGGCAGACCCATCATCAATATTGGCTAAAATAACAACGATGGCAACAAGGCAATATATTTAATAAGTGAGATGTAGGTACTAAGAGAATGTGTAAAATAGCTTTGTAGAAGAGACTCGAGTTTATGAGACCTGTCTGAGGTGGTCAGAGCTGCGGCAGAAATCACTGAGAGGAAGTAGGAGGCAGATGAAGTGCCATCCATTGCTAAGACCTTAAAGTCTTGTTGCTTGTGAGCAACTGTAGTCAGTTGAACATCAGCAAAGACCATGAGAGCAAGACGTTAGTAGACTAGCTTTCTTGCCAAGGGATTTTCTTTTCCTGCTATAATTTACCCTTGAATCTAAACATTGAGTATTGTGATAGTACTCATTGTTACTGTTTTGTTAGAAATATGAAACACCCACAACTTACTTATACTTACCCAGGTCAGCTTGGGGTGCTAAGGGTAGTTCATAGGTTTTAAGCAAGTCATTGAAAACTGCAGAAAGTTATAACAAGTGATTTGCATTGTCAGCGTAAGTCAGGGGTTATTGAGTTATTGAGTAAGATCGGACCCAATATCTTAATTATTTTGTAATAAAAATAAAAAGTACTACAACATAGACAGCTGGTCAAGAGAAAGGTTAAAGAGAAAGGGTCAGAATCTCCTGTAGTATTTATATTTCCGACAGAAGAAGGCAGCAACATATAGTCTAGAAATAAGTAAATCTACCAGTGTATTAGAAGCCAATAGGTACCCTGCAGGGAAGGAAAGTAGAGCAGAATGGGGGAAAGTGGCTGTAACTGTCACTTGGAGTTCAGGCCTAGCCTCACTGTAAAGATAACCCAGAGTCAGAATGTTCCAGAAACAAAGAACAGGCCATACAAACATGAATTCAAAGAATACTAAGGGGCCAGTGACTCAATGTGCCTCAAGTCTCTGACTGAGAAGCCACGGCTTTCTCATTTTATTCCAGGCTAGGACTGTAAATACATGCTCAACTTTCAAACTCTGCAAATCTTTTGAGAAGCTAAAGATGTTTCCTGACCTCTCAAACTTTACAGTTTATTAGTGAAAGCCAACACTAAATACAAAACCTCCATGGTAACAATAAAAGCTTTCCAACAATAAGAATTCTGGAGAAGACTTAACAGGAACCTTTCACTAACAGGCACTAGCTCTGATTTTCTTGAGGAAACAGCTTGGGTTACATGTGCATAATAATGAAGAGTAACCAGGCCACGGAATGTTGCTTTCTGGGTAGAGGAGCAAACACACAGAGCGGACTGAAGCCATACTTATGGGCAAGAACTTTCGGCAACTAGAAAATGACAGTATTTACTTGGGCATGGACAATTGATTTCAAGGAGCTTGGGGCCACATAATGCTGAGCTTAAGCCACACTGAAGAGTTTAAGTAGTAGTCACAGGGAGAGATGAAGCCTAAAACGAGTTGATATAGAAAGAGCTGTGAATCAGCAGAGCTGGGGTTCTAATGATGGCATGGATGTTAACTTTCAGGATGACTTGCTTAAGCAAATAAACAGAGCCTCAATTACTTAAAATGCCTATGCTTACATTTATATCTGGATCTATATTCTTCATGTTTATTTTTGTGTTTAGTTACTAGATTGCTTTGTCTCAAAGTACCTTAGTAGGATTTTGTTTCAGTAAGATAGGATGTTTTCCATCTCTGCAGAACCCCGCTGTGCTACCTCATTTGGAAATGGAGATACTGGAAAGCTAATTGGTAAAGGTAAGATGAGGTCATGCGGGGCTGGAGAGATTTTTCAGGGGTTAAGAGGGCTTGCTGCTCTTGCTGGGGGCTGAGTTAGATTCATAGAACACACGTTGGGCATGACCCAACTGTAGCTTCAGCTGCACGGACTCTGACACCCCTTTCTAGCTTTTGTGGACACTAACCCTAAGCCTGATTTGTGGACAAACAAACACAAATGGAATAATAAATCTTCCTTCTTTCATTACTGAGAATTTTGTACCTACACTTAATGCATTTTGCTCAGCCCACCCCTCATCGTCATCTTAAATTCCTTTCCTATGTCCAGCACCACTAACCCCTCTCGATTTCATGTGTTGTCCTATCACAGTAAGTCAGGGTCTACATTCTGGAAGAAAGTTGAACTCTCCCTCTCCTAGGAGCCATCACTTGCTAATGGCTCTCAGCTGGGGGTGGGAATCCTTGACCTCTTCTACTTTAATTTGCCATTTTATCTCCCTGCTGTCATTTCATGTGTTGCACGTGGAACATGGTTTCACTGTGGTCACCTGTTGCTTTTGGTTCTTACAATCTTTCTTGTTTCTCTTCTGCAGTGGTTCCTGAGGAAAGTGTGTACTACACACATACATTTAAGTCTGAGCACTGTGAAGTCCTATCTTCTCTGATGATGGCCAGTTATGGGTCTCTGTGTTAATGGTCATCTACTCTAAGAAGTTTCTTTGGTGAGTGTTGAGAGATACACTTATTTATGGGTATGAGTGATAGATTATTGGGATTTTGTTTAATACTATTTCCATTTGGCTCTGTAATAGAAGTAGGTTCTCCTGTAGGGCCTACAACTACCTGGCTTGGGTTATGTGTTCCACTAACAGTGCAAGGCACACGTTCTCTGTGTGGGATGGGCCTTAAATATAAGCGGGGAGTGACTCATCACTCCCATCACATTGGTGTTCATATCGCACCGTTGACACATTCTTACCAGGTCAGCCATTGCTATAGCTCATGGGGTTTACAGCTAGGCGAGACAGATGTTAACTTTTCTTCTAATGGAGCATGCGTAGCACCTTCCAGCACCAAGAAAGCTATCCCACAGAGAAGAAGCTTTTAGATCAACACCAGCTGGATTTTTCTGTTCCATGACTCAGGTGTATGGTGAATTCAGCAGTAGGCTGTTTCCATCAAGGTCTAGAAGGTAACCAAGAGTATTTGGTAATAGCCTTTTATGTTTGGGGTCTCTGGGACTTCCCTGGCTAATGACTACAATAGTGGGACCCAATTCCTGGCATTGGGTTTTTTATTTGATAGTCTATGGTATCTGGGAGAGACAGTTCCCTCTATTATTGGATAACTTGACGTAAACTCTTTATATGTGTATTATGTATATGTATATGTATGTGTATGTATACACATATATGTATATGTATATATTTTATAGGAAGCTTCTATAGTGGTAGATTTCCATTTTGATTTCAACAGTCTTTGGTCTTAAGTTTTCCCTTCCAAGACTCCTCTATCCTGCCCTCTTACCCTTTACTCCATTTAGCTATTCATCTCTATTTTTTCTTACACCATCTGCATTTTCTTTCTCCTGTCTTAAGATCTCCTTCTCACCATGCCCATTCCTGACTGCAATGCACACCTCAACTGAAGTGCCATAATTGAGAATTCAAGGCTAATACCCACACATGACAAAGAACATGGGATATTTGACTTTCCGGGTTGCGGTTCCCTTGGGCGAAATGATTGCTTCGGCCTTAATTCATTTACCTGTTAATTTAATTTTTCCTAACTGAGTAATATTTCATCATGCAAAAGTAACATGTGTTCATTGTTCATCTATCAGTTGGCTATTGTAAACAGGGCAGCAATGAAATAGATGAACAAACAAGTTTCTGTAGTAGAATATAGTCTCCAGGTATATGCTCAAGATTGGTATAAATGGATATATGGCAGTTCTATTTCTAGATTTTTGAGTAATTGTCATGCTGATTTCAATAGAGGTTGTACCAGTCTGCACTTTTTTTTTTTTTTTTGAGACAAGGTTTCTCTGTTCAACAGCTCTGGCTGTCCTGGAACTCACTCTGTAGGCCAGGTTGGCCTTGAACTTGCAGAGATCCACCTGCCTCTGCCTACTAAGAGCTAGGATTAAAGGCATGTGTCACCACTGCCCAGCCCCAGTTTGCATTCTCATCAACAATGAATAAGGGTTTTCTTTTTGACCATATTCATAAATGAATTTATCTTTAAAAAAAAATCAACTGTAGGATTGTGATAAGATAAACTCTCAGCAGTTTTAATTTGCATTTACATAATTCCTCAGGACATTGAAAACTAAAAAAATTCTCTGCCATCTTTCTTTCCTGTTTTTCTTTCCTTCTGCACTCTGTTTAGTTCCATGACTTATTTAAAAAACATTTTATTAGTTCTTTGTGAATTTCACATCATCTCCCTCATCCCTTCCTACCCACCCTCCACCCTTGCAGCAGTCTCACAAGGGAAAAAATTAATTGTGGAAGCTGTACTGTGTCACAGTGCATCCCACAGTGCAGCTTTTGCTCCACACTTCTTTGCTTACAAATGTTCATGGCAATGAGCCGTTGGTCTGAATGAGGCCTCTGGCTTCTGCTACACCATAAATACTAGAACCTCCCTGGGGCTCTTCTTGGGTATTCCGTTGTTGTTCTGTGTCATGGAGATCCTGTAGCTTTGGATCTGTAGGACCAGCCCCTTCATGCACTTCAGCAGTTCATTGATAGAGTAGATGTTGGGATGGGTCAATTCAAAGGCCTGGGTCTGGGCCTGAGAGGTATCTGTAGCACACCATCTCTCTCACACCCACACCACTGGAGCGGGCCCTTTTGCCTTGTCCTGTCTTGTCCACCCAATGCCTCAGCCAACTTGGGACAGAGCCCTCATGCCCTCAGGGATAGCTTATCTTGAGACCATGCCATCAGGGCCAACTCTACTGTGCTGCAGGGTCTGCTCTCCTGAGTGCTGCAGATGGTGAAATACAGGAATGATTCCCCCCTTTCATCGTGGAGATGGTGGTGATGGGGTGGGAAGTGGAGGTGGTGCCACCTCACAACCGACAAGAGACGGAGCTGGCTTACCCACTCACAACCTAGAGGCTGGTTCACCCGCAACTCCCAAGTCCAAGAGAAGCTCTACTGTGCTGCCTAGGTGAGGTGCAGGGCCTGCTCCCCTGACAGCTGAATCAGGTGAGGGGCAAGGCCAGCTTTCTTGCTCTTGTGACCCCAGGGCCAGCTCTTCTGCCTGAAGTAGGTGGCCTGTGCTCCATTTTTAAAACTGGGTTGTTTATATTGTTAGTGACTAGTTTTTTGAGTTCTTTGTATATTGGCCCTCTTTCTAATACTGGTTTAAAAAACTCATTTGAAATTTTCCTATATTTATTTTGTGGTAAACTGTACTTATAATATATACAACTGTATATATTACTTGCATCAAATTATGGGTTTCATTATAAAATTTCCATGTGTGTACTATGTTGATATATTCATTTTAGAATAGCGCCTTCTTACAATAGTGTTTAATAAACGTCTTAGGATGTATGTCAGGTATAATTTGAAGATACTTCTTTTGGAATTAAGAAAAAATTTAGGTTTTTTTTTAAGGTATGAGATTAGCAGGGTGGGGTGTATGTGTCTCAGACATGGACTCCATTGTCTGCTGTTTGATCACTTCCCCATGGTGGGCCTGCCTCACGAGGCCACAGGGGAAGAGGACATGTTCAATACTGATGGAAGTGGGTTGGTGGTGGTGGGGCTCCCTTCTCTAAGGAACAGGGGAGGGAGGATGGGGGAAGAGGGAGGGCAGATGGGAATGGGAGGAGAGGCAGGAGGGGGCTACAATTGGGATGTAAAGTGAATAATTATTTAATTAATTAAACAATTAAAAAAAAAATGAAAGAGTTGGTCCAGCAGTTATGGGTACTTACTTGCAGAGGATCTACGTTAGGATCACAGCACACCCACTCAGGCCCCTCCCGACCATCTGTAACTCCAGTCGCAGAAGATGCAACCCCCCTCTTCTGGCCTCTACGGGCACCTGCACTCACATGTGCATACTCACACACAAGCCTATGACGGCAACAACAAAAACTTAGAGCCAAAATAACAGCAACAAAAACTTCCAGGATTCTACTAATCTGGAAGGTCACCCAGGCAGCACTGGATATAGAAACATTTGCATTTGAAAACACTTCACAAATAAGCAGAGGAGGGAAGGTGGCGAACTGTCATTCTGTGACCATCTGCATTCCAATATGCTTTGTAGTTGATCGCTTTTGCTTTAAAACTTGTAAATTGGCCAAAAGGCAACTACTTACCTATTCCAGGAGGCTTCTTAGAGGGAAAGGCACTTCTTTCAGTCTTTAGTAATTGATGTGTTAGGAACTCTCGCCTCCAGTGGACAGGCTAGAGTGACCTCACACTCCTTATCATGGTGGAAGGCAGAGATGGCAAGCGCTCAGGAGTAAGACCTACTTGACAGGGCATGCCAATATAGCTGCCTCCGTACTGAAGAGGCTCCTCTGCGATGGGATTGAATGCTAGTGCATTATCAGGTTGTTTCTAGATGGCTTTCCTCTTTTCTTTTCTCCCTCACCAGGCCCCTCCTTCAGGGCTCAGTAACACAGGAGAGATAGTTTTTGACAGACAAGGGAGAATCTTACACTTGACTTCCAATATCAAGGCATTTTTAACTGGCACACTTTATATTGAATAATTCATGGGTATTCAAGCTTTACTTCACTCCACAAAGAAAGTGCTTTCTCTTAGCAGGCGCGGAAGATATGAGCAGCTAATTTATTATTTAAAAGGATTAAGTATTAGCAACTGGTCCTTGCTCTTAGAGCTTTCTGTTCCCTTTACTCATGCTATTGCCAGCCACGGAGCTGCCTCCAACAGTTTTTAGATTGATTTTTTTTTTTTTTTACCATATTTAAGTCTTTTAAAAAACATATCTACCCCCCATTCTTTCACTATTTTCGGAACAGCTTTGTCCTGCTTTAAAACGTACAGCAGTGTCTGTTAGACCCGAGTCACTGCAGGCTCACAGGAACACACACCATTGTGACATCTTTGCTTTCAGTTAAGAAAATGTGGCAGGTGGGAGGGATGGGAGAAACCTGAATTTGCTCAAATTTGTAGACTGCTTGCTACAATAGACCAAGGAAGGTTTGGGCGTTTTCAACATGTGGTAAAAGTGGACGAAGCCTGAACTTTCAAGTATTGTTACTTGAAAAAGCCCCATGGAGAACTGTCCTCTGTGTTTTCAGAGAAAAGAGGGGAGGTCGTGTTTGAAATGCCCTTCTCTTTTGTAGACTTTTCCTAAGGTTGGCTCTCACTCAACACAAATTTTTGCTCTTTCATTTCCAGTTTAGAACAGGGAAGAAAGTTTTTCAAGGGTTATGGGGTTTTTCACTTTTCAAAGACCTTAGCAGAGGCAACTTTACAAGGTAAATCTGTTCCAGAACTGGGAAATGGAAAGAGTGATACAGAGAGAAACACACGTTCACACACACGCACACGGGTGCACACACATGCATGCATGCACATGTGCATGAAGACACACATATATCATACTGGCCATGATAAATACTTTTCCTAATTTTCAGGCTATATCAGTGATAGTCCTCTCGAGGAGTGTTTTAAAGTAGCTTTTAAACTAGAATAACAAAATAATTGAAAATCTTGATTTGTATCTTGTATGTCCTGAAAGCAGGGTGCTGCTAAACTAACAGTCTACTAATTCCTATATCGTTTCACACCGTGTTAAAAATAATTACAGGTCGGTGAATATGGCTCCCTATAGCTTAAAATGATTTTTAAAATATTTCTAGGCATCCTCACTTTCTGACTTGGGAAAACAGGTGCTAATGTAGCCAGATAATATTTAATGTATGCTTTTAGCTTAGATGTATCAGAGAAAATGGGGGGGGGGTGAGTCACACATTTGAGGACCACCCACCTTGTTTTCTAAACCTGTTTACTTAGTAACAAAGACTCCAACTTGAAGGTTTTCATGTACAGGAATAGGATGTAGCAGCGTGGGGTCAGGAACTAGAATGGCCAGTGTTGAAAATACAGTTACAAGTCTCAGCCAGTAAAAATGCCATCATAACAAGTGTGAGATTCTGGTTAGTTATTCAATGCTTGTCTAAAATGAGAGTGTGGTGTTTTGTACCTATACACCCAGTCGCTACTTGGAAGGAAAAAAAGAAAAGTCCTTGTGCCATTTGATATTCCTCTGTTGAGAATTCTCTGTTTAGTTCTGAGCCACACTTCTCAATTGGGTTATTTGGTTTGGTGGTGTTTAATTTCTTGGGTTCTTTATATATTTTGGATATTAGATCTTTGTCAGATGTAGGGTTGGTGAAGATCTTTTCCCAGTCTGTAGGCTGTCACTTTCTTCTCTTGACAGTGTCTCCTGTCTTACAGAAGCTTCTCAGCCTCATGAGGTCCCATTTATTAATGGTTGCCCTTAAGGCCTGTGCTGTTGGTGTTCTGTTCAGGAAGTTCACTTAAAGAAATGGTCAACATCTTTAGTCATCAGAGAAATGCAAATCAAAATGATTCTGAGATTCCATCTTACACTCATCAGAATGGCCAAGATCAAAAATTCAAGTGACATCACATGCTGGCAAGGATGTGGAGAAAGAGGAACACTCCTTCATTGCTGGTAGGAATGCAAACTGATACAACCACTTTGGAAATATATCTGGCACTTTCTCAGAAAACTGGGAATAGAATTTCCTCAAGACCCAGCTATTCCACTCCTTGGAATATACCCAGAAAATGCTCCACCACACAAGGACATATGTTCAACCATGTTCATAGCAGCCTTATTCATAATAGCCAGAACCTGGAAACAGCCTAAATGTCCCTCAGTTGAAGAGTGTATAAAGAAACTGTGGTACATTTACACTATGGAATACTACTCAGCTATTAAAAACAAGGAAGTCCCGAGATTTGTGGACAAATGGATGGAACTAGAAATGATCATAATGAGTGAGTTAATCCAGAAGCAGAAAGACTCACATGGTACATACTCACTTATAATTGGACACTAGCCCAAAAGGCATGCCCCATGAAAGTCTTTACTTACCAGGAGATTGGGGTAGATGTGAGGACATCCTACTTAGACCCTAGGTAAGAGAAATATAGGAGATGGGAAAATAGAAGGACCCAGAGGGTCCTTAAAACCTACAAGAAGAACATCTTGGTGGTGGATCTTGGCCCAGGGGGGTCTGCACAAACTTTTGCCCTAACCAAGGACAATACAAGTAGTAAACATCAAACCCCTACTCTGATCTACCCAATGGACAGGAAATTCTCCAACGTTATGTAGAAAGTGGGGACTGACTCTGACATGAACTTTGATCTCCTATATTTGACCACCTCCCTTTGGTGGGGAGGCCTGATGGCACTCAGAGAAGGAATAAGCAGGCTACCAAGATGAAACTTGATAGCCTACAACCACATAGTGAGGGAGGAGGTTCCCCTCAGTCTTAGACCTAGAGGAGGGAAATAGGGTGAAAGCAGGAGGGAGGGAGGAATGGGAGGATACAAGTGATGGGATAACAATTGAATTGTAATCTGAATAAATTAATTAAATAATTAAAAATAATACAAAAAAGTAAGTCTTTGTGACTCAGTTGCAGGAGAGACACTGCTAAAAATGTGGTGGAGAGTGGTTGAAAATGTCACCTGATAGTGACCTCTGTTCTTCTATACGTGTGCTCGTGTGCATGTGCGTGCACGCACACACACACACAGACACACTGTGAGTAATAGCTGTGTGGTGCTGGGTGAGTGTTTTAATCGCCCCCTGGTTCCAAGTCTTATTTGTAAAGTGAGTTAAGGGACAGGAATGGAGTCTTCTCATGGATGTAAAAGTTACATGAGATAATATATGAAAATTGCTTAGCAGAGGGAGAAACTCATGAGAAATATTCAATAAACCTCTTTTCTGAAGAGCCTTTTTAGAAAATTAACCTGGCACTGACACTGAAATTTAATTTGCAATTGAGATTGTAGAAATTTAGTAAATGCTGCTTTGTACAGAATTGGTAATTTTATGAAATGCCAGTGTATTTTGCCATAATTTAAACAGGCATCCCAGATCAGCTGTGCCAGGAAGGGAAATAAGTTTTATATTACTCTTGGACATAATTATTGAGAAGTATTTAAAAAGTCCCTGCTCAGTGGACCTTGTGGCTGCTGCCTTTGTTGGAGTGTCTTTGGATGTCTTCATTGACTTAAATGCATTTTAATAGAAAACTGATATACTCTTATTCATTTCGCAAAGTTTGGTAAACATTTTACTTTTACTGAAAGTTCTGTATTTTCTATTTTAGACAGTTGACAGATAGTGAATGATTTTATTTTTCTTGTGAAGGGGAAGGGATTTCTCTAATTAGAAATAAAATTTCTTCTTCCAACACATGATTTAAATTATGAATCCCAGATTCTAAGATTCACCTTTCAATATACAGAGTTGCTGTGTTCTACTGGGTGTCTTTTAGGGACATTTTGGACCATGCTGTCTTCTATACGTAGGCACAGACAGACAGACAGACAGACAGACAGACAGACACACACACACACACACACACACACACACACACACACACACACAGAGCCCTTTCAGGCGCTTCTACTTCCTCTGCATTGATGAAATCTCAATAAAGATCAGACAAAACACAGAGGACTAAAATATCACATACATATAAAAAATTTATAAATCATTCCAAAACTTCATGAAAGCAAGCTCTTCCCCTCTCCTTCCCAGCTACGCTTACTTTACTATAGGTTAAAAGTGCTGACAGACAGTCTGGAGGACAAAATTAGGGTTGGCAGGTCTTATTTGCAATTAGCTATGGGAGAGCATCCCTCGATGTTCGGTCATCTAATGGATGTTAAGATGAGCTCCACCCACAGTTTTTGGAGGCTGATCACATGTCCTCTTTCTAATCTGTGCTGGGAAGTGAATAGGAATTAGTGCTGGACACAAAAGGGTGGTCTTCTCAGTTGAGGGCAGATAGTAATTACTCTGAGAGGTGTAGTTAGTGGTAGTGTTACTTTTTAAGCCAACCTGGGTTAATTCACGCTTATTTCTAGGATGCGCTCACTTGTGCTCATATGTATTTTGGTATTTTTTGGGGGAGACCAAGGAAGTTATAGGACAAGCTTGCACTGTATGTACTCAGGAGGCTGCCATTGGGGCCTCTGTGACTGCCACGGGTTCCCTGTTATGTGCTTATGAGTGCTTTGTAGGACATGTAAATATCAATAGCTTTCTTTAAACTTTTACCTATAAATAAATGTAAGGACGAGAATGTGAGACTAGATGAAATCCCGGGGGTTAGAGTTTTACATATGTGCTTTAATGATAAGAAATGACGTTGTTTACATAAGAATGTGGTACAGATCTCTACATCCTAAAAATTGTTGTGAGATAAACTCTATCTATGCATCAATATTATTACTGATACTGGTTCATTACCATTTGTTAAGTAGAAATTTAGAAATTCCCAAATTAATATTTAAGAAATGAAGTTTAATGTTGAAGTAAATATTTGTCATTTAATATATTTTAATTTTCTTTAAGATTTTAAAATTATTTTTTACTTTTATATATACACTTATATTATTACATATATATATATATATACACACACACACACACACACAGAAGACATACAGCAAGAAGAACCACAACATTTTTAAAATGAAAACTATCTGGGTCTTTTTAAAGTTAATTTTTAATATTCATGTTTTAAGAACACCTTAAACCTAGGGAGAGCTATGGCTCAGTATGACAGGGCTGGCCTAACATGTGGGAGATCTGCCTTAGGTTCAGTACCTAGTTTTGCAAAATAAGTGAATTATTAACAAATAAGTAAATAATACACTTTTAGGATTGAAGATGTGCCTCATGGGTAGAGTGCTTGCCAAAACATTTCTGAGAACCCAGGTTTGAATTTCGGCAGTATAAGAAAAAAAAAAAAAAAAAAAAAAAAAAAAGCATTGTGAGTGTATACTTGCAGCTATATAGCAAAAATTAATGAAAACGAGGTCATGGATTTGAAAGTGAGCAAGGAGGGGTACGTGGGAAGGTTTGGAGGGAGAGAAAGGAAGGGGGGGATAATGTAATTATATCATAATCTCAAGAATAATTTTAAAAAGAAGCAAAATCCTCCAAGGCAAAATACCCCTTAAATCACACAGAAACAACACACAAAAACAAAGCCCATTTCAGAATGCTGTGCTGGCTAAGAAGCAGGAGACGTAAAGGAGACTATTGTTTAACGTTTCTCAAAATGGGTAGTTGTGACTTAAATACTATTTTTGAACAATGTCTGAGGTTCATTCATCTTTCTGTGCTCAGCTTGTCTCAGATTGTACACTTTATGAACCACATGTTTCCTGACTTTTGTCATATTGATTTGGGGTTAAAATTACCCAACTTTCTGAGATGCTAATGTTAGGTTGAGAAACTCTTTCCAGGTAATGACCAGTCCTCTCGACTGGGTACCAAGGCAGCTTCTCTTTGCAAGTACTCTTTTGAAAGAATAAAAACTTTTTAAAGAACAAAGATACGATTAATCAGACTTATCTCAGTTAACTGCCTTACTGCATAAAAATTGCACATTTACAAGAAACAGATTAGCATAAATATGATGATTCAAGAGGGGTGGGCATTTCAAAATGTGTACAATTAATAGGTGTATTTTGAAATTACTTGACTCTAACAGGACCAAGGAAGCTTAATGTACCTAGAACAAAAGACCCACAAGAAAATACAGATGTGGTGGCTGCTAAATATGGTGCCAGGACTCTGAGTTTTAGAGGTCAAGTGCCAAGCTAGATTAAGAAAAACCTTCAAAACTATGTGATTCAAAGAAGAAAAGCAAGAAGTATGAATCATTACCTAAAATTCTTTGGGCAATTTTTAGCAGACTACCTCCCTTCCAAGAGCGCAAATTAATTCGGCTGATAATAACTACTGACACCTCATGTTTATTTGAGCAACCTAGTCTATAGATTTTGGTATTTGAAAATTGGCCCATTAATGGTGAAGTGGTCAGACTCGAAAATTACCTTTTTTTTCATCTGTATTTGAGACCATGGCATAGTTACATCATTTCTTCCTCCTGCTCTGGCCAAATCCTTTCATATAATCCTCTTTGCTCTTCTCTTAAATTCATGACCTCTTTTTTCATTAATTGTTATTACATGCATATGCATAAAGTATATTTACACGCACAAATATTCCTAAACATAACCTTTTAATAATGTAGGAAAAGTTTTGCCTTTTTTAGATAGAGAACTTCAGAATATATGGAATCTAGTAAAGTGTCATTTTTAAGACACAAGTTCAAAAGTAGATTCCTAGCACACAGATCAAAACAGGACAGAATGTGATACGCTCAACTTTCATCCCCAGAGACTGCTGTTTTGCTGATGATTTCAAGTGCGTAGATAAGTTTGGGCATTTTTTTATCGCTGGTATGCATTATTGAATGCCTTGAAAAACCATGATAAAGCTGAATGGAAATCACTTCCGTGCTCATCACAATCTTGATGGATGGCTTTGTATTTGTCAACTATACTATTTAAGTTTGATTAACTTTTCTGTGTTTTCAGGGAGAAAGACTGGAGACAATTGTGAATATGTATGTAGGTATTATTTTCTTTGGTAAAGGCAGGTGGATTTCTACTCTTATCTATCTGTCTACTTATCTGTCATCTGTCTAGCAATTCTATCTATCTGTCTGTCTGTCTGTCTATCTATCTACTAATCTCTCTTATCATCTCTATCTATCTATTATCATTTATGTATTTATCATCTATTATCATCCATGTATCTATCATCTCTATCTATCATCTATGTATCTATCATATCTACCTATTTATCTATCTGTCATTTATTATCTATTTTTAAATACACACTGTTCCATACAAATAAACAAATGATTCTTAAAAAATACAATTGAAGCCTAAGGTTGTAAAATGCTTTGAGTCCTGACTTCTGGAAGCTTTTAAAGGCCCCAGAGGCATTCTGCTCCCATTCTGAATTCATCCTCTGGGCCAATGGCATGTCTGTATTTATGCTGCCTTCTGTTTCAGCCACACTTTCAGTGATCATTGCTGTCCAGGGTCTGCCTTTTGAGTGGTTTTCTTATTGATCTTCTCTATTTTCTCTACTCCATTTGTGTATTTATGTCACCCGTAGGCTGGAAGTCTTGGCTTAATAGAATTGTCTCTAAATATTAGTTTAAGTAGACTCCGAGGAAACTCCTGGGGAGTGATTTCATGACTATAGTACAGGGAATTGTGTTGAGGGAATTCTTGAAACAAACTGCTTTATTTTTTCCATTTACTCCTTGCTTATTTATGTTCTATGGGAGAGGGAGTTTGATAATCTAGTTGATTAAAGCACAGGACATTTTCTGAGCTTCAGTCTTAAGAGAATGTTCTTATGTTCTCAAGGCCATGACCCATCAGTTCCGACATTGGGTCTCTAGATGTTTCAACCTCTTTGTATTAAGCAGATCAAATAGGTCAACTTTCAGAACTGACCTTACCCATAGGTGTCTGCTCCTGCAGTCTCTCCTGTGTTAGCCTTTCTTCACCTATGAGTGGGCAGGCCAATCATGTTTGGTGTATGCTGAGGCCCCAAAATTGTAGCTTTCTGAGGAAAAGGGTAGAAAGACTGTGATTGCATGTCCAAACTTTGCTCTTAGTAAGAGAATATGTACAGGAGATGCCAAGGGTACCAAAGAAAGACCATAATTTTTCAAACTTAAGAAAACACTCATTTTCCAGGCACTTGCTTCTTAAATGAATAATCAATACTCAATTCCTTAGCTAAAACAAAATAAAGCAAAACTAAATAAAAACCCCAAACAACAACCAACCAAACAAACAACAGCAACTCCCCCCCCCCCCACCCTAGTCACCTGGGAAAGGCTGCAAGCCTCTGCTCTCTGATATTTGAGATAGATGCTTTGTTTGTAGATTTTTTTTTATGGGACTCATTCAGGCTCCTCAGAAACTTATGGTTTCTTTTTTATACTCTAGAACATTAAGGTTTCTCTGTAGTTCAATTCTGGATATCTGAAGGATTACTCTAATTATTCTAAAAGATCACATGACCATTTAATAGGTAGAAATTTGTGCCTGCTTTAACATGGAAAGTCTTGTGGATGGAATGAACGTTAAGTACAATTAACTACAGGACTTTAACTGCTCGAGTAAAGTTTTCAGTTGTGGAATCAGTTTCAGGTTTTCCAGGAAGGCTAATACCAAATAATTTTCAATAAAATTTTGGTCAAATAACTATTAGTTCATAGGCTTCCTATAAAGAAGAAAAATACCCAAGGTCAAAACTAAAGCCCAAGTCAGATCACTTCTATTAAGCTCCATTTTAAGAGGTTCATAATTTTTTCATTAAAGGAAAAATCTATTTTTTCCATCCCATTCTACAAAATATTCTTCTTGTTATGGAGACTTTGGTCTAATTTATATAGTTGGAGCCAAGTTGAGCTGGCATTTTTGAGCCTCATTTGTGATTGAGTGAATTGGACCATTGTTCCTGGAAAGAGCAAAGAGCATTTTGCTAAAGCCCTTGAGGTGTTGAAGACATAATGTCTACTGGCTGGGGGAAAAGCAAAATTTTTCTAACGTGTCATTTATGACACTTATCTTAGAAGAAACTGTTTTGATCCCAAGCCGAAGGAATGAACACATGTGTGATTAGAGCCCTGTGTGGAGGCAGCAGTTCATCCTCCATGAGTGCTGGGAAGATGCTCTGTGGGGCCAGGTAGGTAGGGCATTATTGGAATGACTAAAACTGTGGATCTCTTTTCACAGCCTAACAAGCTGTCAGGAGAAACAGAGGTTCCTCTTCTGGATTACTGAGCTATTAGTTTTGAATTGCACATAGCCAGATACCCCAGGCTTTCCATATAGCATTTACTAAACCACTTTCAGGATTTTCTTCTGGAGCTGGCTGGACTCAGCTCTGGCAGAGACATGATAAAGTTCCAACTGGGGATGAGCGTGAGAAATAGCATCTCATTGCAATCCTGGGATCCAGGGAGGATGAATGAACAAGCCTCATTAAATATGTATGTCTATTGTATTGCTTTCTCTAGGAGGTTTCCCCAGCCCCAACATCACTGTGAAGTTTAGGGACCTAATATCAGCTACTGAAGAGTTGTGCTCTATTAAAAACAGACATTAAAAACTGGAACTAATATTCTGTAAGTTTGATTAATGTTAACTGTGCAAATATCTACAGATTCTTTGTAGACAACCATATTGTATTATTTTCATTAGATACATTAGAAGGCGAACCCACTGATATGTACAATTATATACCTACTATAGTTTTTGGCTTCAAATTATCAGTCTATGTGGCTAGTGCAAACAACTATTCAGAAAATTCAAGGGTAAAGATGTCACTCCTGTTGTGGAATTTATCTTGTTTTATCCTCACCATTATATTACAATAGTGGTGTTCAGAACTAATGTCATACATAAGGTGTGTGTGTGTGTGTGTGTGTGTGTGTGTGTGTGTGTGTGCATGCACATGCATGTGTGTGAAATGTTGGTAATGAACTCAAGGCCTCAAGCTAGGAACACACATCTCTAGCTCCCTAATTAAATCTGAATATGTGGAATACAATGAGAGAATTTCAGAATTGCAAAGAATGTTAAAGTTTTGCTTATTAAAATTTTTCTATGCTTAAAAACAAACAAACAAACAAACAAACAAAAACAAAACAAATGGACAAATGTTTCAAAGCTTTGTGTGGCAGTGCTGGGGTGGGGGCAGGGACAGATGGATCCCTGCTGTGCTGGCCAGCCGGCTTTCCTATTCAGTGAGCTCCAAGCCAGTGTGAGATAGATCCTGTACCAAAAAATGAGATGCGCGAAGCCTGAGAAATACTGGAGATTGTTCCCTGACCTCCACAGACACACATGTGCACAAACCTGCGTCCATACCTGCATATATGTTAACATGCAAATGCTTGTGCAAAAAATAAATAAGAAATAAAGTAGCATTTTAATAATTTATTTAAAATGCTACATATTTTCATAAAGTTTTCCTGACAAATTTACAATTTCATCAGTCTCCAACCAACTCTCCAAATTGTACCAGACCATTCAGCTACGTAATAGTTTGTTGCTATAACAATTTCTTAAGTTGCAGGTTGAGATTTGGGAGGAGATCTAGGGCGTGCATTTGAGAAGAGTGACCTTTGTCTTGCTTTAATCTATCAAGTTTTAGGTCAGAATTTTCTCTTCCACAATATGATAAAACTTCGGAGAAATGTTTTCCTTTTTCGGAGAAAAATGTTTTAAAAATTGGGAAGCTCTTGCTTTGCAGCATTATTGGGCAATTCCATCTGCCCACAACCAACTTGTGTGTTCTGTGCTCACACACATATCTATCATGTCTTTCCGCATGTTGGCTTGTCCTTTGCTGAGCTCTTGGAGGCAAGAGAAAGCCACTTGTGATCACTGATCCTACCGCCCTCCCTGCTCTTGACGGCTTCTGGCTCAGTGCTGATCTGCTGTGACAGGAGCAATGTGTGACTCATCGGGTGCTGCTCATGAGTCAGGGAGACATAAGACAACTAGCTGTATCTCGGAAAGACTCCTCCAGTATGACACTGACACTCTCTGGCTTAAGAGTGAAAAAAAAAAAAAGAACACCAGTGGGTGATTGCAGGAGGAGATTTTACCCCATCTCTGCATCTTCTGGGAGTGCTTGTTTCACTTAGACATTCAAATGTCCACTTTCTGCGTATTTAACTCATCTGCCTCCTGGAGTACAGAGGTGACTTCTAACTCTGCCTTTATTCACCCTGGGAGCCAACAGCCCCTCATGTCATGATGTGAGGGATGCTGGGTTCCTTTCCTGCATGGTCAGTCATCAGAGACAGAGATTCCTAGAAAAGGAGCAGGGATTAGTGCAAGTAGGTTTGGAGACAACCATGCCCTTGAATCTCTGCCTTTCCGTTTAATATCTGGTGGGAAAGTAGAAAGGGGAAATTTAGAGGGAGCAGGGGAGATGTGCTAAGGGCTAAGTGGGAGGCAGGCTCTTTGCCAGTCAGGACTTTGGGCATATGTGTCTCTGTGTAGTAGTGTGTGGGTAACACAGACAATCACAGGAAAGGCGAAGTGAGATACTTCTAAATGTACTAACGTACCAAATGCTTTCATCATCATCACTGCAATAATGAGAAAGGAAGGATACATAAATCTGCTAACATTCCAAGGTAGTTATTGGATTCTTGCTTTTTTCTGACCATATGAGTATATCTGTGAATGTGTGTGTGTGTGTGTGTGTGTGTGTGTGTGTGTGTGTGTGCACTTGATACACAATATGTTTGTAAAATATCTATCTTGTGGGGCCAATGAGCTGTGTGACTGGGAAAGCTGGCCTGGAGCAAGAGTGAGGTCAGGAAGTGAAAGTCTTGTCTTGAGACTGGCAGGAGTAGGATTGTTTACTCCCTGCCCTGGGCCTGCGTTTCCTGATGTGCACTATGACCCCCACGGCCACTTTCGCCACCCTTGAGGTGGCCACAAATGGTGGCAAGATTACACTTCCTCTCTCCTTACAAGGATGTGTCCAGCAAACATTTGGAGTTCACATTTATGCAAGTGAAGCATGCCCAGCACCTTGGCCCTACCCAGTGATGTAGCCTCACCTCTAAAAATCCCTATGTGCTCCCCAAGGTTTCTATAGCCCCTGTTCTCCCTAGTAGAGCTGTTTTACTGAAGAGTGTCTCCGCAGAAGGCTGTTTCTTTCACACTCGTGTAGGATTGTGCTTGCAACCCACCCACCCAGGCTGAGCTTCCGTCATTCTAGTCCAGCCTAGTGTGCAAACTGCCTGGGTACTTCCCAAGGAAAAAGCAGACCTTCATCTCTCCTATCTATCTATCTATCTATCTATCTATCTATCTATCCATCCATTTATCTACATCTATCATATCTATTTACCATATAATATGTTAACCATTGGGAATACAAAGATAAACAAGCCATATTTTAGCATCCAAAGTTTGAAGATACTTTTTGTAATATTCAAAGTTGTTTTTTGCATAGATTACTTTATTCTCTATCCTTATAATATTTAGAGATACTAGTCTTTTCTAGGCCACCAGAGTCAGCAGAGGGATGTTGTAAAAATGATTTCCTGGTTTTTGATCTCTCACTTTCCCCAGTGACTTTTCACACCACTTGGAACTACTATAGAGGAAATATGTAAGGTTCCGGAAGCTGTACATGAAAGAACTTGGTGGCAGTGAAAAAAAAAAAGATAGCTTCCTCTATAACTTTTCTGAGATGTCCCAATCCCATGAAAAGCATTCTATTCCCTTGAGAAAGCACTGGGATACGCGTGGGTCCTTGGCCAGGCTCACTGGACTCAATGTGACTCCAGTTGCTGCCTACAGAAAATGTTTAAACAGTTACACACGGGCTTGTCTCTTTCCAGGCAGTAAGATGGGATCTATTAAAGCACTTCTGTGAACTAGCCATTAGACAGGACTTACACGATGAGCAGCCATACTCAATCTTAAAACAAGCTATGTAGACAGACACTCAGGAAGGCATTTTTCCAAATGAAGGAGAAACGGAGAAACAAAGTTTGAAAAATATGTCATCGGAGATACTATCCATTATCATTAAATATAGATACACACTATAGGAGGCAATTAATGTTATTTTTGAGTCTTGGCAGAAGTTGAGCCGGCGGTTTGTCTGACTGCTACAACGTCAGTGATCAGGACTGGGTCTCGTTAGGGAGGTGGACGGAGGAAGGAAAACTGCCAACGCCAGAGACGGGGCCTTCGGTTGGTGCCGACATTACTGCACCTTCACATTCCAGCCATAGTCATGAGTGGATGGAAGCAAAACATGGCTCGCAGGGAGCACGCATGAGTGCTTGTGGGTTGTGCGCGAGTTGTGTAAGGCAAGGCCTGTGGAGGGCAGCCCGGACTTCCATTCACTTCACCTTAGGGCACATACTCAAGGAGTAAAGACAGATAAGGTCCGCAATCTCAAGCATACCAGAGAAAACTCTAGAGCAGAGCAAGTGGTTTAACTTAGCACTATTTGTTTTTGCTTAATTTAGCAACTAAGAAAAAGCTGCACCAGATCTATCTACGCAAGTCTCTCCAGCCCCTCTCAGGACTCTCGGCGGTTTTAAAGGGAGAAGCCCCTTTATGCTGGCCACTTCTTTAGGTTTTGTGAATCTTGGTCTTATTTCAGCCTCTCATGTGGAAAATTCCTTTCCACCTCATTGGTTCATCTCCTCAAATCTCTTTCCTATCTAATATTTTACCATTTCCCAAAATTTGGCCTTCAACGTTACCGTCTCAGGGAGCCTTTCTTGAATAAGCCTGGCTCCGTTTCCTATTTCCGACTCTTCTGCTGCTATCTGCCCCACAAGTTTCCTCCAGTTTTTAAATAATTTTTAATTTTATTAATTTATTCATATTACATCTAAATTGTTAGCCCATCCCTTGTATCCTCCCATTCCTCCCTCCCGCTTCCCCCCTACTCCCCTCCCCTATGTCTGTGACTGAGGGGGGCCTCCTCCCCCTGTGTATGCTCATAGGGTATCAAGTCTCTTTTTGGTAGCCTGCTATCCTTCCTCTGAGTGCCACAAAGCCTCCCAATCCAGGGGATGTGGTCAGAAATTCCTCCAGTTCTTTTAATGAGTCTTCTTATGTGCAAATTTTGTTGTTTTTCTTATCTTTCTTATTTTTCTCCTCCCTCCCTCCTTTCTTTCTTTCTTTCTTTCTTTCTTTCTTTCTTTCTTTCTTTCTTTTCTTTTTCTTTCTTTCTTTTTTTTCTTTCTTTCTTTCTTTCTTTCTTTCTTTCTTTCTTTCTTTCTTTCGTGTGACAGGGTTTCTTTGTGTAGCTCTGGCTGTCCTGGAACTCCCTTTGTAGACCAGGCCGGCCTCGAACTCACAGAGGTCCTTCTGCCTCTGCTTCCCAAGTGTTAGGCTTAAAGGCGTGTGCCACCACCTCCCGGGTCTTATCTGTTTTCTTTCTTTCCCCCTCCTTTCCTCTTCCTCCATCTTCTCTACATCCCCCCCATCCCCCCTCTTTTCTCCTCACCAGTCTTCAGTAGAGGAACTGGTAAAAGAAGAAAAGACATTTTGATCGTGAAAAGAAATGTCAATTACTCACGTTCCAGTTTGTGGCATGGTAGGATTGCACGGGATTGCATCTCTGACATTACCTTTTCATCGTATTCCAGGTTACCTTAGGGGTTGAGGAAGCGGAGGACAGAAAGGATGTTCTGTGTACACAGCAGCAAGCAGGGTACCCCTGTGCTTGTCCAACCCTCACAAAGTTCCAGCTTCTAAAACTCCGGAGAGGAACTTGAAGAGTTCACGCTGCTCCTTGCGGCTCAGTTCTAAGGCTCTACCGAATGCGAATGCACAAAGCTCAGAAAGGAAGCAGTTAACCTGCTTTCCTGTATCCCCTTAGAGGGCGGAGGTGAGGTCTTGACCTTTGCTCCCACTTTCTCCACAGACACTAACTAGGAAGTCTTCGGGCCTCACTGGCTTGCTGTTTTAATGCTATTCATCTATTTATTGCACTTTCCCTCGACACTTTCGGTCTTTTGTTTGTTTGTTTGTTTTGACACAGAAACTCTTTGCATGCAAATTGTCTTTGCATGCCCTTTGTCTTTCTCCCGAGAGATTTTGTTTGCTTTGTCTTGAGGCTGGGAAGCATTATGTAGCCCTGGCTGACCTGAGTGTTACTACCTGGACAAGGCTGGCTTGGGACTCACAAGAGATCTGCTTCACTCTTGAGTGCAGGGATTAAAGGCATGTGTCATCACACCTGGCCTAGTGAATTTTACTACAAGTATGTCTAGTCTGATATTTTTCCAAATCCTTCTTCAACATTTACCTTTGTTATCTCACTGAAACGCACGTGTAGTAAAATTCTAAGTGACAATATTTGGAGGAAAACGTTTGCAATAATGAAATCATCATCATTGTGTGTGTTTTTTTTTTAAATTGGTGAGCCAAAATAAGTAATCTGTTACTTTACACCTTAGGAAAAATAATTCTGTTGTCATCTCATTGCCTTCCCCGAGTCCTGGAGTAAAATATCTATATTGTAACAACAACAGCAACAACAACAACAACAAAAGATACAGTGTTTTTAGACAGAAAACCTTAAAAAATTTTTTATTATTTAATTAATTTATTCAGATTACATCTTTATTGTTTTCCCCTCACTTGTATCCACCTGTTCCTCCCTCCCTCCCACTTTTACCCTATTCCCCTTCCCTAGGTCTATGACCGAAGGGGACCTCCTCACTCACTATATGGTCATAGGCTATCAAGTCTCATCTTGGTAGACTGCTTATCCTTTCTCTGAGTGCCACCAGGCCTCCCCACCATGGGGAAGAGAGTTCATGTCTGAGCCACCGACAGAAAAACCTTTTAACATGCAGAATGTAATGTATAAATTAAACCTATTAAAATGATGACAAAAATTATTCATTGGGAACTTATTTTCCTCCCTTACTTTTTAATTATTTTTACATATATACATTTATATTATTACAAATATATACAATAAACTATATACAGCAAGAAAAACCATGAACCAATCAGGAATTATATAAATGTTACATTCTTAGTGTTTTGGTTATTTGTATCTGGAAGCCTTGAAGAAAATATCTTTCCTATCTTGGTGCATCTAAAATTCTGAATGTAAATCAATCTCCATCATATCTTGTCATTATCAACTTAAAACATCTATCTAGACCTAAAATCATCTTAACCCTTAAACAAGTAAGCTTAATTGTAATACTAAGTTATCTGATCTTCAGCCCCATTAGAGACTTCAAAAGGAATGAAATTAATTACCTGAGTATACAGGAAGTGCAGGATAGCAGCTTTCCAAATGAGAAGATGACAGGGACAATTTGCTACCTGAGCAGTCACCCAAAACTCTCTATAACATTGGAGCATCTTCTTCAGCCTTCTGAAGGAACTATTGAGGACTTTCTTACCTGTCATGGCAGAGCTTGGCTGTCAACTCTGCATGCATCCAAGCTTGCCCGTTTTTTAGGCAGAATTCTGTCTGTGGTGGAAACGAGGATATTTTCTCCCGTGACTTGTTTGCCACATTTGAAGCTATCTCCATAAGGAGGTTCTTTGATGCTTATCATCCTCTTTGAGGTAGGTTGGGTATTGCCAGGAATTAAGCTGTCAATGAATCTGAGTGTAAATCAGTATCTGTGGATGGCCAAACTCTGCCAGGACAAGGTGAGCAAATCCTCAATAGTTCCTGCCTCACAATATGTCTGTCAGATATATTGGGCCACAAGGCTGAAGATGAGACTCCAATGTTATAGAGAGTTTTGGGTGGCTGTTCAGGCAGCAACCTGTCTCTGTCATCTTCTCCTTTGGAAGCTGTTGACCTCCCTTATATTTAGGAGCAAACTACACTGACTACATCACAACCAGCACCAGTTACCATGTCATGTAATCCTGACAGCCTAGGAGGAGTGTGAAATGGAACATTCTTATTACTTAACTCCATTTTTTTAAAAAAGAAGTTGACATTATTACATTGGCTTTTTATGGCTTTTCTATTTCTTTCCACGTGTGACCTCTTCAATATGCTGCCAAGAGGGCCTAAAGGAGTCTCTTGCTTTTTCTAGTCGGCTGATGTTTCCCTTGAAGAGTGAGCTCGCAATTAAAATCAGGAGGCCCCACTGAGCATGCAGCATGTGAGCTTTAGCACATGGATTGTACAACACAACTTTCCTTTCTTTAGAGACCTGTCTGTTGTTTATATCTATATATATCTATATATTTTTTTCCAGGAAAAGCTGTGTTTCGGACAGTTGGGTTCATTAGGGAGAGGCAAGTTCTATAAGACTCATAAAAGCATTTTATCTATTTTTTTTTGTGCTTGCTTTTGTTCTCAGTAATTTTGACTTTGAACTGCTCTGATATTTTGTTTGCATCCCATGAGAATTACTTCAAATAATGTCTGAAAATGGTTCATGCGACAGGAATGTGCTTCCTTAGTTCTTCTTCAGAACTAAGAAAATCATCAAATTTTCTTTGTTTTGTAACCCTCCCTTTTTTGTACATGAAAAAAAAATTAAAAAAAGAAATTAAATTATATGCGTACAGATAATACTAGATGTATAGTTGTATTTACTATTACCATGTGCATGTGTGAGTGTGTTGGTGCATGCATGTACTGGTGTGTGTGTGTGTTTGTGTGTGTGTGTGAAACAGTAACAACTAAAGAAAAGAGGCCAAGAGTTTGAGAGTGAGAATGACAGGGTTTGGAGGAAGAAAAGGAAAGAAGGGAATTGAAAATAAAAAATAAAATATCAAATACAACATAAAACGCAAAAGAAAAGAAAAGAGGGAAAATAAAATTGTCACAGTTTCTTCTACAATAGACTTTAAGAGAAATATAGGAGAATGGGGAAATAGAAAGATCCAGGGGGTCCTAGAAACCTACAAGAAGAACGTCATGACAGGTGGATCTGGGCCCAGGGGGTTCTGCTCAAACTATTGCACAAACCAAGGACAATACATGCAGTAAACATCGAACCCCTACTCTGATCTAGCCAATGGATAGGACATTCTCCACAGTTATGTGGAGGGTGGGGACTGACTCTGACATGAACTCTTGTGCCCCATATTTGACCACTTCCCCTTGGTGGGGAGGCCTGGTGGCACTCAGAGAAAGAATAAGCAGGCTACCAAGATGAGACCTGATATCCTATGACCATATAGTGGGGGAAGAGGTCCCCCTCGGTCATAGACCTAGGGGAGGGGAATAGGGTGAAAGCGGGAGGGAGAGAGGAACAGGAGGATACAAATGATGGGATAACAATTGAGATGTAATCTGAATAAATAAAATAAAATAAAATTAAAAAAGAGTAAAGAGAGGGGGATTTGTGGTATATATAGTAACAGAGTTTACACTTAAAAAGAAGAAGAAGAAGAAGAAGAAGAAGAAGAAGAAGAAGAAGAAGAAGAAGAAGGAGAAAGAAAGAAAAAATCACTTGAGGGCCAATAAGATGACCCAGGGAAGAAAAACACTTTCTGCAAGTGTTCCATGACCTGAGTTCCATTTCCAGGCTCCACTTAAAGGTCAAGAGAGAGAACACGTTTCATAAAATTAGTTAGCTTCTGGCACACATGCACACACACACACACACACACACACACACACACACACACACACACACGAATGAATACATAATAAATAGAAAGCAGCCACTTGAAAGCTGGAGGAGTTCCACGCTAGCAAATAGGAAAACAGCAAAACAAACTCACCCAAAGCTAAACCAATAAAAAAAATCCTAAGCATAGTCCAGAGATGCATCAGCCTTGCCTCAGAGACGTACACAAAGCAGAACAGAGCCAGCAGGAACAGTAGCAAGCCAGACGACTCTAATGACTTAATTATAGAACTTAGAATAGTGTGCTTTAAGTACACAATGCTGAGTGGCTACCGGGCCAGCCACCATTATTTAATCACTATGTCCAGAATCAGTATTTCACTATTTAAATAATACTAGAAGTTTACAAGATAATGAAAATATTTAAATTTTAGCAAAAAGAAGATTTCTACAGGTACTGTGAAAAAATGCCTCAGTTCAGGTTTAAAAACAGAGGTGGGAGAAGGAACATTGAGTTTCTAGGGTTTGACTCTTAGTGAGAACATTACTGCTATGCAAACGGAAGCCTTTAGAAAGGACACAGTGACAGTAAAACACAAAATTAGGAGTCCCGTTTTCAGAAAAGAGTTCATTATCAAAATAAAAACCATTGCCTGGTTTGAACTAACTCGATTTAAAAGTTTAGTAAGTTAAATGGATTTTGAGACTTGCAAAAATAGACTTCTTTTTTAAAAATTTTTTTATTAATTTATTCTTGTTACATCTCAATGTTTATCCCATCCTTTGTATCCTCCCATTCTTCCCTCCCCCCCCCCATTTTCCCATTATTCCCCTCCCCTATGACTGTTCCTGAGGGGGATTACCTCCCCCTGTATATGTTCATAGGGTATCAAGTCTCTTCTTGGCCAACCTGCTGTCCTTCCTCTGAGTGCCACCAGGTCTCCCCCTCCAGGGGACATGGTCAAATGTGAGGCACCAGAGTACGTGAGAAAGTCATATCCCACTCTCCACTCAACTGTGGAGACTGTTCTGACCACTGGCTAGATCTGGGTAGGGGCTTAAATTTACCGCCTGTATTGTCCTTGGCTGGTGCCTTAGTTTGAGCGGGACCCCTGGGCCCAAATCTGCCTATCATAATGTTCTACTTGGAGGTTTCTAGGACCCTCTGGATCCTTCTACTTTGCTATTCTCCCATGCTTCTCTCATTTAGAGTCCCAATAGGATGTCCTCCCCTCTGTCCCAGTTTCCTGGTAAGTGAAGGCTTTTGTGGGACATGCCCTTTTTGATTGAGGTGTAATATACGTGGATTACACAAGTTTAAAACGAACATCTTGAATACCTTTGAAACACATGCACCTGTGAATATGTGTATAGATTAAAAATGTAGAGGAGCATGCACATACATGTCTTCCCCAAGTCTTCCAATCATGACTGTCCACTCTCCTGCCACAGGAGAACACTTCTGACACCTGGGTCACCTTCACCTATCTTTTAAGCTTCATAAAACACAAGTATACACTTTTCCTTTTGAATTAATAATAAAGGTAAGGTCTGTGGACATTTATCAGAACACGTACAAAACATCTAAGAAACTAAACGTGATATTAATCTTACATTTTCTTGTACTTACCTAAATATTTTAAAATTAAGTTTCGAGTTGTCTAACATCAAATCCTATGCAATTAGTGATGGAAATAAAAATTAATATAACTTCCTCAAAGGAGCCCAAAAATGTATAGGTTTGGCCAACTCATGAGCAGTTAGTAGCTTGAAGGACAGAACTTTTACCCCTATTCTTAGCCTTCTGCCTCCCTCCTTCCTTCCATCCTTTCTGACCTCCGTCCCTCCGTCTTCTCTTTCCTCCCTCCTTCCTTCCCACTTTCCTTCCTTCTGCCCCCTCTCTTCTTTCTCCTCTCCCTCCTTCTTTTGTTTCCTCAGTCTCCCTCCCTCCTTCCTTTCTTCCACCTCTGCTTCTTTCTTTCTAGTTTCATTTTTTCCCCGCAGCTGAATTTCTAAATATTCTTCCTGTGAGCTTGAGTCTTCCTCACATTTCATTTTCAGCTACATTTCTTTCTTAATAGTGATAACTAAAATTTGGAACATGTTTGTGCCTAATTTACAGTCAACCACAGGAGAACCAAGTAAGATGATAAAGGAAAAGATGATAATGGTCTTCTGTAGTTAATGTGATTGTCTCTTTGTTGGCTAGATGCTTAAAATTTTAACAGAAATCTGAAAATCTTGGAAAACTCAGAAGCTGGCCACAACTTCAAGCAGATGTGCCTCATTCCTGTTTTTCTTTGCATTCGCTAATGAATTCTGCTAGGTTCTCATACTATCAATATAGATATTTCATTAGTGAAAATTTATTACTAAAATGTTTTGTAATTATTATGTATTGATAGATACATAAGTTTTTGTTAGCACTAGCATGATCTTTCTCTGGCTTCGGTAACCAAACTACCTCTAACTTGGTGAGTTTTAAAAACCTGCAAATGCATTACTGTGAACACATTTGGGCCTCCCTGGGAAACAATCAAAGTGCTGGCTGTACTGCATTCCTTCTTGCTTTTAGTTCGTTTATTTTTATTTTTAATTTTTTTGAGAATATAATTACATCATTTACCCCTCTCATTTCTTCCCTCCAAAATCTCCCATATACTCCCCCTTGCACTCTTTCAAATACATGTCCTCTTTTATTTTCATTAATTATCTTATATAATCACATGTAAGAAGTTCGGAATCACAGCCAGCCAACTCTGTATAATGTTGCTTGTGTGTACATATTTTCACAACTGACAACTGGTATAGGATAACTAATTGGTGCCCTTTTTCTTAGGGAAAGCTCTTTCTCCCACTCTGAGCATCCCTTGATTGCTATGGGTTTTGTGTAGGTTTTGAGGCCTCGTGAGCTTTCCTCTGTCTACACTAACGGGTCTGTTGATGATGTGTCCCTGTGCAGCTAACGTTTTTTTGTCTTTTTAATACAAAATATTTTTATCCTTAGACTCTTCACAGATCACCCCACCCAACTTCATACCCTCTTTCTTTAAAAACAGAAAAAAAAAATCATTTCTTCTTAGGGCTCTGTGGTCAATTTCCTTCCTTGCCTTTTCTACGTTTTTGAGGATGTTTGAACACCTTGCCTCGCGGGTCCCTTTCTCCATTTTCAAAGCCATCTGTGTGTCTTTTGCTTTTGAATTCAGCAGACAACTGTTCCCAGGCTTTAAGGAAACACGGTCTCTTTTAAAAAGGAAAAATGGTTTGAGTTCACCCAGATAAGCACAAAATAATCTAATCTCAGGGTCCTAATCAAAATCACATTTGTGACATGATTTCCATCATTTAAGGAAACGCAGTCATAAATCCTCAGGGATGAGGACAACTTCCGGCAGCCATTCTAACAGCCCACACATGCGAGATGACTTCCGGCAGCCATTCTGACCAACAGCCCACACATGCGCGCTCTCCGACAGCAACAAGCATCCCAGTCCACCTCACTTTTCCAACATGAACCGCAAGTGGAGCTCATTACTGCTCATTCAATGCTGTTAATCAGCCATGAGCTTGGGACCAATTTAAAGTGCTATACTCTTCTATACGAAGAAGTAATATCCATAAAAAAAGAACCTCAGACAAGGTATAGAGTGAAATTAATGTACATTTTTTAAGGAAAAAGAACTTACTACTAAACCAAATAAATACCATGATGGGGAAATGAAACAAAAGGCACGAACTGCTTCCTGAAAGTCGGTTCAGGGGACACCAAGGATGACGCTGTGGAAACAATGTAAGAACGAGGAGGACTCACTGCAGAGTGGGGAGCCCTGCAGCAGAGCTGTGTCCCCCAGACATGACAGCATGTGACATGAGTGCACTTGTAATAGCTGTGACTCTGACCATATGCAGAAGGCCTTCCGGTCTAAATCTCAGCTGGATCAAAGAGGACCTCACAAGTTTTAAAATAACTTTTGCTCTTTGTCAATAGAGAAGATGTGTCCATGCCATGTAGAAGAGGTAGGAGGAGGAAAACTGTGTTCTGTCTCTGCCACTTTGACCAAGCCAATTAATGCATGCTTGTGTAGCTTCATGATAATGTACCTACTCCGCGTGCCCTGACATCAGCGTGGCTTCAAATTATTTAGCTTCTTTTTGGGGTATAATCTTGCTGCATCTACTATAGTCATCTCTGGCCATTCAAAGGTACACTTTGGGGATGTCGGCTAATAGGGCAGCAAGTATAGGATTCTGGCTGATTGAGTTTGCCTAGAGCTTTCACAAACTTGCAGCCATTGTGTGTGATTCACAAACTTGCAGCCATTAAGCTACTTCCAGTTAGCTCTTTTCAGGGAAGCCTGTTTTCCCCACTTTCATTAGAAGTTCGGCTTAAACCTTTGTGATCTTTACTATATCCAACTGTGGTCACAAATGGAAATGTTATTTAGCTTCTCAGACAACTTTTTGTAGAAGACTAGGTCTAAATGGAGGATCGGTTAGATTTCTTCTGTAGGTGATGGCCCTTCTGTTTATTAAAAAAAGAAGAAGGTGCAGAAAGTCTTAAAGTGGTCATCACTTTTTGCATGTGTGGTCTATATGAGCCTTCCACAATATTGAGCTGCTGCCCAAAGTGTTTTTAGGAACAAAATTTGCTCTAAACTTCTGTTTTATAGCAATTATTTCTACTGTAAAATAAGACGGTAACACCACTCCTTTAAAAGCATTCATGGAATCTGAGTACCACACTGACATAGAGGCCACCAGAACCCATTAAAAGATGAATAACTTTTCTTAATAGCTGAGAAATTTTCTGTCTGGTTTCATCCAGCCATTGCAATCCTTCACAGGATTGAGCCCATGAGATGATATTATAGTAACTGGAAATTTTCCTTGGTATACTTTGGTTTGATTATTTGCAATAAAATACAGTAATTTATAAATGTGCTGATGAATACTTCGTATAAGCCATAGGGTCAAAATGCCAATATTTTTTGTTAGAATTGTATTGTTATTCCAATTATTATTGTTGTACACAACTACTTAAATAAATACAAGATATAAATATTCTGAAAAACTATTAAAAATTTAAAGACATTTTAAAATTTTAATTTAAAAGGTACATATTCATAGTTACATGTATATTATCTGTTACTAAAACTAAAAAAACTTTACACTAATTTATTTTTAATTTTATTTTCAAAAACTTGGGACTTTTTCCATCAGTAATATACTTCCTCCTTTCCACTCTTTTATCTTCCTGTCCTATTTTCTCTGTTTTTCTCCACTTCCTTTCAAGTTCATAATTTCTTATATAATTGTCTGTGTGTGTGTGTGTGTGTGTGTGTTATTTCTTAGCTGTATGTCACAGATAACATAATGTGGCATATTATTAAAATTATATTTAAACTTTCAATTTTATTATGATGGTTTCTTTGTATTTTATCGAATGTGAAGAATTCAGTGTCACCTTACTTTCTAAAGATTTGGCCAACCATTAGTGAGAGCCATTAATGTTTCCCCAAGCTTTTCTAATAAGAGTCATTTTCTTCTTTTCTTTTTTTTTATTAATTTATTCTTGTTACATCTCAATGGTTATCCCATCCCTTGTATCCTCCCATTCTTCCCTCCCTCCCATTTTCCCCTATTCCCCTCCCCTATGACTGTGCCTGAGGGAGACCTCCTCCCCCTGTATATGCTCATAGGGTATCAAGTCTCTTCTTGGCAGCCTGCTATTCTTCCTCTGAGTGCCACAAGGTCTCCCCATTCAGGGGACATGGGTAAGAGTCATTTTTTTCATGCAGCGTATCTTGATTACAATATCCTTAGAAACTATAAGTCAAAATACTAGATATACCTATTCATTTATGCTACTACATATTGCTTGTTCTATCATCCATCTGTCTAACTTCTATAATCTATCTATCATCTATCTATCTATCTATCTATCTATCTATCTATCTATCATGTATCTATCTATCTATCATATATCTTGCTAGGCTCTTGCTACGTTGACCAAACTGGTCTGCTGATCACAGTCCTTCCTTCATATCTTGAGTTCTGGAATCTATGAATACTACAATGTTGTGCCTTCAACACACATTTTTCTTCTGCCTTCACCTATGTTTTTATTGCTATAAATATATTGTATAAAGTAACTAGTTTCCTGTGACATATGCATGCATGTGTGCATCATGTGTTTCCGTCATATTCATGTTTCATTACTATCACGCATCAACACTAGTTCGCTTGGTATACATGTACTCCTCTTTCCAGTTTCATCTCATATGTATACAATATAAACACATATATGTACACATTTATATATCACATTGTATGTATGTATTAAAATCCTTGATTTCCACATAAGGAAAAACCCATGTTGCTATCTGTGCAGTTGGCTTATCTTAGTATTTTATTCTTGTTTTTGGCTTCTGAAACCACCCAAACCTTGGACTGTAAATTTAACTTTAGTTCACTCTATAACCTTAGGGGAAAATTGAGGGTTTTCATTAGTATAAAACCAACCAAAGCTGACTTAATGTTCATGTTTTGCCCCCAAATATTTGATTTTTTAAAATTTCAGTTTAAAATGCTGGCAGCAAAAGTTGATGTTTTCCAGAAATCCTATCTCTGCTGTGATTCCTAGAAGTGATTATCTTTAATGAACCATGGTTAAGTATCCGTGTGATTTCTGTCTTTTGCATTCAGTATTTGGCCTCTGAGTCACTCTCTGGGAAGACAGCGTGGGAACACTGTCAGTTGTGTAGAGCCGAGGCACAGTGATGGAAAGCTGTCTTTGTCTTTGCTGTCCCCTTTCACCTTCTGCTGAAGTTTGAAGTGTTCTGGTGTGGCTCATGTTCTCCTGTCTTGAAATTCACCACGAGCCCTGCATGGAAACCACTGTAAAACAGGCAGACACCAGCACATGGCCTTGCTCTAAGGAGTCGTCCTACACATCAGTGCTACAGACTGTTCCACGGATTGTCATCATGAAACTTTGTGCTTCAGGAGAGTGTGTCAAAGTGAGCTTTTGGAAGAACAAGAACATGTATGTCTTCTTTAAAAAGTGGGACAGAGAGACAAGGACTCATGGAAAAGAGAGCATGTTTGACTCCTGCACAGGCTCTATTACAATAAAGAATGTTTATTTCCTGTTCTAAAGTATTTTTAGACAATGTTTAATTTATTTGTGTGTGTGTCTGCCTGCGTGTAGTGTCCCAAATGTGTGCAGTGCCAGTAGAAACCAGAAGAGGGCATTGGATCCCCAGGAACTGGAGTTACAGAGGGCTGTGATTCACTCTGTGGGTGTTGGGAACCGTATCTAGGTCCTGTTTAAGAGTAACAAGAGCTCTTAACCACGGAGCCATCCCCTTAGCACCTATTTTCTGTATTAAATTAACAAGTACACCTAATGGTAACATTTGTGAAAAGGTGAACTGAAATGATTTTGAACATTGGCTTTTCTTTTTAGTGTTAAACTTGGCAGAAGGAAAACAAATATTTGGTAATTTTTTTAATGGACAAAAAAAATCAATAAACATGCATTTATCTGCATATACTTTTTTTGGTCTATTCTTCCAACTTTGTACATGCCTATCACAGAAACTATATATTTTAACAGACCTTAAAGCTAGAATGACTTATAAAGTCAAAATTAACCTATGACTGTTGGCTGTTACCTGATTGTCGGTTGATAGAACTTATTCAGAAGTTTAGCCACTGATACGTCATGTCCCTTGCATCATGTCCTTATTCCAGTAAATGACATCCTTGGAGCAAGAAATTCACATGAACTCAGTGGGTCACACATAGAAAGAAGACAAGAATACAGAAAGAAAACCTGTTAGGCAGAAAATTTCAGCAGGAGCAGCAGGGAGGTTGGAGAGGGAATTAAAACTCATTGCATAAGTATATTAAAGGGTCAAAAGATAAAAAAATAAATATTTTGTCTTTCTTGAAAATGTCCTTTACTGTCTAACTACAGAGC
Organism: Acomys russatus; assembly: GCF_903995435.1. NCBI lineage: Eukaryota > Metazoa > Chordata > Mammalia > Rodentia > Muridae > Acomys > Acomys russatus. The sequence continues at coordinate 33,820,102 of NC_067166.1, read as the reverse complement.
AAGTTTGCGACTTTCTAGTGTGTTCACAACTTATATAAGGAATTAGGAATGGAACATATTATACACACTTGGTGTTTTGAGAAATTAAGGTTATAAGTTAAGAGAATAATGCGTATATACTTCTTTGTTTTTCCCTATAGTTTATTGGACTTGTTTGTAAATTTTGATTTTTAATACTTACTCTGTGTTTGATTAGGGGAACAAGGAGAAAAAATTGACAACAAAAGATAATATTCAGATAAAGTTTTACCTTACCAATTATAATTCATAATATAATTTCTAAAAAGAGTGGATTTTTAAAAGTAAAAGATATATTCCTTTAAAAATATGAAAAGCAAGATAAAGAAGACAGAGTTGCCACTCTTAAGAAGAGATTGCATAGTATTTTATTCTGATATTTTATATAGATATTTTAATGCAATTGAGCTCATAGTGCGTTTATAGCAGACACATTTCGCTCACATACTACGGTATCATAACTATCAGTTTTACAAACTTAATTTTAATGAATGTACATGAATCTACCATATACCATAATTTTGGTCCTCTTCAGAATTATTTTTGTAGTTCTTCAGTGATCTAGATCTCTTTCTTATACTTTTATTTCATCCAAGGATATTTTTGTAGAAGTAGAATTTTAGTAAAATTACCGAGAGATTTGAAAAGCTTATATTTTGTATTGTCTTAGATAAAGTATGAGCCAACTGGCATCAGGAGACTAGAAGAACAATCAATAGTTTCATCTTTAGCATAAAGCATCATTTTTTAGCTAAAAAACATTTTCATACCTAATGCGTGTCATTAATAACTCATTCACCAAGTCCTATTTTTGCTTTTTTTAGTTTATATAATTTAAATTAGAGTAAGTTATTCAAAATGGCATTAAGATATGAATAAAGTTTTATATACATTATGAAATAATATCCACAAAGTATGGAGATTGAACAAACTTCTTAGGTATTTATTTATTTATACAGATATAGTATAGATTTTACACTCTTTTGAAATGCTAATTTTAATAAAGTCCGATACTGAAATTTCATCTTGGTAATTTCACTTATGTTATTTGTTCTTCAATGAATACCATGAGTTCACCTAAACGTCTTTTCAATGCTATGTGTTTAAATATAGAGATAAGAAGAAAACTATGATCCGCCTATGTGTCTATGTCCCCATTTCTGTGGCATGTAAATGTGTTACTTCATAGGACCAAAAGGGCATTTGTTGCAAATAATGCCCAAAGGGCACAATGTTGTTAATAATGTGGCTTTATGATAGGGACATTGTCTAGAATCTCTGGGATATGCTTAATAAAAGTAATAAAAGTGTGGAAGAACAAAAGAGAAGAAGAGGTCGGTGTGAGAAACACTCACCCTGACTTTGCTGGCTTTCAAGTTAAAGCAGCCAGACCCTGAAGCTGGAAAAGACAAGGAAATGGTTATATCTTAGAAATTCCATGAGGAAAAGCAGCCTGCTAACACTCTATGGGGATCTGTAGCAGAATTCTGACCTCAGAAATAAGGTAACACATTTGTGTTGCTTCAGTATCTAGGTTTGTAGAAAGGCTTATATCAGCAATGTTGAACTGCATGCATTGGGCGCTAAGGTGCCCACCTGTAATCTCAGCATTTGGGCTCCAGGCCATCCCCTGCTACATTGGAAGTTGGAGGCCAGCTTGTGCCATTCAGACCATGTCTGTAAAATAAATATTAAATAAAGGCAACAACACAACCAAAGTAAAACAAAGACATTCCAATATATTTGGGGTACCTAGATGTTTTTATTAATTTGTTTACTTATTCACTTTACATTCCACTCGTAGCACCCCTCTTCTCCTTCCAGTCCTATCATCCCTTCCCCTCTTCCCTATTCCTCAGAAAAGGGGAACCCCCTACCCAACCAGCACAGCTTAACAATTTGCATTAGAACTGAGTTCATCCTCTTTCCCTGTGGCCTGGCAAGGCAGTCCCACCATGAGGAAGTGATCTAAAAGCTGGCAACAGAGTCCATGTCAGACATAGCCCCACTCCCTTTATTAGAGGACCCACATGGAACCTGAGCTGCCCATCAGCAACATCTGTGAGGGTACTGGGATTGGATATTCACCCAATCTCTGCCCTATCTGTTCTTCCTATACTGCTGCATGTGAGTCAGGGTGAGTTTTGGATCGAAGTTTTTATGAGTGGGTTGGTGCTCTTCACCCTCCACTAGGAGTCTTGTCTAGTTAGAGGGTGTCCTCTTTGGTCGCCATGGCCTCTGCTACTAAGCGTCTCAGCTATAGTTCCCCACAGATCCTGATTTAGGTCTCCAGCTTGTCACAGAGGTGCCCCTGTCCACAGTTTCTCTCTTCTTTGCAGGCCTTCTACCCTCCTGTTCCCCACTATCCCCAGGTCTGATGTCAAGCCTTATTACTCTCTGTGCTCCCTTTTCTCCCCTGTTCTTTTCAACCAGTATGTCTATTTATTCTATTTTTCCTCTGTCTATTCTATTTTCCCTTCTGAGTGAGATTTAAGCATCCTCCCTTGGGTCCCTTTGTTACTTATCTTCTTTGGGTCAGTGAATTGTAGTATGGTTATCCTGTACAAATGGCTAACATCTGCTTATAAGTGAGTAAATAACATACGTGTCTTTCTGGGTCTGAGTTACTTCACTCAGGTTCATCTTTTCTAGTTCCATCAATTTACCTGAAAATTGTATGATTTCCCTGTTTTTAGTGGCTGAGTAATATTTCATTGTGTAAATGTACCATAGCTGTTTTATCCATTCTTTGGTTGGGAGACATTTAGGTTGTTTCCAGATTCTGGTTATTACAAATAAAGCTGCTATGAGCATAGCTGAACAAATGTCCTTGTTGTATGCTGGAGATTCTTTTGGGTGTATGCTCAGAAGTGGCATAGCTAAGTTTTAAGGTAGAGCCATTTCCAAAGAAAGTGTCACATTGATTTCCAAAGTGGTTGTACCAGTTTGCACTCCCACCAGCAATGGAGAAGTGTTCCCCTTTCTCCACACCCTCCCCAGCATGTGCTGTCACTTGACATATTGATCTGAGGAGTGTAAGAAGGAATCTCAGAGTTCTTTTGATTTGCATTTCCCTGATGACTAAGGACATTGAGCACTTGTTCAAGTGCTTCTCAGACATTTGAGATTCCTCTGTTGAGAATTATTTGTTTAGCTTGTGCCCCATTTTTTAAAGTTTTTTTTTAATTATTAATTTATTCTTGTTACATCTCAATGGTTATCCCATCCCTTGTATCCTCCCATTCTTCCCTCCCTCCCCTTTTCCCCTTATTCCCCTCCCCTATGACTGTTCCTGAGGGGGATTACCTCCCCCTGTATATGCTCATAGGGTATCAAGTCTCTTCTTGGTAACCTGCTGTCCTTCCTCTGAGTGCCACCAGGTCTCCCCCTCCAGGGGACATGGTCAAATGTGAGGCACCAGAGTACATGAGAAAGTCATATCTCACTCTCCACTCAAGCGTGGAGACTGTTCTGACCATTGGCTAGATCTGGGAAGGGGTTTAAAGTTTACCTCCTGTATTGCCCTTGGCTGGTGCCTACCACGAAAGCCTTTACTTACCAGGAAACTGGGACAGAGGGGAGGACATCCTATTGGGACTCTGGATGAGAGAAGCATGGGAGAATAGCAAAGTAGAAGGATACAGAGGGTCCTAGAAACCTACCAGTAGAACATTATGATAGGCAGATTTGAGCCCCATTTTTAATTGTTTTTTTTTTGTTGTTGTTGGCTTGTAATTTTTTGAGTTCTTTATACATTTGGGGTAGAGCTGAGAAAGATATTTTCCCAAAATATGGATGATCGCTTCATTCTATTGACAGTGTCCTTTGCATTATAGAAGTTTTTCGGTTTTAAAAGGTTCCGTTTATTAATTATTAATCTTAGGGCCTGAGCTATTGGTATTCTGTTCAGGAAGTTGTCTCCTGTGCCAATGAGTTCAGTTCTCTTTCCCACTTTCTCTTCTAATATATTTAGTGTACCTGATTTTATGTTGAGGTCTTTGATCCACTTGGACTTGAGTTTTGTTCAGGGCGATAATTAAGGATCTATTTGCACTTTTCTACATGTAGAAATCCAGGTAGACTGGCACCATTTGTTGAAAATGCTTTTTTTCAATTGTATGGTTTTTGGCTCCTTTGTCAAAAATCAAGTGTTTATAGGTATGTGAGTTTCTTTCTGGGTCTTTGATTGATTGTATCGATCAACCAGTCCATTTATATACTAGTACCATGTAGTTTTTATACTATTGCTCTGTAGTATAGCTTAAAGTCAGGGATGGAGATACCTCCAGAATTTCTATTATTGTATAGGATAGTTATAGATATTCTGGGATTCTTGTTTTTCTATATGAAGTTTACAATTGTTTTCTCAAGATCTGTAAGAAATTATGTTGGTATTTTGATGGTGATTGCATTGTATTTGTAGATTGCTTTTGCCAAGATGGCCATTTTTACTATGTTAATTCTACGAATCCATGGTAGGATTGGAACATAAGAGATCTTTCCATTTTCTTGATATATTCTTCAATCTCTTTCTTCAGAGTCTTGAAGTTCTTATCTTTCCAAAAAAGCTCAAAGCCAGGTGGTTTCAGTGCAGAATTCTATCAGACCTTCAAGAAGAGCTAATACTAATACTCCTCAAACTATTCCACAAAACAGAAACAAAAAGAACATTGATGAACTCATTCTGTGAGGACATAATCACCCAGATATGTAAATCACATAAGTCTCAACAAAGAAAGATAATTTCAGTCCAATTTCACCCATGAACATTGATGCAAAAATACTCAATAAAATACTCAGGAACAGAATTCAGGAACACATCAAATACATCATCCACCATGACCAAGTAGATTTCAACCCAGGGATACAGGGATAGTTCAACATAGAAAAATCCATCACTGTAATATACCATATAAACAAGCTGAAAGGAAAAAAAAATCATGTGATCATCTCATTAGATACAGAAAAAGTCTTTGACAAAACCCAGCACCCCTTCATGATAAAAATCTTGGAGAGAACAGGGATACAAAGCCCATTCCTAAACATAATAAAGGCTATGTAAAGCAAGCCAATAGCCAATATCAAAGCAAATGGACAGAAACTCAAGCAATTCCACTGAAATCAGGGACAAGACAACTTTCCCACTCTCTCCATATCTCTTCAATATAGCACTAGAAGATCTAGCTAGAGCAATAAGACAACTAAAGGAGATAAAGGGGATCCGCATCAGAAAAGAAGAAGTCAAAGTATCATTATTGGTAGATGACATGATAGTGTACATAAGTGACCCCAAAAATTCCAAAAGAGAACTCCTATAGCTGATAAATACCTTCAGCAAAGTGTCTGGATACAAGATTAATTTTTTAAAAAATCACTATCCCTCCTGTATACAAATGATAAATGGGCTGAGAAAAAAAATTAAGGACTCCACATTCTTTACAATAGCTACAAATAATATAAATTATCTTGGTAACTCTAATCAAGTGCACCTAGACTTTTCTCCAATTTGACTGTAGTACTCTAAAGTGGAGATTGGCTTGCTAATGGTGCTTCACAGTTTTCTTTTCTTTTCTTTTTTTTTTCCTTCTTTTTATTTATTTATTTATTCATTTATTTATTTATTTATTTATTTATTTATTTATTTTTTATTAATTTATTCTTGTTACATCTCAATGTTTATCCCATCCCTTGTATCCTCCCATTCCTCCCTCCCTCCCATTTTCCCCTTACTCCCCTCCCCTATGACTGTTCCTGAGGGGGATTACGTCCCCCTATATATTCTCATAGGGTATCAAGTCTCTTCTTGGCTACTTGCTGTCCTTCCTCTGAGTGCCACCAGGTCTCCCCCTCCAGGGGACATGGTCAAATGTGAGGCACCAGAGTACGTGAGAAAGTCATATCACACTCTCCACTCAACTGTGGAGAATATTCTGACCATTGGCTAGATCTGGGAAGGGGTTTAAAGTTTACCTCCTGTATTGTCCTTGGCTGGTGCCTTAGTTTGAGCGGGACCCCTGGGCCCAAATCTGCCTATCATATTGTTCTGCTTGTAGATTTCTAGGACCCTCTGGATCCTTTTATTTTGCTGTTCTCCCATGCGTCTCTCATTTAGAGTCCCAATAGGATGCCTTCCCCTCTGTCCCAGTTTCCTGGTAAGTGAAGGCTTTCGTGGGACATGCCCCTTGGGCTAGTATGCAGATATAAGTGAGGATATACCATTTGATTCTTTTTGCTTCTGGGTTAACTCACTCATTATGATCATTTCTAGCTCAATCCATTTATCCACAAATTTCAGGAATTCCTTGTTTTTAATAGCTGAGTAGTACTCCATAGTGTATATGTACCACAGTTTCTTTATCCACACTTCTACTGAGGGACACTTAGGCTGTTTCCATGTTCTGGCTATTATGAATAAGGCTGCTATGAACATGGTTGAGCAAATTTTCTTGTTGTGTGCTGGAGCATCTTCTGGGTATATTCCAAGGAGTAGAATAGCTGGGTCTTGAGGAAGCCCTATTCCCATTTTTCTGAGATAGCACCAGATAGATTTCCAAAGTGGCTGTACTAGTTTGCATTCCCACCAGCAATGAAGGAGTGTTCCTCTCTCCCCACATCCTCGCCAGCATGTGGTGTCACTTGAATTTTTGATCTTAGCCGTTCTGATGGGTGTAAGATGGAATCTCAGAGTTGTTTTGATTTGCATTTCCCTGATGACTAAGGAGGTTGAGCATTTCTTTAAGTGTTTCTCAGCCATTTGATACTCCTCTGTTGAGAATTCTCTGTTTAGTTCCAAGCCCCATTTCTCAATTGGGTTATTCGGTTTGGTGGTGTTTAATTTCTTGAGTTCTTTATATATTTTGGATATTAGACCTTTGTCAGATGTAGGGTTGGTGAAGATTTTTTCCCAGTCTGTAGGCTGTCGCTTTGTTCTCTTGACAGTGTCTCCTGCCTTACAGAAGCTTCTCAGCCTCATGAGGTTCCATTTATTAATGGTTGTCATTAAGGCCTGGGCCGTTGGTGTTCTGTTCAGGAAGTTGTCTCCTGTGCCAATATGTTCCAGGATCTTTCCTACTTACTTTTTCTTCTAAGTGGCTTAGTGTCTCTGGTTTTATGTTGAGGTCTTTAATCCACTTGGATTTGAGTTTTGTGCAAGGTGATGAATATGGATCCAGTTTCATTTTTTTACACATAGACCTCCAGTTAGACCAGCACCATTTGTTGAAGATGCTATCCTTTTTCCATTGAATGGATTTGGCTTCTTTGTCAAAAATCAAGTGACCATATGTGTGTGGATTCATATCTGGGTCTTCGATTCGATTCCACTGATCAACCAGCCTGTTGCTGTGCCAGTACCATGCTGTTTTAAGTACTATTGCTTTATAGTACAGTTTGAGATCAGGTATGGAGATTCCTCCGGAGCACCTTTTATTGTACAAGATTGTTTTAGCTATTCTGGGTTTTTTGTTTTTCCATATGAAGTTCAGAATTGAACTTTCAATGTCTTTAAAAAATTGTCTAGTTATTTTGATAGGGATTGCATTGAATCTGTAGATTGCTTTTGGTAGGATGGCCATTTTTACTATGTTAATTCTCCCGATCCATGAGCAAGGAAGATCAGGCCATCTTCTCAAGTCATCTTCAATCTCTTTCTTCAGAGTTTTGAAATTTTTTCATACAAGTCCTTCACTTGCTTAGTTAGGGTAACTCCTAGATATTTTATATTGCTTGTGGCTAATGTGAAGGGTGTGGTTTTCCTAATTTCTTCCTCTGCAAGCTTGTCATTTGTGTATAGGAAGGCTACAGACTTTTTTGAGTTAATTTTGTATCCAGCCAATTTGCTGAAGGTGTTTATCAGCTTTAAGAGTTCTCTGGTGGAGTTTTGAGGGTCACTTATGTACACTATCATATCATCTGCAAAGAGGGATAATTTGACTTCCTCCTTTCCCATTTGGATACCCTTGATCTCCTTTTGTTGTCTTATTGCTCTAGCTAGAACTTCGAGTACTATATTGAAGAGATATGGAGAGAGTGGGCAGCTTGCCTTGTTCCCGATTTTAGAGGAATTTCCTTGAGTATCTCACCATTTACTTTGATTTTGGCTATTGGCTTGCTCTTTATAGCCTTTATTATGTTGAGGAAAGTGCCTTGTATCCCCGATCTCTCTAAAACTTTAAACATGAATGGGTGTTGAATTTTTGGAGTAGCTTGAAGAGTATCGGTATTAGCTCGCCCTTAAAGGTCTGGTAGAATTCTGCACTGAAACCATCTAGCCCTGGGCTTTTTTTGGTTGGGAGACCATCGATGATTGCTTCTATTTCTGTAGGGGAAATGGGACTATTTAGCTTGTTTATCTGTTCTTCATTCAACTTTGGCAAGTGAAATTGTTCAAGAAAATCGTCCATTTCCCTTAGATTTTCAAATTTTGTGGCGTATATGCCTTCAAAGTAGGATCTTATGATACTTTGAATTTCATCAGTGTCTGCTGTTATGTCTCCCTTTTCATTTCTGATTTTGTTGATTTCAATACTGTCTCTCTGCCTTTTAGTTTGTTTGGCTAATGGTCTGTCTATCTTGTTAATTTTCTCAAAGAACCAGCTTTTGGTTTTGTTGATTCTTTGGACTGTTTTCTTGTTTCTAATTTGTTAATTTCAGCCCTGAGTTTGATTATTTCCAGGCGTCTACTCCTCTTGGGTGTTTCTGCTTCTTTTTTTTCTAGGGCTTCCAGTTGTGTTGTTAAGATGCTTATGTGCGATGTTTCCAATTTCTTTTTAAAGGCACTTAGTGCTATGAATTTTCCTCTTAGCACTGCTTTCAATGTATCCCACAAATTTGGGTATGTTGTTTCTTCATTTTCATTGAATTTCAGAAACTTCTTGATTTCTTTCTTTATTTCTTCCCTGACCCAGGTGTCATTTAGCAGAGAGTTGTTTAGTTTCCACGTACGTGTAGGCTTTGTGTAATTTCTGTTGTTGTTGAATTGCAGCCTAAGAGCATGGTGATCTGATAGGATACAAGGTATTATTTCAATCCTCTTGTATCTATTGAGGCTTGCTTTGTGACCTACGATGTGATCAATTTTGGAGAAGGTTCCATGGGGTGCAGAGAAGAAGATGTATTCCTCCTTGTTTGGGTGAAAGGTTCTATAGATATCTGTTAGATCCATTTGACCCATGGCATTGGTTAATGATGTTATTTCTCGGCTTAGTTTGTGTTTCAACGACTTATCCTTCAGTGAGAGTGGGGTGTTGAAGTCTCCCACTATTATTGTGTGGGGATCGATGTGTGGTTTAAGCTTTTCTAGGAGATCTTTTACAAATGTGGGTGCCCTTGTATTGGGAGCATAGATGTTCAGAATTGTGATGTCATCTTGGTTGACTTTACCTTTGATGAGTATGAAGTGTCCTTCCTCATCCCTTTTGATTAATTTTGGTTGAAAGTCTATTTTGTTCGATACTAAGATGGCTACACCTGCTTGCTTCTTGTGACCATTTGCTTGGAATATTTTTTTCCAACCTTTTACCCTGAGGTAATGCCTTTCATTATGGGTGAGATGTGTTTCTTGGATGCAGAAGAATGTTGGATCTTGTTTATGTACCCATTCAGTTAGTCTGTGTCTTTTTATTGGAGAATTGAGGCCATTGGTGTTGAGAGATATTAATGACCAGTGACTGTTAAGAGTCTTAATTTTGATGTTGTTTCCAGTCGAGCATTTGTGTAGTTGTGTTTTTGCCATGGGATAGTTATCTATTTCCTGGGTAGTTTTGGTTGTAGCTTGACCCTTTGGGATGGAGTTTTCCTTCTAGTACCTTCGTTAAAGCTGGGTTTGTGGATAGGTACTGTTTGAATTTGTTTTTGTCATGGAATATTTTGTTTTCTCCATCAATGGTTATTGATAATTTTGCTGGGTAAAGTAGTCTGGCCTGGCATCTGTGTTCTCTTAGGGTTTGCAGGATCTCTGTCCAGGCCCTTCTGGCTTTTATGGTCTCTGCTGAGAAAACGGGTGTAATTCTGATAGGTTTACCATTAAATGTTATTTGGCCCTTTTCCCTTGAAGCTTTTAATATTTTTTCTTTGTTCTGCATGTTTTGTGTTTTGATTATTATGTGGCGGGCAGTTTTTCTTTTCTGGTCAATTCTATTTGGTGTTCTGTAGGCCTCTTGTATGTTTATAGGCATCTCTTTCTTTAGATTGGGGAAATTTTCTTCTATGATTTTGTTGAGAATAGTTTCTGGGCCCTGGAGTCTGATGTCTTCTCTTTCTTCAATGCCTATTATCCGCAGATTTCTTCTTTTCATGGTGTCCTTAATTTCTTGGATGTTTTGTGTCAGGAGTTTTCCAGATTTGGCATTTTCTTTAATGGTTGATTCACTATCTGTGATTGTATCTTCTAGCCCTGAGATTCGTTCTTCCATCTCTTGGATTCTGTTAGAAAAGCTCACCTCTGTGTTGCTCGCCTTCTTCTCTGAGGTCTCACGTTCTCGTTTTTCTTCTGTCTGTGTGTTTATCATTGAATCCATTTTCATTTTCAGATCTTGAACTGATTTTTTGATTTCTTTCATCTGATTTTTTGTATATTCCTGAGTTTCTTCCATTGCCTCTTTATAGGTCTTCAGAGCTTGAACCGTTTTATTTATTTCTTTCATCTGGTTGTTTGCATTTTCCTGCAATTTTTCCAGTTCCACTCTATGTGCTTCTTTTATGTCTCTCACCTGTTTGTCTGCGTCTTCCTGCATTTGATTACGAATTTTATTTGTTTCCTCCATTATCATCCTCATTACTAAGAATTTGAGGTCATTTTCTTGTATTTCCGTTGTATTTGAGTTCTCTGGGTTGTTTTCTTTGGGATAGCTGGAAACTGGAGATGCCATGTTGCTTTGGGGTTTTTTGGGTATGCTTTTTCGTTGTCCTTTAGACATCTTGCCGTCTTTGTTTTTGTTGGGTAGCTTCCAGAGTTGAATGGAGGGTGTCTGATGATAGATTCACTTGTTTTCTCACGATTTCCCTAGGCTGCGAGCTCAAAGCTTCACTTGTGTGGATGTTAGGAGGTTAGCCCTGTTGTTCTGGTCTCTCACAGCCAGTGACCCTCAGCCCCCCTCTGCTGTGGATCCTGCAATTGTTCTGGGTCTCTGAATGAGCGTTGGGTCAGGCCAAGGTATCCACAGCCTTCTGTGTTCCCTGCCAAGTCCAGCCAGGAGCACTGGGACTGAACCACGGGCAGAACTCAGCTAGATTCTCAGGGCCTGAACCGTCTGCCAAGCTCAGCTAGGGATTTTGGGCCCAAACTACACACAGCGTCCAGCCAGAATTTTTGGGCTGGGACTACGCACCAAGCTCCGCTAGGGCCTTTTGGCCCAAAGTGCGTGCTGTGGTCAGTTATTGACTCAGGGCCCGAACTGACCACCAATCCCAGCCAGGAATTCTGGATTCAAACTGCACACTGTGTCCAACCAGAATCTTAGAGCTGGTGGAACCGAGAGTTCTGTCCAGCCTGTGCCACAGCAGGAGAACTGCGGCTGCTCTGAGTTAGTGCCAGTGGTGGAACAAGTGCTCCGCCCAGACTGTGTCACCGAGGGGAGCTGCAGCTGAGCTGAGGTGGTGCCTAGGATGGAACTGAGCCCGTCACCAAGCCTGCGCCACAGCAGGAGTACTGCAGCTGCTCTGAGTTAGTGCCTGTGGCGAAACCAAGTGCTCCGCCCAGACTGTGTCACCGCAGGGGAGCTGCTGCTGAGCTGACGTGGTGCCTAGTGTGGAGCTGCGAGCTCAACTAAGCCTGCGCCACAGCAGGGGAGCTGTGGCCGAAGCTGAGTTAGTGCCTCAGGCAGAATTGCTTGCTGGGCCGGGCCAGTACCCGGGACTCTGGGGCCGAACTGTCCACCTAGTCCAGTCTGGGTCCAAAGGCTCCACGCGACCCAAATCCTGCCCCGAGTCCCCTCTCCCGCAGCAATTCCCACCAGCCACCACACCAATCGCCTCCACCGGAAGGCTATGAGCTGCAAACCTCAGCCGCCGCTGCTGGTGCCGCTGGTGCTGCTGCCTCTGCCGCTACCGCTCAGATCAGAGAAAAACCACGCTCCTCCTGTGTGCAGGGGCACGCAGGTCCTCCGCACCCTGGTCCCTCTGAACCGTGGAGCACTCCCGCTGCCGTGATGTTCGGACCTCGGTGTTCCTGGCTCAGAAATCTGTGCAATTCCCTGAATTGTTCACTGGAGCCTCCAAACACGGTCCACACTGCTCGCCGCCATCTTGGATCCCCCCCTTCACAGTTTTCTTAAGGTAGAAACAGAGTAAGGCACTTTAAACAGTTTTTCTTTCTTTCTTTCTTTTTTTTTCAAGTGTAGCCAATCCCTAGTAAATGCCAGAGTCCACATAAGCCTGATAAAATGATTGACACAACCAACCACAATCTAGACTAAGTGCGATCCCTTCAGGCTTTGGGGCTCTCTCTTTCCCCTATTCTGCCACAGCTTTCCTTTGAACAAGGCCATGTCTCTGCTTTCTTAGGATTGCTGCTTTCATGTTCTTATGGTACTGTGTTGCATGGCCTTACTTGTCAGGGCATCCTGACCACCCAAGAGGCTCAAGCCTTCGCCTATACTGTGTGTTCGATCTTGACTTCCATGTTTTTAATCATTGTCTCTCTCTCTCCCTCTCCCCATGAGGATTAAGTACACTCTGGGAGAAGTTTTCAGTTAATATGAGCATGGGTGTATTTCCAGAGTATAAAATAAAGCCAGTACAGTGTGGGCATTAAACTGTTTGTTGAATTAATGACTGAATGAAGGGAATCTGATTTAAACTGGGAATGTCAACAAATAAATTCCTGAAGCAATCACACCTCAAATTGTTTCTGAATGTGACTCTGAAAAGGGACATTTTGGGCTGAGGAAAAGGCAGGTTATGAAGCCAAGCTAAAATCCAACAGTGCAGAGCCTACTCTAATTTCAAGTCTCTGAATTTCTGGTGCGGCGGACCAGAGACTTGAGGTTGAAATACATATGATGTAGTCCCCGCAATGACCAGTATATTTGCCTAGGTGTTTACATTTCACACTCCTGGGAGACATATGAAAGCTCTCAAAGAGGAAATGACAGTATACGATTTAAGTCCAAAAGACAACTATCCTGGTCAAATCTATGAATCAGACATAGCGGGAGAAAGGGAGTACAGTGAGAGGGCCAAAGTTCCGAGCCCTCATCTCCCTGTGCACTTACACATCTTTGCCCTCTAATGTCTACCAAAACTGTTGGAATCTAAATGCACAAAGGTTATACCAGGGACATTTAGCTGCACTCACAAGACCCTTTCTCAATTGTTTCCTGTGTACCTCTTGGTTTTCCAAATCAGACCACTAGGTTCCTTCTGTTCTCAGTGGAAACAGAACAGGCAGAGCAGTCATGCAGATTCTCAGGTTTGCAATTCAGTGGGAATGCCGTGGTATTTTGTATAATGAATGAAAGCCTAAAAGATACCCAGACATGTGCGTCCACTTGCATGGTTCTAGCATGTAAGCATGTCAGTAGGATGGTGATGTTTTGTTTTCCATGTTCCTGTTTTTAAATTTCAAAGTGTAGTTTAGTGACATATCTGCTTTCGGCTGAATTTTCTCATAAGTTTCGTATAATGGTAATTTAAATTGAGAGGATTGTGGGCCATGTCAACAACACATTATAGGAGTGTGGGTGTCTTTGAACTGGAAGCCCGAGAGTGATGTGTATGCAATGACACAGAGTCACACAGTGTGGAACCACCATCTTAAAAGATAACACAGGTTTAATACACAGAGCAAAATTAATGTTACTACAATTAACAAGCCAGCACTTGTCAAGCGAACACTATGGGGCAGCGTACATTATTTCATGGAGCACTTATCATTAACAGTGAGTTTATGTGTAATAACTATATTTTACAGGTGAGAAAATTGGGCTTAGATAGCCTAAGCAGCTAGCCCAAAGCTAGGGAAACCTGAAATCGGTCACAACTGCAATTTCTCAAGCCTGTGGCTTGAGAACACAACTTATGTTTAGGAAAAGAATTAATAAAAGAGGGAATATAGTTTCATATACAAAATGAAAAGTTGTTCATATTATTAGTGTATTATAAATATTTCGACCTTCGTTCTGTTTAATTATGAGTTCTGCTAAACCCAGGCACCAATATTCACTATCTACCATTATTTTTCTGAGCTTTTAACTTACTTTTTCTGTATTTTCAAAGGTGCATATTAATTGTTTTATCAGTTTCTGTTATTTTTCTTCTCATGGGAAGTTAGAAAGTCTTTTCAATGTATTTTTCTTGTCTTTGTTACTATGTGTTATCACAAGCTACAGTGAGAGCTGGGAATATAGCTCATTTGGTAGAGTGCTCACACAGCATGACATGGAAGTCTCTGGGCTTGACATCCAGGACTGCATAAAACTGAATGTTAAGGCACACATCTAATCCAAATACTTGGGGAGATAGAAGCAGAAAATCAGAAAGTCAAGGCTGTCTTTGGCTACATAGTGAGTTCTGGGGAAAAGCCTTATTCCTTTTGAAAAACAATACTATCTTCTACACCCCTATGCCCAGCATACAGTGTATATAAGTACTTTGAATGACTTCTGTCTTATAGAATAGGCAACTTGGGCACTCAGAGCGAGGCATTAACTTTTTCAAGCTCTGATTTATTGCACTGCTGACTGAACCCTTGAGGAAGAGTGTGGTGTGTTGGACCACCTGAAAGCATGCCAACATCCCTAGCTGTGTACTATCTTGATAAAGCAAAGTGGAACACAACTAAAGCCGTGGACCTCTGGAGGATCTTCCAGTGACCGCCCAAGTGATCTTCAATGACTGCAAAAAAACCTCAGTTCCTGAAAAGCAAACAAAAGCTCACAGATCTGATGGTGGTATTTGAACACCATTTCTAATTAGAAGAACAACTCCCAAACCAGCTGAATTTTTTTATCTTTACAAGTATAAATCTTGAGAGTTTGGTCTCAGAGCAGTGTGCTTCTAGAAACAGTTAAAAATCCAATAGCTCTTAAGATAAAACTAAACAAAAACCTCTGAAAATAGCCAGCATTAACTCCCAATTTGTAAAGTACCTAGCAAAAGGCATAAGCAACAAGGCTTGGACACTGTTTACATTTTAATGTTCCTTCTGCTCCACTTTCCTTTTAATCCCTTGTCAAATAGCAATTTGTGTCAACAGCAAGTGGTTTGCCTGGAGGGACAATCTCCTTATGTGTTGACTTGGCTCACTTAAAATCAAATAATGTTGAATTTACATATCTATAATTCAAAGGTACTTCTCTTTGGTCTCTAGTATTTTTAAGTCATTACAATTTGTAAATGAACTGTCTGTGTTTCCAAACTAGACAAAGCTGAAATGTATTGTACGGATGGAAAGCAAACTATAATATTTTATTACATTTTAAAATTTGCTTATATTTTTGGTTTTTTTTTTTTGGAGTAGAGGGCCACTGCCATGGTATACATGAAGCCTACATGATACATATGATAAACATTTCTAAACTATGTGGGTCTGGTGCCACAGCAAGGTTTCCAAGATTGCTTTAGGCATCTTCACCTGCTGACACCCTCTCACCTGCCTGCTACAATATCTTATAAATGCAAATTATTCTCTTTCTTTAAACAAGCATCATGTCTTGTAATTTACTCATTGAATGAATCAAGTGATTGTAATATTTTAATCTTATCTTTCCTCTCTTATTTAATGCATGTCAGTGTTTGACTATTCTGCTGATGTTTCCTTAGTCCCTATTTTTTCACAGCTGTGGTTACAGACCCACTGCAGTCTCTACTAGCATGGTAAAGGCATGGCGAAGGCATCGCTGTTTATACTGACCCCTCTTCAATCTCCTGCAGTTTCTACCTAGACCATGAATATCCTACTCAAGAACCTATTTCAGGTCTCATAAAAAGAGACATGTTGGTGCTAGAGAGATGGCTCAATGGTTAGGAGCATCTGTTTCTCTTTTGGGGCACCCAGGTTTGGTTCTCAATATCCATATGGTGGGTCAAAGCCATCTACTTCTTCAGTTCTAGGGGATCTGATATCCTCTTCTGGCCTTCCCAGGCACCAGGCACATACATGGTACACACATAGATACCTGCAATCAAAACACTCATGCGCATAAAACGTAATTCTAAAAGCAAACTCGTACTTGAGTTCTTAGTATTCAGAATCAGGGAACTTTCCCAGCTGATCCCAACGTTCCCCTCTAATAGTGGTTTTTAGCATTGCAAATGTAGTCGGTGTGTCTTAGGAGTTTGAATAATCATGTTCCTTGCATATGAACCGAGTTTCCTGTCTCAGCACCCGTGTTCATAAAACCTTGAACATGGTTCCCAGTGATTCAGCCTGTAGAAACTGTTAAGGTGTATATTCGGGATATGAGTCCAAGATCAGAGAACTTACTTTTAATCTTGCAATATGCTACATTTGTATTTACTTAATCCTCAAATGAGTGAATCACATCAATTTCCCTAATAAAGTACAGCATGGTGTTATCCTGCAGATAAGTGCTTTGTGCTACATGTGTTTCAGAATAAATAAAATGCATGTGTTTGCCCAAGAAAGTTTTATGAATATTATGTATTTAACACACTTAGGATGAGGATGTGATAATATACAAAATGTACTTAGAACAATGTCTGAGGCTGAGAAGTAATAGCAATAAGTAATGTGTTAAAAATCATATGCTGGGTTTGGGAGATGGCTCGTTTGGCATCTGAGGTTTTTTTTTTTTTTTTTTTTTTTTTTTTTTTTTTTTTACCTTTAGCGTCCATGGAAAAACACAGCACTGAGGTGTTCTGCAACCCTAGCCCCTGGGGAAGGTGAGGAGTAGAGTCCAGGGAGCTCTAGGTCTAAGCAAAGACCCTTCTCATAAAGTAAGGTGGAGAATGAGTGAGGAAAACGTCTGCCATCAACCGTTGGCTTACCACGCACGCACGCACGCATGCACGCACACACACACACACACACACACACACACACACGCACGCACGCACGCACACATGCACACACACACATAAATACCACCACAAATACTGTCACATACACATACATAAATCAAAAATTTAAAAATTATATGTCTCAAATATGTTTCAAGACGTCAAATATTTACCAGACTAAAACAGTGCCTTCCCTTGCATCTAAGTTTATTTGCATCTAAATTTTTTCATTGACTCTACTTTCTCCAGTAAATTGTAACCTTTAGGTATTTTTGTGATAGTCTGAATGACTTGTCCTCCCTATTCT
The DNA here is from genome assembly GCF_903995435.1 of Acomys russatus. Classification (NCBI taxonomy): domain Eukaryota; kingdom Metazoa; phylum Chordata; class Mammalia; order Rodentia; family Muridae; genus Acomys; species Acomys russatus. The sequence continues at coordinate 33,802,818 of NC_067166.1, read as the reverse complement.
CTGGCATTTCAGTATTTGGTCCACAATTGTTGGCCTTATTCGGATAGGCTTAGGAGTTGTGACGGTGCTAGAGCAAATATGTCACTGGAGCTGGGCTTAGAGAGCTTGGAGACCTGCCATTTTGAGCTTTCCCTCTCAGCTTCCTTTGGGGTTCAAGATGAGAGCTTACAGCTGGCCTTGACACAATATCTAATGCATATTGCAGTGTTTCTATGAAGGTGATGAACTCTTAGCTCTTTGGAACTGTAAGCCCCAAATAAACAATTGTTTCTACAAATAGCCTTGGTCATGGTGTCCTATTACAGTAAATGAAAAGTAATAATTATCAAATAACCATTTCCACTGCAACCTCAATGAGGAAGTGTAGACAGGGTACATGGGGCGGGGTGCCCTTGGCATAACTTAGCAGATCAAATCGCTTGATTGACCCAAGCTTTTCCCAAAACACCACTGCTTACTAAACAGGAGTGCTCATTGGTAGAAGGCAGAAGATCTTTAAACATCTTAAGATACATAAATAATATAGCTGATCTTCATAACAGCCTACCAGTGTCAGATGTGCTGGCTACTTTATCTCATTTAAGACATAACAGCTGGACAAAGTAGATACTTATGTGTTTATTTATTTATTTTAAATGGACATAATATAGACACAATGCCCAGTTTTAAAAATGAGAAAATGTAGTTACAAAGAAAGCAAATTACTTAAAATCACACACCTAGAGATTAGTAGGAACATGATACAAATAAAAACGATCATCATTCACGGAAACTGTCAGACACTTTAACCTCTGGCTTAGAAGAATATTATTCCCCTGTAGGTAATTTAAATATTCATCTGTTTTAATTTTCTAGGAAATCATAATAAACCATGCACCGTGGCTGGAGACTGAACATTCAGGTCAAAGTACATATAGGCTCATCTGTCCTTGGCACGCAGAAGGCTGCCTTCTTCATGTTATTCCATTGTGTTTTCTTCAACTGGGGTATCCTTGATGTCTTTCAGTTTTTTTTTTTAAAATTATGAACTAGATTGAACTGAGTCCCATACCAATACTCTCGTTTTAACTTACTGGTCTCCTTAAAGTACTTAACACAAATGCAGTCACAGTTTGAGGCAGTAAGGGATTTGAAAGGACACAATTAAGGTTATAACACTTTTTAATTCTGAAAACCTAGAACTCCATTCCACGCATGTATGGCATTAAAGAAAATGAAAGAAGCCAGGCAATGGTGCTGCATACCTTCAATCCCAGCAGAGGCAGGAGGTTCTCTGTGAGTTCAAGGGCAACCTGGTATACAGAGTAAGTTCCAGAAAAGCCAGGGACACGGTGAAACACCATCTCCAACAAACAAACAACGAAAAGAAACAAGAAAGAGAAGGATGCATATCAATGCATATTTGTATTTCCCCAGTTACTGAGCATCCAATGACTGTTATACCACTAACACACTGAATTTCTTCTCTCATTATTTTTCTACATTCTCGGCTGTAGAGAATTTTTCAGTCTCTTACTTAATATAGCACCTCATGTACGCCCACCTGTTCTTGCTATTTTGATTGCTCCATTTCTTCTTTTCCTCCCAAGGCAAGGAGAAATCTATATTTAACCATTTTGTTTTTCCACAGAATTCTCAAAATTTCTGGCACACAGAAAGAAGTGGTGTGGCCCTCCAGTGCTTACAGCCTCTGCCTTATCATATTGACTTTTGCTGGATAGTTACTACCAGCCAAATCTGGTATGAGAGAGAGACTAGTCCACACCTGTTGTACTTTTTTCATATTTATCTTAGTTTTTTTTTTTTTAAACCTGTTGTTTTCAATAACGAGAATCCCAAAATGTTTGATTTACCAGTGAAGACTCTGGGTCCAGATGCTGGGGTGAAAACCTGCTAGCTCAGAGAGGCAAAGAGAGAACCCAGGTGATCTCCCTACTCAGCTCACACCACAGAAGGAAGACATCAAAGGTTAAAGGCAAAAAGCAAAAGAGCTCCTTCTTCTCCCTGCTGTTTTACACACCCTTTTCTCAAAGTCGGTCCTTTCTACCTAATCTTTGTCAGCTGGTTTCTTGCTCCACCTCTTGACCTAGGATTAAATTTAGTAAATTCCGTGTACAGTGTACAGAAAGGTTTTGGATTAAAGGTATGTGCTAGGGCTGAACTATACCACAATCACCTGTTTAGAATAAACAGAAACTTCTGGGATTAAAGGTGTATGTTAGGGCTGAACCACACCAAGCAAGAAACAGGTTTTTTTCCAGTTTACAGTCTCCAGCTTCACAACGGGATCAAATATCCTGCAACAAAAAATTACTTGAATTATTATTTCTTTTTAAAAACGAGGCTCCTGATATTTAATCAAATATATTATTTAGTGAGTGCTACACAATTAGTACATCATAGAATAAATGTGTATTATTCAGAGCATAATTTCTGACCTTGGTTAGATAGCATGGCTTATTTACCCAGTTTTATAATTTCATATCACCCTGATGGACAATTTATTCCTTTATATAATTATGGAATTCGTAGAAAATAATTTTAAAATAGAGCTGCTACCATCGAGGGAGTCACATTTTGATCCTTAAGATTAGTAAATGGTAGAATATAGAAATTATGACAATAATTCCACTTAATTTGTAAGATATGATAGTGTCAAGCACTTCCAATCCATATTTAAAATTTTGTTCTCAAGCTCCTGGGTTGCATGCAGGTGCTAAACATAAATGGAACCCTGGTAGGATGCGAGAAAAATAGTCCCATGTTCCAAGCTCAAGTAGAAAGCCAAATGCTGCACGGATGCTGGCTCTGGGAACAGTACATACTGTTATATTCTGGCACATTAGATTTTCCAGGGATGTGCCTGGTGTCTTGGAGTGAAGCCAATGTGTGATTTTTCTACCATGGAAGTCTTGTTTCTTTATAGGTCTCTTTGCCATATTCGTTATGTAAATCATAGCTTCCTGCCCCTGAATTGTGAGACTTTCCTCTTTCTCTGTACAATAAAAGGGGCCTGCCATTTCCCAGAGTCTTGCAGATATAATCGTCATTGGTTCTTTTATAGCTACGAGGTTGATGATACCCAAGTGTATGGGTGAGGCTCATGTGAGCCCACACTACTTGTTAGTTACTCTGGCCCCTTTGTTACTATTCAAATACTGTGTTGGTTGCTTTTTCAGAAGGAGGAGGAAGAGGAGTGTTTCTCTCTTATGCTGTTCTGCTTATCAATACAAACCTGCATCAAGGTCTTTAACACGTTGTGATGAAATATTTTAACTTCAGATATTTTATTAGTTTCTGGTCTCAGGTTAGCTTGCAAATCCTTTAGTATCATTGGACAGATATTGTAAGTGTTATATGAATTTGTAAAAAAATCAATAATTCCAACGTCAGCCACTTAAAGCCACTGAAAAGTATATACACAGGTTTTTAGAAACGTTTAATTAGAATAACTGATCAGTATTGATTTGTTTTTCCATAGGAAGTGACAACCAGATTCCCAGTGTGACGTATGGAGCCAAGTCTAAACAAAGTACTTAGAAAACATAGCATTTTAAATAAAACTAAGAGAGCAAATATAGGTTATATGAGTTTAAATGTGTCTATTTGAAATAAAAACAGCTACAGAAATACACCAATATTGCCTAGGTAGCAAGATTTGAATAGTGTATTCCTTTCAGATGTGGAGGGATGGAGAACATTTCTTTAAATTGTAAAGTAAATAATAAGGGCCAAATTCTTAGCAATTTTGTTTGGTGATGGAAGCCCAACCTAGGATTTTATATACACTAGGAAAATGCTGCACTACTGAGCTAAATTATCATTCATAATTTTAATATCTCTAATAAAGTTTTTGGTAAGCAGTATATGTCTTGAAACTATCAAATTCTCTTCTAAGTAAATGTACATCATTTTATTCCTGGTTTCTCCTGAATCACTTCGGAAGACAAATTTTCCCAACTTTTTTTTTCTGAATCCATCAAGTCTTGGATTATGAAACTACCACAAAGTGTAGAGTGATGGAGAGGGAAGCTGGACATCGCTGAGGCTTTGGTGACCTGAGACGGGTACAGAGTAGCTGTCTTGATGAGGAACCCAACTGCAGAGTAGCACAAACATGGGTAAGTAATATATTTCTTTCCAAAGTTAAAATCAGGTTTTGTCTTGAGGGTTCATAAAGTCACCCTTGGGTAATCATCATCATCATCATCATCAAGCTGTGTTATATTTTCCTTTTTTTTTTTTTAACACATTTTTATTGAAAAATAAAATAATTCATATTACATCTCATTTTCTATCCCATCCCATACATCCTCCCATTCCTCCCTCCCTCCCACTTTCACCTCAATCCCCTTCCCTATGACTGTGACCGAGGGGGAGCTCCTCTACCTGAATATGGTGCTAGGGTATCAAGCCTCTTCTTGGTAGTCCGCTATCCTTCCTCCGAGTGCCATTGGGCCTCCCCAACAAAGGGACATGGCCAAATATGGGGCACCAGAGATCCTGTGAAAGTCAGTCCCCAGTCTCCACTTAACTGTGGAGAATGTTCTGTCCCATGGTTAGATCTGGGTAGGGGTTTGATGATGACTGCACGTTTTGTCCTTGGTTGGTTCCTTTGATCAAGCAGAACCCCTGGGCTCAGATCCACCCATCATAATGTTCATCTTGTAGGTTTCTAGGACCCTCTGAATCCACCTACTTCCCTATCCCCTATATTTTTCTCACCTAGAGTCTCAATAGGATGTTCTCACCTCTATCCCACTTTCCTGGTAGGTGCAGACTTTCATGGGACCTGCCCCTTGAGCTAGTGTCCAGTTATAAGTGAGTATATACCATTTGAGTCTCTCTGCTTCTGGGTTAGCTCACTCATTATGATCATTTCTAGCTCAATCCATTTGTCCACAAATTTCGGGAATTACTTGTTTTTAATAGCTGAGTAGTATTCCATAGTGTAAATGTACCACAGTTTCTTTATCCATTCTTCTACTGAGGGACACTTAGGCTGTTTCCATGTTCTGGCGATTATGAATAAGGCTGCTATGAACATGGTTGAGCAAATTGTTGTGTGCTGGAGCATCTTCTGGGTATATTCCAAGGAGTGGAATAGCTGGGTCTTGAGGAAGCCCTATTTCCATTTTTCTGAGATAGCACCAGATAGATTTCCAAAGTGGCTGTACTAGTTTGCATTCCCACCAGCAATGAAGGAGTGTTCCTCTTTCCCCACATCCTTGCCAGCATGTGTTGTCATGTGAAGGTTTGATTTTAGCCATTCTGATGGCTGTAAGATGGAATCTCAGAGTTGTTTTGATTTGCATTTCTCTGATGACTAGAGATGCTGAGCATTTCTTTAAGTGTGTCTCAGCCATTTGATATTCCTCTGTTGAAAATTCTCTGTTTAATTCTGAGCCCCATTTCTCAATTGGGTTATTTGGTTTGGTGGCGTTTAATTTCTTGAGTTCTTTATAAAGTTTGGATATTAGACCTTTGTCAGATGCAGGGTTGGTGAAGATTATTTCCCAGTCTGTAGGCTGTTGCTTTGTTCTTTTGACAGTGTCTCCTGCCTTACAGAAGCTTCTCAGGCTCATGAGGTCCCATTTATTAATTGTTGGCCTTAAGGCCTGGGCTGTTGGCGTTCTGTTCAGGAAGTTGTCACCTGTGCCAATGTGTTCCAGGCTCTTCCCCACTTTTTCTTCTAACTGATTTAGTGTCTCTGGTTTTATATTGAGGTCTTTAATCCATTTGGACTTGAGCTTTGTGCATGGTGACAAGTATGGGTCCAATTGCATTTTTCTACATGTAGAAATCCAGTTAGACCAGCACCATTTCCTTTTTTCTTACTATGCGTCCTAGTTAGGGTTATGATTGAGGGTAATAAAATACTGAAAACAGAGCAAGTTGGGAAGTAAAGTGGTTTTTTTTTTTTTTTTTGTTGTTGTTGTTTGTTTGGCATACTCCTTCACATTCTAATCCATCTTTGAGGGAAGTCAGGACAACAACTCAAACAGGGAATGAGCCTGGAGGCAGGAGCTGATTTAGAGGCAGTGGTAGGGAGCTTCTTACTGTCTTACTCCTCATGACTTGCTCAGCCTGCTTTCTTATAGAAACCGGGACCACTAGCCCAGGGATGGTACCACTTACATGGGCGGGGACATCCCCCATCAACCACTAACTAAGAAAATGCCCTACAGCCAAATCTTTTTATTTTATTTTATTAGTTTATTCATATTACATCTCAATGGTTATCCCCTCCCTTGTATCCTCCCATTCCTCCCTCCCTCCCATTTTCCCCTTACTCCTCTCCCCTATGACTGTGACTGAGAGGGATTTCCTCCCCTTGTATATGCTCATAGGGTATCAAGTCTCTTCTTGGTAGCCTGCTATCCTTCCTCTGAGTGCCACCAGGTCTCCCCATTCAGGGGACATGGTCAAATGTGAGGCACCAGGGTTCGTGTGAAAGTCATTCCCCACTCTCCACTCAACTGTGGAGAATGTCCTGTCCATTGGCTAGATCTGGGTCTTCCAAGGCATTCTCTCAATTGAGGTTCCAGTCTATCAGATGACTGTAGCTTGTGCCAAGTTGACAAAAGACTAGCAAGCACAATTACTTCTTGTCAACTTGGCACATAAACACATTACTGTTAACTCACAACCTTTCCTTTCTTTTTTAATCCCCAAGATCATATAGTGACATCAATATCAGAATATAAAACACTGCAATTTTTAAAGGCCTCACAGACTTTAACAATTCAAACACTTAAGTTCAGTCTCTTTCAAATATCCAATATCCTTTAAAATCCAATCTCTCAACTGAGGGCTCCTATAAAATAAATAAATAAATGAATAAATAAATAAACTAAATGCTTTTTTTTTTTTTTTTACTTCAAGAGGGGGGAATAGCAAGGGAACAGCCAAAATCTGAATGTAGCAGAAAAACAAACTCCAACTATCTAAATAACTCAGCATCCAAGAGCTGGATTCACTCTCAATCTTCTGGGCTATTCCAAAGGGCCTGGGTCACCTCTCTGGCTCCAACGCAGCTTGGATTTTAGGCTTGGGCAGGTTCCCTACAGCGATGCTGCTGTTCTTGGTAGTCATGCTGTGATTATGGCGTCTCCAAACTGCAGCTATCGCTTGCTGGAACTGAGCTGCACTTTGACCTCTCTCCAGCAACTGTAACCCTGTCATAGAGTGCCAAGCCTCAGCTGTTCTTTTATGATCCCCTCATCTCTTTAAAACCAGTATGAACTAGGTGATGCCTACACTACGAAGTTCAGCTGTTAGCATAAGATACAGCCTTGGCCACTTCTAGGAAACAGCTTTTGTGTGTTGACCTTGGGGAAACACTGCTCCGAAGACTTCACATCAGTGATGATAGTCTCTTCTTAATCACAGCTGAGTCTTCAGCCTCAGCTGATTAACACTGACTGTCCCAGCAAAACAAAGGCTTTACTCTAGTGGTTCTGGTATCTTGTCCAAAGTTTTGAAAACTTGAAGATACAATGCATTATCACATCTTCAGGTAGAAGGAGATAGCTGATTCCACAATGATCTTCCCCTCATGCCCCACACACTGAACAGAATAAAAGACTCCAACATTCCCCCTCAGTTTCAGAAACAAAAGAGCAGTAGTTATCCTAGAGTTTATCATGAAAAATACATGTCACAAGATCACAAGTCCAGATACTTGTACTAGTTACTTGTCTATTACTGAGCATGACAAATTATAGAAGAGTTTTGGGGACTTGCAGTTTCAGAAGGTCAGAGTCATGGCCGTTATGTAGGGGAACATGGTAACAGGCAGGCAGGGCACTGGAACAGTAGCTGAGTGACCCATAAGCATGAGGCAAAGAGAGCAAGAGGCATGGAATGATGTGTGGCTTTTGAAATTTAAAATCCCACCACTGGTGGCATATCTCCACTGATAAGGCTATGACTCCTAATCCTTCCAAAACAATTCCAAAAACCGGGGACCAAGTATTTAAATATTTAGCTCTTTGTAGGCCATTCTCATTCAAATGAACACAATAACTGTTACAGCTTGCTTGTAGCTCATGCTTCTGTTACTTAGTTCTAACATGAAAGTGATAGAAGCCATTTATATATCAATTTTATGCATACTTTCAATGCTTGATTCTTCAGACAAAACGGTTTATTTAATCAAATGTCAATGACAGTGGAACTAGAATTCCTTACTGTGGTTTTAGAAAGAGAGAGAGAGAGGGAGATAGATAGATAGATAGATAGATAGAGAGAGAGAGAGAGAGAGGTATATATACATCTATGTATATTATTCAAGTGTGTGGTATAAATAGTAAATTTGAGATATAGCAGATCTTGAGAAGACACTAAATGACATCAATGGTTTTAAATAAGTCATACCTGGAAAAGGAATTGTGTAGGTTCCAAAAAGTGGAGTAGCTGCCTGTAAGGATTGGGCTGTGTGCCCCTCTTTATTACATTATTACATATGTGGAAAAGGTCTGAAAACAGTAAAATGCTCGCATTCACTCAAACATAAAAAGATAAAGAAGCTAGGCGTTTTAATCCATGCACTCAGGAGGCAGAGACAGGTGAATGTAAGTTCAAGGTCAGCAAAAGTCAGGTATCTTGTTAAGCTTAGTTTTGGGTAAGAAAATTAATATGGTCATCTAGGATGCCACATAGAAAAATGTCTAAGGACTCCATTTTCAAAAGGCCAATTCAATTGTTGTCCCCTGGTTACTATCACTTCTTTTTAGCAGTTTTTTTTTCTTATCAGAATTGACAGTTCTAAATTTATGGACAACAACTTGATTGGCAGTTTGACATGATTAGATGAACTAATTTATCTTTGTAACGAATTTAGAGTCCAGTGGCTCAGAGTAATGCATATTAAATATATCAAAAATTTATTCGTAGTTTCAATAAATGTTTCTATTTGATCTCATTTTGCTTTGTAAAGGAAGCGTAAATGGATGAAGACCTTTTTATTTTAGATTCAGCTACGGCATGCAACTCAATTTACACTTCAATGATGATGTACCTTCTCATTGGAGAAACATTTATAAAGATCTATTGCATCATCCCTGGCATTCCCCACAAAAAATATAAATTAAGTGCATGATATAACACCACGGTTATTAAAACTCGAATAGCTACCTTCTGATGTTCACAAATACAGAAAGCTAGTAAAAAGAAGATGTTTCAATGAAATCCAGGATGTAGCTGTTGAAGTCTCAGTGAGAAACGAAATACTATATCTGTAGGTTTTGAACTTTTCCAAACCTGCTTTACACGGGGTTCTTTAATGCTTATACCTCCCTTCCAACTCACCTGCCCTAGATAGGAGAAAGAAGAGGTTAATGGGAACAGGAGCATAGACCTTTTTAGACTCAGTTCCTTGGAATGATTCCACTTTTCTTCGTCAGGATTTCAGCAGCCCCATTAAACAGCAAACCGACAACTCAGTAAAGGTGACTGCAACCACAGGAGCTGGAACCTGGAACCTCAAAACATTCTCTGGAGTATTTCTTTCTAGGAGCTTCTTAAAGTGGAGTGATGAATAGCCAAATGGTGGGAAGCAATACGAAAACCAAAAAGCCTCGTCTCTGGTTGGGGCACACACACAGACACGTCCATACTAGAATGTTTATCAGCTGGCAAAGACCATGCCCCTACAAGAGGCAGTTCCTCTTCTAGTAGACAAATACCATGTGTCCTCACACAAGTCTGTTTCACATCCCACACTTGGGATAAAAACAAAAACATGTTTATATCCACTACATATATCCTTTGAGCAAAAGGTTAAGTCAGTGTTTTAATTTTAAGTGTTAATGGTTTTCTCACAGGAGACACACAAAGCAGCAATTGTTTAAAATAGAAGCAAGTTCTTAATTTTAATTTTATTTTTTAACTTTATGAAGAAGCTATTATGAACACAAAAATATAGGTACAACTCCCATAATGTAATATTTTTAAAAACCTGTTTTTTCATGGTGGGTACAATTTGAATATATGGTGAGCATCAATCTGTGTGCTTCTAGTGACAACTACAAAAATGATGAAAGGCCAGAAAAGCAAGAGAATGGTGTGAGTATGTCTGCAATGTGGTGTTTTGGACTTGGGTGTGATAGGTCAATGCAGTGTTCATTAAAGCATTGTGGTATCTCAAACTTTCAATTTCCCATGAAAATTGGGATAATGCAATTACATTCCCTCAACACCTAGTCTCTGCTTTTCAATATTCTTTAACTTAAGTCTTTGGTCGCTTATCTCTGACTTTCCCAGCAGGATGCATGGGGGGTAAAATTGGAAAGGTTGCTTGAAGGAATAAAAAAAAATCTGTTTATGATGTTGATATCTAAAGTTATTAAGAATGAAAACATATGACAAGGACACCTTTGGATAGTCCCTTTGCCAGCATGTTCCGGAAGCCTGCCCGTCAAATCAGTCTTTCCTTGCCAATACTCAACACAGCTGTTTCTAGTGTCTATGCAGTGATCTATTTTTATGTCCCTGTGACATTTGTGGATTGATAGCGACGTGGTATTAATTCATTCCCAAATGTTCATGAATAAAATGATCAACTTGTTCCCAGAGTGCTCTTACCTGGAATGTGCAGGCAGGATCTAGAAGTACATGGTGGTGCAGGAAGAGGGAATCAGAGGCATTCCTTCTCTGGATGTTTCTTCAGCACCAAAGGACTTATGGAAAGAGGCAATGCAGAGAAGTGATAAAGGAGACTGGCCTTGAAGTCATTGAGCTAGGGTGGGTGGGGTGAGGGGAGGAGGTGGTGAATCTAACTGTAACGGTGCTCATATGTCTTTCTGATGCTGCTTTCTGTCAACTTCCTCAGTAGTCCAAAGTTTGAACAAGCTTCAAGGATGTGACTTTTCACTAGTACCTAACGGTGGTCTTTAAGACAAGTCACACAACCTCTTGGTTTCTTTTTTCTTAATTTTAATACAATATTTTAATCATGTTTTCACTTTCCCTAACACCTGTTACATCCTCCATCTCTCCCTAGCCACTAATATTGATCACCCCTTCTCTCTTCTCTCACACAAACTCCCAAACAGAAAATGAAAATCAAATAAAAACAAAAACTCCAATAAGACAAAAATGCTGAAACAAAGCACAACCCCGCCCCCCCCAAAAAAACCCTATGGAGTTTGTTTTGTGTTGGACAACTCTTCCTTGGCACGGTTCTGCCATGAAGTGTGGTTGATCTGTATAGTGAATGTCTTTATTTCTAAAATGGAAAAAATCCAGGTACTTTCTCAGAGCTGTGTGGACTCAGAGCTTTGAAGTAGGCACTCTAGAGTTTGGAAGGTGTTTAAATAGTTTCTGGCTTCAAATAGGTACTCAGTAAACCAGCAGAATTATTAGCCGTTGGAGACAAGTGATTTACAATACAGTTTGGCAGGCTTTGTAATTGTAAAGCATTGTCAGGATTAGAGTCATTGCCTCCCCTGACACGTTAAATGGTTTCATATCAGAGGCATCTGAGCTATGCTTGCATGCATAAATAATTTGCAATGTTCAGTGCAATATAGCTCCTGGTTCACTGAGTAGCAACCATATTGGTTGACACAGATTTCTACATAAGAGAGAACAGATAGATATACCAAATAAGACCAAGGAAAGGAATTTGTAATAACTTTGGCACATACCACCATGTGATTTCTAAAATTCACATATAATCCAGATGCATTTATTGTATCCAAATGCATTTTTAGGAAATGCTAAGAAATAATAATAATAATAATAATAATAATAATAATAATAATAATAATAATAATAAATTAAAAATAATTATTATTAAAAATAAAGTGTAATGGTATATTAGCTGTCAGACATTCACCTTACATTATATTTATTTATTTTTATTTTATTTATTTATTTATTTATTTATTTATTTACATTATATTTAATGACAGCCATTCATTATCTCACTAATCACTAATATATGAAATGCAAATGAGGGAATATGCTTGCTATAAAAATTAATCTTTACCACCAAAGATGCTTGAAAAGGTCATAGAGAAACATTTATTTTGTGTTTGCTTAAAAATACATAGCATTTTTGTGTGTGTGCATGTATATGTATGTGTATTTGTGTGTGTTTCTGTGCAAAAGCATATGTGTTTCAATGAAGTCAGGCCACCATGTAGAGTGTTAATACTTTCCCCAGGAACCATAAACTATTTAATCCAAACCCCAGGGACATACATGGAAAATATCTCTTTCAATTACTTATTAGAGGAGTTGAAGCAACCTCCAACACTGTAGGCTATTACCACTGTCCTTGGTTGAGTCCTGGAACTTGAATGTATGCCGTGGGACACAGAACTTGGAGGAATCGAACAGAAATGATCTGAAAGCTTCCTCCTTGAGGAATAAGTCTCATAGTATCTGAGGTGGCTATGCAAGCTGTCAAGCCTATGATTCATAACAATAGCTAGCATGGCAAGATAGTCCTAAGAGTTTGATGGTGGCCTTGATCTCTTGAGTATTAATCAACAACTTCCCAATTGGATTTTCAGTTCAATAGGAGGGAATGAACGTCAGCCACTGAAACCCAGCCAACTGCTAATAGCTTGTGAGACAATGGAACTTTTTACTACCACTTTCCTAAGCTAGTATAATTTTTAACTGAGCTCTAAATACTTAACCTTGTACCCATAGTTAAATGTAGCTGTCACCAGTCATCAAGATGCTTCTCTGTGTAGCAGTCTGAGACCATTGCAGAAAGCCCCAAAGGACACCTGAACATAAGGGGTCCAATCCCAATTCATACATCTGCAACGCAAATCATACTTAAGGCTCAGGGAACACTGAGGAAGAAAAGATAGAAAGGTTTTAAGAGCCAGAGGACTAGAACATCTGCTGTGAGAAACTATCTTTTATATATGACAGGGACGTTGCACCCATCAGGTCTCTAAAGTATGGTCACCTAAATAAGACCTGAATAGAGATGACATCTGTTTACTTACTCACGTGGATGACAGACATCTCACAAGGATCACCACACAGATGAGGAGGCTTAGGGAATGAATGAATGGCTGCAGAGAAAGAGAGAGCCCATCTTCCTCAAGAACAAGTGTCTCTGATAGGTTATCTAATTCTTCGTTCTCAGCCTTAAACACATTTACATATGAGGGACAGTCTGTAGACTCAGTTGGAAATACTCACAAGTGTACACACATTACTTTTTTAAAGAAGAAAAAGAAGAGGCCATGGATTTGAGAGACTGAGTGGGCAAGAAAGGCCATGAATGACAGGGGAACACAGGTGAATGGAAGTGATTCAAGTACTGTTCTCATACATGAAATTCTCAAAAATTTAAAGGAAAAAGATATTTTAATGTAAGCCATCTAACTCTTTTTTTTTTAATTGTTTTTTGGTTTTGGGTTTTTTTGTTTGCTTTTAAGATTTTATTTATTATTTATACAGTATTCTGCCCACATGTGTGCCTGCCCACCACAAGAAGGCACCAGATCTCATCTCATTACAGATGGTTGTAAGCCACCATGTGGTTGCTGTGAATTGAATTCAGGACCTTTGGAAGAGCAGACAGTGCTCTTAACTGTTGACCCATCTCTCCAGTCCCTTACTCCTTTTTAATCAAAATTACAATGCATTAATTCCAGGCATAAGATGATAGCATCATATTTTGTCCTAATTAAAATTACTAACAACCTGTGTTTTCCCTTTGTTTTGTGCCATTTCAAAGGTGACATCCACAGCACTAAATATTGGAGGCTGGGTTTTAGGGAAATTTAAGGTAATTGGATTTGTTGTGCATAATGATGCAGCCATGTGGTCCCAGTACTTGGGAAGTAGAGGTAGGATGGCAAAAAATTCAAGGTGGTGGTGGGGTAAGTGGGAGGAACGGGGGAGGCAAAACTATAATCAAGATACGTTACATGAGAAAGTAATCCATGTTCAGTATAAGAAAATGAAAACAAAATAAAATTACTGTGAAAAAGTAAAATATAGAATGAACAAGATGTGACTTATATAATAAGCAGCAGGTTTAGTTAAGAAAAGAATTGAAGTTTGAGGCTGGCTAGTGCTACATGAAGCCCTATATTAGGCATCCATACCTCTAAACACATAACCTACTAGATGTTATAAAAATGTCTGAGTAGAAGTTCCAAAATTTCATTTAAGTGATTTGTCTTCTGGTTGGATTAGGACTGAAATAAATTGTGATAAATCTTCTCATCTGTCGTAGCCTGTAGGCGTCACCTTTTCCAAGCCTACTTTATTTGGGGTTGTATAATGCTTATACCTCCCTTCCAACCCACCTACCCTACATAGGAGAGAAAGGAGATTTATGGGAATAGGAGAAGTAGACCTTGTTGAATTCACTTCCCGGGAGCGATTCCCCTGGTGTAGTCAGCAGGATTTCCTCAGACCAGCAGTTCCACCAAAGTTGCCGCTTGAACCTGGAACAGCAGCCGGAACCTGGAGCCCTGAAGCCTTTGCTGGAGCAGTCCTCTCTAGGAGTGTCTCAAAGTGAGTGAAGAACAGCCAGACAATACCAAGACCCAAAAAGCCCCAGCCTCCTGTTTTGGGCCCATCTATTTATCTCCTCTCAGAGACTGTACTACGATGTGTTTCAGGTGACAAAAACCAAGCCCCATCCCCACGAGGTGATTCAACTTCTAGGTGGATAAACATCACCTGTTGTCTCACAAGTCTGTTCCCGTCCTATACTTGGGATCAAACAAAAACATGTTTACATCCACTACAATAGCCACTGCTCCTCTGCTCCAGAGGAAAGGCTGCATAACTTGTAGTCACCTGGCAGATAGGAGGGCCTTGTTGCCAATTGCAATCTATGCAATGTGAGTAGAACCATGTTTGTAGCTCTTATTTTCCAGACGCATCCTTGGCCTAGGGAATTATTGAGAATTTAGATTGAGAGGGTGAACTCATGAAAGACGGAGGCAGGCTAGCTCACCATGTCACCCAGTAGGTCTGTAGCTGGCTTAGTAAGGTACTAAGTCATCAAGGTTTTGAGATGCTTTCTTATCCTTGTATAGCTTTTCATATCCAAACTTATATAGAAGACTCAGCAGTATTACATCAACTAGGACCAAATAGTTGATAGAAAGAAGTGTTTTAAATAAGGAACATTTTATTTTAGCTCATAGTTCACAGAATACAGTCCACTGTGGCTGGACGTGGGGTCATTGTAGAGGACTGTCAGTGCGTGGTGTAAGTACTTAGGAAGTGCTGCTGATCAGGTTGCCATGCTCCTGTGGTTGAAGGCCTCCTCCCAGTGACCTGCTTTCTATGGCTTCCTAATGATTACACAATATTTCTGAATAGAACCACTATCTAGAGACAAGCCATTCAAATATGAACCTAAGGGACACATTTCACATCTAAGCCACCACAGCTATCATAAACAACACTTCCATGAACATCCATGACTTTTTATATGAACATATTGTTTTCAATCCTTTAGGAAAATATGCATGGGAGTAAAATTGTTGGGTGAAATCCAAACTATTTTTCAAAGTAACTGTACCATTTCCTATCAACAATGCATAATGATACCAGTTTCTCCATAGCTTAGTCAACACCTGTCGTTGTTGCATGCAAGTATATATTTTTGGTGACAAACTCCCCAGCAATGAAATGTCACTAAGTTTAAATTTGGGGACCACTTGTTACATAGCCATACTACCTACAACACATAGGTGGATAAATACTATATTAGGAACCAGAAAGTATGAGACCAGGACTGTTCCTTACTCTGTGGTGAATTATTAGCCTTCTGGACCTTATAAAATACCTATACTGTGACGTTAATTTTTCCCATTATGTCTCCATATAGTTATTTTTCTTTTTCATATCTTACGGGCCAAGATTTAGAGCATTGGTTCTTAACCTGTGAGTCATGATCATTTGGGGCTTAAATGACGCTTTCACAGGGGTCATATATAAGATATCCTGTATATAAGATACTTACATTACAGTAGCAATGTTATATTGATGAATTAATAACAAAACTAATGTTATGGCTGTGGGTCACTACAGCGTGAGGAACTATATTAAAGAGTCATAGCATTAGGAAAGTTGAGAACCACTGATTTAGAGAAACTGCAGAGTGGACAAATGTATGTGCTACCTAATGTATGCATTAGGTAAGCTGAGCAATGGCCACGTATATATCATAAAGAGGAACATGGATTAACGTTATGTTGTTATAGGTAAGCTATAGTTCTATCAACAATGACAAGTTATCTGCAGTATTGAGATCAGAGATGATTAAGGTGATAAACCTGACACATCATAAACCAAAAACAGTGAGAGTTTCCACATGACTATGTAAATGATATGTAGCCAATACCGATAGAACAGAATATATTAATTGTGGAAAACTAAGCGCAACTACCATGCTCTATAAATTTTGATCATATAGAATTATTCCCCCCCCCATCTCAAATACACATAGGCCTAAGTAAACAACAGTTGGCTCCAGTGATAATAGTTAGTGGGCAACAGTGGTAACTTCAGTGTTACTAGTAATTTGAAGTTATATCCCATTAAATAATTTAATGTTTTCACTGACTTTTAGAAAGAAATCAGTTTCATTCAGATCAGGTTTTCAAATACCATGGCATATACAGTAGTACATCTCTTATTTTTCACAAACTAAAAGAAAAAAAGGAATAGAGATATAAAAACATGAATCTAGATCTTATGTGTTCACTTGATCAACCCGTAGTCTTTGACTTTACAACATAATCAGTCAACTGGATTGAATATACTTAAAATATATCAAATAATTTTACTTTTTTAGTCTATATGACATCAAAATCTACCTGTTCCTAATTTGGATGTATAAAAAAAAAAAGGGATATAGTCTCATAACCTACTTTGCTAGGAACAACTCTTGAAAAACAATACAATTTTTCAGTAACATAAGGAATTTTGATGTGGGCTCCAGGAAGAGCAGTTTCTCTTTAAACATCATCGTATCACTTTGCAGATTTTTACATAACATAATTCTTTTATAAATATTTGTCAAATAATAATTATTCTAACCTAAGTATATGTAATATTTGCCTATACTACATTATTTTTTATTGTATATTTAGTAACTTTTTTTGTTTTTTTGAGCCAGGGTCTCTCTGTGTAGCCTTTGTTTTCCTGGACTCGATTTATAGACCAGGCTGGCCTTGAACTCACAGCAATCCTCCTGTCTCTGTCTCCCAAGTGCTGGCATTAAAGGTGTGAGCCACCAAGCCTGACTAGTAATTTTTAAAAACTTAACAGAGTATGATAGTTTGAGTGAAACATTTTTCCCATAACGTGACATGCCTTAACACTTGGTCCCCAGCTAGGGCCCCCATGCTTTCTGGCCTGTTGCCATGCTACAATAGACTTATCGCTCCAGAAACATTGTTAAAACAAACCTTTTCTCTTTGAAGATGCTTTTGGTCATACTGTCTTATCACAGCACAACAAAGTAATTAATATGGTGGGTAATTTTTTGCTTGCTAGCAATTATTACTGATAAAATAACAGTCATAGATGATGTTGGAATGAATAAGAAAGGTGAGCTTATCCTATAAACATAACCTATGCTGGCTACATTGATAATACACGTTGGAGTCAGATGGCAAGTTTCTTTTAAATACACATTTGTGTAGACAGATTTTTTTCTTTTAGTTAATAAGAGGCCCAGATGGGCACTTTGAATGGAATCTTCAATACAGACCCATGGTAGTTTGCAGAAAGAAAAATGGGGAAAGGTCAAGACTTTCCAGTTAAATTTCTGTGTCTTCTACACAGGGTGTGTGTAAGTGGTTGAATCCAATTCTGGATTAGGGAGGTACTTGCAGCCATAGTGATTTTCCCTGTTGTCCAAGATTATTTATGTAATAGTGTATCATTAAGAATGTATCCTCTTTCAACTTTGGAAAGTTCCAAAATAGAATACACCTGCAAAGTGTAACTGAATTCCATTAAGCAATCACCTGCCAATACTTGAATTTTGAGAAGATGATATTAAATGTCTTGTTAAATTAACTGTGCTTCTAATGCCAAGTTTTGAAATTCTATTGAAATAATGTTGAAATAAATATGAAATAATTCAAACCAGCATCAGAGACACATTGAAACTTAAATGAAAAACAGCACAAAAATCAATGTAGCCTGTTTATGTCGCCCCAGAGATTTGTATAAAGAACAACAAACATAACCTTTTCAGTTGGTTCTCAAAAGGGAAAAAGGAATGAAACATTTGATTATAATTGTTTTAATGAGCTGTAATTCAAAATGATGAAGTTGTAATGGTTTGGGTAAAAAAATTCTGTTAATGAGCTTTTATTTCTTTCAAAACTTACAAGATACAAAATTCTCCAAGGATAAAGTTTAGTGGCAAAGCAATGTTTACCTTCTGAAAATTAAACTCCCTAATATTTATCTGCTTTATTTTCAACAAACATACTTATGAATTATTGGCATAACAATAAAAATATGTGTTAATAAACAAACAAAATCATGCAATAAACATAGAATATGCATATATTACTGATTTTATACTAAAATTGCTTATAAATTAAACCTCTTTCTCTAATTTTTGTGTATATATTTGGTTTTCCTACCACTTATATTCCTTATTGTAATTACAACTAATAGCCTATTAGACTGATAGACTATGTTAAACTTTACAGTAACTCACATTCATGTCTAACTAGGATATTATAAAATCACATTGATTCCACATATTCTTCATCATTTTCTTACAGGAGCACAATTCCTGATTGAATACTTTAAAGAAAAGCTCACTATTTGGTGGGTAGGATTTATATCCAATCTTATTTACAAAAATTTAAAAAGATTAAATCTATCCACTTTAATGTATCTGCTGAATAGAATTCCAAGTAATTGTCAATGAGATGCAGACATGAAAGGAAATTGTGAAGTTCAAGGAGAATGGTCTCATTAGTTGAGGCTCCAGAGCTGAGGCAGTTTGGCAAGGGCTGCTGCTGAGGGCCATTGATTTTCTAAGGAGTCACTGTAGCAGTGCCACCCCAAACTAAAGTTCATTCTCATCAGAACAGAAAGGAGCTGTGAATCTTGAACTTCTACATAATCGATTCTATCTAACCTCTAAGGGTAAGACAGCTAATGGCAATATCTGCTTGGAATATACTACACAGTGAATAGTGTACATATTTTTTAAAACCTCAGCTTTATAACATTGAACAAACCTACCCACCAGAAAGAATGGGAAGTCAGAGCACCTGTCTTTTTTTCTACCTCACATTCCAGTTTCATTGATTCAGGCCTAATTGTGGATTCCTTGTTATAATGCATGATTAGGCCATAGAACTGTCAATGTAAACACCTTATATATTATTAACAAGTGGATAAATATAAGAATCCATTTGATTTGTTAGTGTGTACTGGCATGGATATCATGACTCACATTCAAGATATGAGAAAACAACAGACCCTTTTCAGAAGGACTAATAAGAATAACAGTGGTAACAACACAGTAGTGTCAGCTAACAATAATTACTGGCTGGTCACATTCACTGTGTTCTGCAAACTAATTATTTAACTTCGTCTTCACTACAGTTTCATAAAATAGATACTGAAACTGCTTTCACTTTACCAGTAAAGAGGCTGGCATTGAAGAATTAAGTACTATGCCTATTATCAATAATACACATTAAATTGGAGTGTAAAATATAAGAACAGATTTATTTGGGATGTACAAGAAATAGGGGGAATTTTATATTACTTTTTTTCAAGTAGAAAGAAAAAAATGATTGTCTAGTGCATGTTCCCGTCTATTGTATATAAATTCATAGATATAGAATTCTATCTGTTATGTTACATGTTTTTGGAACAAAATATATGTTAGAGCAACCTGATGGAGGAACAGTTTGCTTTGGCTCAGGGTCCAAGGCTTCAGTGGTTAGGAAGTCATGGAGGCAAATGCTGGAGGACCACTGAGAGATGATGACTACTTTTGGTAGAGCTCACTTCGTCTTCTTCTTCCTTTTTAGAAAAAAACAATTGTCTTTTCATATAAAGAATATGTCAACCATGTTCATAGCTGCTTTATTAACAATAGCCAGAACACAGAAACAGTCTAGATGTCCCTCAGTAGAAAAATGGACCAAGAAACTGTGGTACATTTACACTATGGAATACTACTCAGCTATTAAAAACAAGGAATTCCCGAAAATTTGTGGACAAATGGATTGTACTAGAAATTATCATAATGAGTGAGTTCACCCAAAAGCAAAAAGAGACAAATGGTATATACTCACTGATATCGAGACACTAGTCCAAGGGATACATCCCATGAAAAACTTTACTTACCAGGAAAATGGGTCAGAGGAGAGGACATCCTATTGAGACTTTAGGTGAGAGAATCATGGAAGAATGGGGAAATAGAAGGATCCACAGGGTCCTGGAAACCTACAAGAAGAACTCTATGACAGGTGGATCTGGGTCCTGGGGTCTTCCTCAAACTAAGGCACCAGCCAAGGAGAATATAGGCAGTAAACTTCGAGCCCCTACCGAGACCTAGCCGATGAACAAGATATTCTCCACTGTTGAGTGGAGAGTGAGATATGACTCTCACACAAACTCTGGTGCCCCTTTTCTGACCACGTCCCCTGGATGGGGAGGCCTGGTGGCACTCAGAGGAAGAATAGCAAGTTATTAAGAAAAGCATATACATCTTCAACAAATGGTGCAGGTCTAACTGGAGTTCTATGTGTAACAAAATGCAACTGGACCAATATTTGTCACCTTGCACAAAACTCAAATCCAAGTGGATTAAAGACCTCAACATCAAACCAGAGACACTAAATCAGTTAGAAGAAAAAGTGGGGAAGAGCCTGGAATATATTGGCACAGGAGACAACTTCCTGAACAGAACACCAACAGCCCAAGCCTTAATGTCAACAATTAATAAATGGGACCTCATGAGGCTGAGAAGCTTCTGTAAGGCAGGAGACACTGTCAAGAGAACAAAGCAACAGCCTACAGACTGGGAAAAGATCTTCACCAACCCTGCATCTGACAAAGGTCTAATATCCAAAATATATAAAGAACTCAAGAAGCTAAACACCACCAAACCAAATAACCCAATTGAGAAATGGGGCTTGGAACTAAACAGAGAATTCTCAATAAAGGAATATCAAATGGCTGAGAAACATTTAAAGAAATGGTCAACCTCCTTAGTCATCAGGGAAATGCAAATCAAAACAACTCTGAGATTCCATCTTACACTCATCAGAATGGCTAAGATCAAAAACTCAAGCAACACCACATGCTGGCGAGGATGTGGGGAGAGAGGAACACTCCTTCATGGTTGGTGGGAATGCAAACTAGTACAGCCACTTTGGAAATCTCTCTGGTGCTATCTCAGAAAAATGGGAATAGGGCTTCCTCAAGACCCAGCTATTCCACTCCTTGGAATATACCTAGAAGATGCTCCAGCACACAACAAGAAAATTTGCTCAACCATGTTCATAGCAGCCTTATTCATAATAGCCAGAACATGGAAACAACCTAAGTGTTCATCAGTAGAAGAATGGATAAAGAAACTGTGGTACATATACACTATGGAATACTACTCAGCTATTAAAAACAAGGAATTCCCGAAATTTGTGGATAAATGGATTAAGCTAGAAATGATCATAATGAGTGAGTTAACCCAGAAGCAGAAAGAATCAAATGGTATATACTCACTTATATTTGCATACTAGCCCAAGGGGCATGCGCCACGAAAGCCTTCACTTACCAGGAAACTGGGACAGAGGGGAGGACATCCTATTGGGACTCTAAATGAGAGAAGCATGGGAGAATGGCAAAGTATAAGGATCCAGAGGGTCCTAGAAACCTACAAGTAGAACATTATGATAGACAGATTTGGGCCCAGGGGTCCCGCTCAAACTAAGGCACCAGCCAAGGTCAATACAGGCTGTAAACTTCAAACCCCTACCCAGATCTAGCCAATGGACAGAACAGTCTCCACACTTGAGTGGAGAGTGGGATATGACTTTCTCACGTACTCTGGTGCCTCATATTTGACCATGTCCCCTGGAGGGGGAGACCTGGTGGCACTCAGAGAAAGGACAGCAGGTTACCGAGAAGAGACTTGATACCTTATGAGCATATACAGGGGGAGGTAATCTCCCTCAGGAACAGTCATAGGGGAGAGGAATAAGGGGGAAAGGGGAGGGAGGGAAGAATGGGAGGACACAAGGGATGGGATAACCATTGAGATGTAACAAGAATAAATTAATAATAAAAAATTAAAAAAAAGAAGAGCATACAGAGGGGGAGGAGGTCTCCCTCAATCACAGACATAGGGGAGGGGAGAAGGGGAGAAATGGGAGGGATGGAGGAATAGGAGGATACAAGGGAAAGGCTAACAATTGAGATGTAATATGAATAAATTAATAAAAAAGAATATGCATTTGATTTTAAACTTAATTTACATAACCCTATGCACGAGACACGAGACTTACCCAAGGAAAAAATGAGTTGCACACCTAAGAGGCTGACATATTTTATTAATATGAACACATACAAACACATGTATAAAACATCATTACATATTTAATGTGATGATATAACTAGTTACCTTACAAGACATCTGAGTAATGCTATCTATATACTATAATTTACGATTTCCAGCTCTCTTGAAACTGTTAAAGCTGATGATATAATTATTACTTTTCCCATGTCTAGCCGAAAGTATGTATATATACTATCCTTGACCTCACATCAATGTTTTGAAATAGGTGATTTATTACTAAGAATTTATAGGTTTCAGACTTTGGTTGAGAAAAGCTACACTCACATTCAGTTTTAAATAGTAAAATGAGTTGTGCTGAATTCCAACCCCTGTGTTCTATCATCAGACTTGAGTCTCTCTACTATAATGTCATGTTCTATAATGTCATCACACATACAGTAAGGAGGAAAACATCACCTGTGCCAACAGGTGAAAAAACTTCTACATGAACACGCAAGAAAATGAGTACATTTATCAAAGATCAAAGAACATCCACTAAATGTGAATAGAGATTATCTCTTGGATTTTACAGGAACTTTGATTATTTATAGTACAGCAACTATTAATTTTAGAAAGAAATCTACTTATTTTACCTCACAGTAAAGGGTTGGGAAAAATTTTGCCAGCAAATAAACCCAAGAAGCAACCTGGTGTAACTATTCTAATATCTAGCAAAATAGACTCCAAACCAAAATTAATCAAAAGAGATGGAGAAGAATGTTTCATACTGAGCAGAGACGATGTTTCAGTTCTGAACATCTATCTTCCAAATACAAGAGCACCAACATTTGTAAAAGAAATATTACTAAAGCTTGAATCACATATCTAATTCCACACATTAATAGTAAGAGAATTCCATACCCGACTCTCACTGATGGACAGGTCACCCAGACAAAAATGAAACAGAGAAATAATGGAGCTAACAGACATTATGAACCAAATGAACCTAATAGACATTTACAGAACATTTCACCCAAACACAAAGGAATATAACTTCTTCTCAGCAGCCTATGGAAAGTTCTCAAAAATTGACCACATACTGGGTCAGAAAGTAAGTGTTAACAGATAGAAGAAAAATGAAATTACCCCCTGTATCCTGTCAGACCACCATAGATTATAACTGGATACCAATAACAACTGAAAAAAAACCAGAAAGCCTAAAAACTCATGGAGACTGAACAATTCTCTACTTAAAGACGTTGAGGTCAAGGCAAGAAATGAAAGACTTTCTAGAATTCAATGGAAATGAATGTATATAACACCCAAACTTTTGAGACACAATGGAAGTGATGCTAAGAGAAACTTCATTGCACTAAGTACCATTTAAAAAATTGTAGAGACCTGTACCAGCAATTTAACAGCACACCTGAAAGCTCTAGAGCAAAAAGAAGCAAACACACTCAAGAGGAGTATACAGCAGGAAAAAAAAGTCAAACTCAGGCAGGGCTGAAATCACTGAACTAGAAACAAAGAGAACAATACAATAAATCAATGAAACAAAGAGTTGGTTCTTTGAGAAAATATCTGTGATAGACAAACCTTATTCAAGCTAACTAAAAGGCAGAGGAAAAGAATATCTCAATTAATGAAATCAGAAAGAAAAAATGGAACATAGCAACAGACATCAAGGAAATCCAAAGAATCATTAGGCCATACTTCAAAAACATGCTCTACAAATTGGAAAATCTAAAAGAAATGAACAATTTTCTTGATACATACTAGTTACCAAAATTAAATTATGATCAGATAAACAATTTAAATAGACCTGTAGCTCCAAAGGAAGCAGTAGCAGTCATCAAAAGTCTCCCAATCAAAAAGGGCCCAGGGCCAGACAGTTTTAGCACAGAATTCTATCAGACTTTCAAAGAAGAACTAATACCAATACTCCTCAAATTATCCCACAAAATAGAATCAGAAGGAACATTGCCAAACTCATTCTATGATGCTAGAGTCAGCCTGATGCCAAAACCACACAAAGATACAACAAAGAAAGAGAATTTCAGACCAATGTCTCTCATGAAGTTTGATGCAGAAATACTCAGTAAAGTTCTTGCAAACTGAATCCAAGCAAGAATACATCGACAAGATCATGCACCATGATTAAGTGGCTTCAACTGAGAGATGTAGGGATGGTTCAACATTCAAGAATCTGACAGTGAAAACCACCATATAAACAACTGAAAGAGGAAAAAAAAAAAAGACGTCATCTCATTAGCTGCAGAAAAGACTTTTGACAAAATGCAACAACCCTTCATGATAAAAGTCCTAGAGAGATTAGGGACACTCAGGACATACCTAAACATAATAAAGGTAATTTACAGCAAGCCAATAGCCAACATCAACTTGGAGAGAAGCTCAAAGCAATTCCACTAAAATTAAGAACAAGACAAAGCTACTCCCTCTCTCCATATCTATTCAACAGAGTACTTGAAGTTCACTTTTTAAAAATTCTGTCTCAGATTCCAGTCAATGAACTAGTGGCACCCACAATTAACCTTACTTTGATAATCACTCACAAGTATGCTCAGAGCTTCGTTTCTGAGGTGATTTCTTGAACCTGCTCAATGAACTGATATTTCAACCGCCACATCTCTACTCTTTGTCAACTTGGCACCCAAAGACATCAATCTTGTACCATTGCCTTTTCTACCTCTTGGCTTGATAGTTCATGACCATATCATATTGCAAAATGCATTTACTCTAACTTTCAAAGTCCATAGTCTTTGTCAGTTCCAACACTGTTTAAAACTTTCAGATGTTTCTGAGATTCAAATCAGTCTCGTAACTGTGAGTCCTTTTAAAACTCACAAAACTAACTTATCTTTCAACCTATGATAGCACATAGTAAACTCTCCCATTTCAAAACAAAGGGATGGAGTCATAACAAGGAAATAGGGGACCCAAGCAGGACTAAAACTCAGTAGACAAACACCAAATCCTGTAATTCCATGTCTGGAGTCACTGTGGGATACCATAGGCTTAAGGAGCTCTGACCCTGTCACTCAGGTACACAGCACACATTATGTCCCTCTTGAGCTGGCTTCACTACCTGAGTACATCTCTCTCCTATGCCCTATGGTCCAGTATCTATGATATTATGAAGTCTCTATTAGGCCTCACCTATGGTTACCTCTCAGAGAGTCTGACCTTGCTATATGTTGCCTGGCCTCAGTGACTCTCTGGACTATGGTTAAAGACTCTTTGCCTCTGTTTGCATTGCTCATGACTACAAATCCACTATTACTTGGATGCTGCTTTAAGTTCTCCTGCTAGTTAAAGATAGAATTTGGTCCTCTTGGCCCACTGTTGCAGTGGTCTCTGTGTTGACCCTGGAGAATCACTTATGGAGGCAACCCTTTTCTGGGAGAAGAGACCTCTTTCAGTGACACCTCATATTAGAGTCTACTGCCAAAGCACTTGGAATTTCAGAACTTGGAGCTCTTGATAGGTAGGGTCTAGTCCTCAGAACCCCACTTTTCTTGTCCCAGTGAAGAATGAGGCATTTTTAAAAAACTACTTTTTTTTTTTTGCATGAAACTTTAATATTTACTCAGGCTTCTTTCTTTGATGAACTGCATGCTTTTATGACACTATGCTGCATTTGCTAATTCTTGTTATAGAGCCATACTCTGAGTGGATGCTGTCCTGGCTTCACAGTTCCTCTGCCAAACTCATTAGTCCATGGCTTCTGAATTCTCCCTGCTTTCTGTTTTCAGGACATGGACGGAGTATTGCAAGGTTACTTGCGAGCATATCACATCAATGGTAAAATGGAAGGGAGGTAGGCATAGAACTTTGCTTATCTCTATTGCCATATTTCTAAAATAAACCTATGACTCTGGAATTATAGAATTTGTGTATAGAGGAATTTTCATCCAGCAAAATGGCTACTTTGCAAAGGGATTATAGCCAAAAGACCTAGATCTGTATGGTCCACCTGGAATATAGACACACCCTTAGTACACACCTTTAATTCCTCTGGCTGGAATACCTACAAGTCTTTAGGACATACCTTTAATACCAAATAATGAAGTCTAATTGAGGGACAGACAAAATGATAAATTGGAGAAAGATTTAGCAGGGTGAATTAGAGATAGGATATGCCAACCCTGCGAGAGAGAGAGAGAGAGAGAGAGAGAGAGAGAGAGAGAGAGAGAGAGAGAGAGAGAGAGAGAGAGAGAGAACAGTATAGATGAGGAGAGTACAGTACAGGAATACAAGAGAGTTTGTGGAGATAGTACAATAGAATTCAGGAGTACAGTACAGTTTGGTGCAGCTTAGTTGTGAAGTTCAGTTCCTGAAGTTCAGAGGCAGTTTTTCCAAACAGAGCAATTCAGTGAGAAGCTAAGAGAAGCCAGTGTGAATCAATCAGCTCAGAGAATAGTTTTGAGCCAGAACAGCTGAGTTGAACCAGCTTGCCAGAGTTCGGAAAGACCAACAAAGGATGTGTTTACTCATCAGTAAGTCTCAGAGGCTGAAAACATTCTAGGCCTAGGTTAGCAGACACAGTTTAGAAGCTGAAACCTTCATGGCTTGCAGAATATTAGATTGTATGGAGGCTAGAAACTTCCAGACCTAGGTCTAGGGATAGTTAGATAAAACTGCTCTGGCCTCAGCCCAAGCTATGTGTTCGTAAAGCTTGGGTACAAATCTCATCACATCCCCATCTGAGGAAATAAAAACAACATTTACATTTGAGGGCAATTATTAAATTTAAACTAACATTTTTGGTTACTACATTATAGAAATTAAAAAAAAATTAGCACCACTATCTCTTACTTTTTTATGTGGCATTGAGTTACAGGCATCTTGTTACACGACACAGCTTGTTACATTCCCAGTGAATGCTTTGAAACTTAGTACTTCAGTCCAGTCTCTACTTAACTAGGTCTCTTGGGAGATTTGGCCATAAGGAAGAGCACACTAGATTTAATTTAAGTGAAAGCAAATTTGTATGTGAGAACCCATAAATGAGATTCTATGAGACAGAAGTTAGCAGATATTTCAAAATCAAGAAGGAAGAGACACTATACTTATCATGTGAATAAAATGTATATAGAAGAATGTAAAATTTAAAGTGATTGTTACTTTTAGAGAGCTTTGTATTTACATGTGTTATGCCTTCAATAGAGAAATGCAATTACTTTAATCTCAATATTTTCTTTTTTAAATTTAAATTTATTTAAAAAAATTATTCACTTTACATCCTTGATCATCTCCTCCTGGTCCCACCCTCCTTCCCTTTGCCCCCTCCCCTGGTCCTCAGAGAGGAGGAGCCCTTCTCCTCCATCCACTGACCCCAGTCTACCAAGTCTCATGACTGCCTGTATCCTCTCCCTCTGTGGATGGCAAGGCACCCCATCAGGAGGAAGTGATTAAAGAGCAGGACACAGAATCTATGTCAGGGACAACCTCTGCTCCCCTTACTAGGGGACCACATGGAGGTTGAGCTGAGTAGGAGGCCTAGGTCCTCTCTATGTATGGTCCGTGTTTGGTGCATCAATTCCAACCTCCCCCCCGCACCCAGATTTGTTGGCTCTGTTGGTCTTCTTGTGGAGCTCCTATCCCCTCTGGGTCCTTGTATTTCCCCAACTCTTCCATAAATCTCCCTGCCCTCTGCCCAAGGGTTGGCTATGAAACTCATCTTCTGCTTTGATCTCTTGCTAGGTGGAGTCTTTCAGGGGACCTCTTTGGTAGGCTCCTGTCCTGTTCCCTCTCTTTAACATCTACACAATGGAGTACTACTTAGCTACAACAGAACAAGGACATCATGAAATAGATGGAGCTGGAAAAGATCATCCTGAGTGAGGTAACCCAGATGCAGAAGGACATGCATGGTATATATTCACATATAAGCAGATATTAGCCACACAGTACAGGATAAATATATTGCAATTCACAGACCTAAAGAAGCTAAGTAACAAGGAGGTCCCTAGGGAGGATGTGAAATTCTCAATTACAGGGTAATTCAGCTGCTTCCCAGGTAAAAAATATTCTTCAGTCTTAATGATTTGGATTTGTAATTCAGTCAGAATATGAAATGCTTTTGACTTTTATTTTCCCTATTGAGTTTTTGTTTTAGCAATAAATTTCTTCAGTGATATATAGTCATAGGCCATCTGATTCTAATGGTGCTCTTGTTTTTCAGCAAAGAACACACTCAGAATTCTGATGAAAAATATTTGTCTTTCTTTTCCACTGGCTTTTTTGCTCTAGAGTTTGTGTCAGTTATCCACATGTGGCCTGACGTGAGTTTGGCCTCACATGGCCATGCTTTCTGTCTTGAGAAGTGCTGTATTCCTAAGAGATCCTTTGTCATGCGTGCGAACATTCCCACAGTCCAGTGCTTGGGCTTTCTCCTTCTAGTCTGTGTTCACCCTGGATTAACTGTGATTCATAGTCGTGACTTTCACTTCCATATTGCTAGGCCTCCTTCCCTACCAAACTTCCATTTATGCTTCCTGGGTTCCTGAAGATCGATTTAAGGCTGTTCGCGCAGTGACAGTAAGAATGAGTAACTGCCAGCAACCTCTGGTGGAACCCGGCAGACTAAATTGGTGGGTAGTTTTTTCTTCTCTTCTCTGGCTCAGAGCTTTGTTTGAGTCATATGGATTTTATTGAGTCTTTGGATTTTATTCCGATTCATAATTCTGCATCTTAATAGTGTTTGAATGTCCTCTCTTGGTCGTATATCTCAGCAAATCAAACATTAAAATGGGAGATTGTTTTCATGCTAAACATGTTGTGTCTGTCTCCTGCTATAACACTGAAGACTAACTGGAACTCATGGTCTTGAAAAATGATTACATGGCTCCCACTCTGATCATTTTGTGCATTCATTTTAACCAAAGACTGTTGGCTCTTGGGGGCCTCTACCTTACGTTCTATTCCTGCAACAAAGGAAGTTGCAAGTTCATCATTGCTTTTATGATAAATAATAGTGCTTCATCTTCTCTTCCATTGTCTGTCTTAGCTATTAAGGCCAATGCTTATCTGTAATATTATTAAAAAACTAAAACTACAACTCTGACTCCAAAGTTAGCATCCAATTGCTGAGAAGCAATTAGTTTACACAAGTAGCTTTAATAAATCTTTAAAAAGAGAATACTAACAAACTGGAAACTATCCCAAAATACAGATTAAATTCTCTTTTGATTGAGTTACTCTGGAACTTACTGGCTTTAGGTTGTCATCTTTTCTTATGTAACCCTAACATTTGAAGACTCATGTAAAGTTCTCTGCCTCTTAAGAAACTAGTTCAATATCTTCGTTTTTAATGACATCTCATAAAAATAAAATCAAAACCAATAAAAAAACCCCAAACATTCAGTTTAATACAGACTTAAATTAGAAGATTTTTAGTTCACAGATGATATAAAATTTGGGAGAAAAAAGGTATATTATAATATCATTGAATGCTATCTGCTTTACTTTAACTTTTATTAGTAACAGTGGTAGAATTAATCTAAATGTTTTATTTTTGAGAATTTCATGCATGAATACATGTGTACACTAATAATGCATTTACAAGTTTTAATGTCTCCACCTTCTCCAAGTGTCCCCAACAGTGTCCTCCTAAATGTGTGACCTCTTCCTTTTTAATTATTATTGTTACATGCACATATGCACATATATGGGACACACACACACACACACACACACACACACACACACACACACACAGCCTACTTAGTCTATTTAATCTTATACATGTGTTTAGGACTGAACATTTGAGAGACTGGATAAATTACTAGGGCATTCTACTGAAAGTTTACATACTTTTTTTCTGGCTTCAGTTTCAGAATTTTAAATGCAAATGGAACCTTCCAACACTTCTATGGTCATCTCAAATCAGTTTGACATATTTTCTTTCAGCCTTTCTAAAAAAATATATGTTTAAAGTTGTATATCATAATGTAATAAAAATGTTCAAATAAAACTCATAGGAGCTTCATGCCATTCTGACAAATTGTCTCATTTCTATAAAATTACAAATCACTAATGTTAAATGTTTGTTATAATTTACTGTTCATGACACTGAGAAGAATACTTTTGGATATAAATATTGGTTTAATTTTTGAAGTGTTTTTCTTTTTCTTTTTGAAGTAGGGCCTCACTACGTGGTCTGAGTAATCTGGAGCTCAGTATGTCCTCCAGGCTGGCCCCAAAGCCTTGATCATCTAACCTGACCCTCCACTGTTAGCAGTGCAATGTGCACCACACGATCTTTCACCAGAAGATCCGTTTATGGTAATCACCTAGAAATGGTGTTAATGGATCAAACACATGAGCATTTCAGCTACAAATATTTACACTATGTAGTTGCCTTTATCCTAGACCTTTGAGCCTTTATCTCCATTGACGATCCTGCTAAAGCTCTTACTTCTGCTACAACCAAACAGTCTGTTTTCTAATGAGATGGTTACAAGTGACACAACTTTTGGAAAGTTATGTTATTTTACTAGCGTTCAGACGTCAGATTTCTGTACGGTGCAGAGTCATGATGGTTGCCTCGCAATGTTACTCTCTCAACCATGTGCGTAAAGTTGTTTTCAGACACTGCACAATAGAAAATATTGAAGTCAACAAATAATAATTGTCATGAGTAGAATTCTCTTTTTATTATATAAATAAATCATAATCCACTCTTTTGATGCTATATTAATGTTAAAAGCTTATCAATAATGATGATATTAACACATCTAAACAACCAACCCTTGAAGATTTAATATAGCTCTCCTTATGTCCTCACAGGCTCACGTCTGACCAGCTGTGCTCTCTTGCCACATTCTTCTTTTCTCAACCATTTTTTCTTTTTTCAACCATTGTCAGTCAGCTTTTCTCCACTGCTTCACTGCTTTTTTTTTTTTTTTTACAAATAGTTTCTCTCAGATAAATGTGGACCAAGTTATAGGAGGCTTCCATTCAGTGACAGCTGAGCATGCTCAAGGAGAGTCACCTAAGGCAGTCTAACGGCTCAAAATGTGTGAGAATGGCCTTTAAATAACAATGATGCTATGAATCTAAAATTCCTGGCACACTGGGGAATGCTTATAGGAAGTTGGCATCAGTTTCATAGTAAGCCAGGCGGTGCTCTTCAGCATGCCCTTCCACTCTTTCAGAGCTACTGTCACACAGTAGGTGCTGAACATATATTCACTGGCTTCTGCAGGAGTTATAGAATTGTCACTGTAGTTTCAACATGTACACAGATAAAATTCTTAGCCACAGTTCACAAGATCCCCACATAGCAGTAAGTTGAAACACAAATCTATTAAGGACTATTAAGGACAAAAATCTATTCTTTAAATACCTATTAAAGCCTGTTACTGTAAAGATGACAAAGACAGTATAACAGAACTTAATTTCCTCCTCATTGCCTTGCCTCAAAGCTTGAGCTATTCACTTATCCATGTTTCTTTTTATGCTAGTATTTTATAAAATTATAATAGTGAAAATGGATTTTATTGCTAGAATTAAAAGTGATCACAGTTTTAAGCCAGAACTTTCAGTATCTTAATGGTTAAATGAAAGAACTTTCTTTAATAAGGAGTCAACTCTTCAAACTTTTTACTAATTTGGGACAAAAAAAAAATAAGATCATTCTTAATGGGTTTAAATGACCCCCCACTTGTCTGATGCATAACAAAATCCAAAGGGATCTGTATTAATCGCCAAACTGAAGTCAATAAACATCTTCCAGATGATTGCAAAAATCAGCTTCTTTAACACTGGGAAAGGGCACATCAGGGTGTGCTGTTTCCTCCCGGGCAAAGATTGTTACTCAGGACAGCCACTGCTAGTCAGTGTGGCACTAGTGGCTGTCCTTCATAGATCCCACTCATGTTCCTTCTTTTCAGTAGGAACTTTAGATCTGTGGACATATTTGCATCTCTCATGGTGCCTGGACATGTTCTTCACCTGAATGCCTTGTTGAGAACAATCTGAGCACCTGGCTTCATCCTTGCTTTACAGTAAAGAACAAAGGGTTCCCAGCACGATAATTCTACTTAGGAATGGAGATTCTCACAGACTTTAATTCTGAAAGGTACAGGAGATGGTCTGCGCTAAACGACAGGTTGCTATGGTTACATTCTTCTGTGGCTCAGATGGGGATAGGGCCAATTATCAAGTTTTGTTTGGCTGATTTTGAGTAGTTTGTTACCTGGATACTCAACAAATAAAGCTAGGTGGAAGGGGGAGTTGTTTTGTCTTCCCTAGAAAGGAAACAGACATCGTGGAAAAAAAGAAAAGACAAAGAATAAAACACTTCTCAAATTCTAAACAACATGGTAAATAATTTAGTTTAGATAAAGAGTTTCCCAACTGTTGACTTTATTTAGAAACTGACACAAGGCCTGAGAACCACGAGAGCTTCTATGCTGCAAATTGGATTTGTTATTTATAGTTGGTTGGATAATATCTGATTTAAGTAATTTTTGTTCCCCTTCCCAAGTTTGCCTGGCGAATACCGTGTTTGTATGTGTGTGTGTGGTGTGTGCATGAGTGTGTATATGTGTGCTTTTGTGTATATATGTGTATGTATGTGTACATGTGTGTATGCTGTGACTGTGTGTATGCATTTGTGTGTGGGTATGTGTGTGCATGTGCATGTGTGTACATGTGTGTGTTTTAATACTTAATCCTCCTGTCTGTTTTTGCTTAGCCTACCTCCTCCCTTCCATGATTGAAGCAGGATTGTTAATTAATGATATTCCAGAGGCAATTTCTGGAGTTACTATTGGAAAACCCTTCTTAATTAACGAGATGATAAATCCCCTCCCAGCAGTGCAGCAGCGAAGTTCATCTGTGTCAGTCAAAAGCCATGCTTTTAAAACACCCCCCACCCCGACACATCTTCATGAGCATGTTGGACGCTTAAACTCTGGATCTTTTATCAGAGGCTTAGCAGCGATCTGGAGAGGAGCAATAGTGGGTGGTGGGGAAGAAAGAACTGGACAAAATTAAAACGCTCTTCTGTCAGTATAATAGTTCACATCGGCCTGACAGCGGAGCATTTTAACTTCGTCAAGCGTGCCTGCGACTCATCTATTCCATCTCCTGCTTGTTATCGAAGTTTCAGATTAAGCGTAAAGATATGAATGTATTGCCATAATAAATTTATAAGTGGATATTTAAGGAGCAAAGATTTGAATGACACAAATGAACCTCAGTGCTGCAGGAGAGTGGGTAGGATTTGCAGAGAGATGCCACGAAAGTCAGAAATGACTGCTGGAAATCACCTTAATTAAAAAAAAAAATAGAAAAAAAAAAGATAGAGCTGCACAAATCTCCATAGAAGGCATCTAACATGAAATTAGGCTTACTTTTCATTATTTATGCTACTGAAAAATTGTCATAAAAGCTTTAGAAAATATGATTAAACTGTATTATTCAAATGTAAGACACTGGAAAGTTAAAGTGTTAAAATTGGGTGCAGGGAAAAGATTCCAAAATTAAAGCAGAATGTTTGCAAATATATGACTTTCTTTATATTTATAAAATATAATTAATTTTCAAACTACATTTTCTTAAGTGAGTAATAATCTCAACATAACAAATTGAAGTGTTGGCACTTTGTAAGAATGTTTTCTTTGGCTACCCACCAGGGGAATAATATTTGTTCAGATGTCACAGGAAAAGCACGCCACACGGGCTGCTCTTTGGAGTTCATGCTACCTGTTCCGAATGAAAGCAATGGCAGGAGATGGCCACCTCCAGTGCATAGTGTGCTGTGAGGACCCAGTGCAGGCTGAGATGCTGTGGAAGATAATATAAGGGCACTGGATAAACTGTTTGGCAAGATTCTTCGTTGTCCTGAATTTATAATAGCACCCAAACAGCAGATAACCCCGGAGACAATCAGAACAAGAAGAATAAGGTGGTCATAATTGCAGACATAAAATGGGTTGAGCAAACATTACTGAGCTGTCTGAACCACAATTTAAAAGTGTATCCTGTGATTGTGACTCCCCACTTTTTTTTTTCTTCTCCTGCCTCATATTTCCCAGCTAAGGTAAGATTTCATGTGCTTATATGTTTTATACCACAGGAAGACCTTGTGAAGATATAGTTATAAAGACTACAGGGAGAGGGTAAGACAACTGTATAAAAATAGATATAGACATTTCAGAGTAATAACATTGGGAGGGTCTTTTAAGCCCATTTTTCTTCTTCTTCTTTTTTTTTTATTAATTTATTCTTGTTACATCTCAATGTTTATCCCATCCCTTGTATCCTCCCATTCCTCCCTCCCTCCCATTTTCCCATTATTCCCCTCCCCTGTGACTGTTCCTGAGGGGGATTACCTCCCCCTATATATTCTCATAGGGTATCAAGTCTCTTCTTGGCTACCTGTTAAGCCCATTTTTGAGTTCATACAAATGAGAATTGTGTTCAAGATGATATCAGCCTCGAACATAAGTGGCAGGGAGAAACTGCTGAGTTCCACACGAAAACTGA
This sequence comes from Acomys russatus, assembly GCF_903995435.1. Lineage (NCBI taxonomy): Eukaryota > Metazoa > Chordata > Mammalia > Rodentia > Muridae > Acomys > Acomys russatus. Next base: position 33,767,801 of record NC_067166.1, on the reverse strand, counting down.
GACTCAGCATTTTGATTTTTGCATGTATAGGTAGGAAGTTTCAACAGTGTTCAGTTGTGAAACTTTAAAAGTCCCTTATAGGACAATGAAACTTTTAGTAAACTATTTCAGTAACGCCAGGGCGAGTGTGAGAAATGAGACATTTTCCTAAACAGCTGGAATCAGCATCCTGTTGTCTGGTGGCAGGTGTGTGGCTTGGCTGCACTGTGAAATAGTTGAGCGACTGAGTTTGATGTACTATGAAGTCAAACTGATAGTAAACAGTCTTCAGTGTCTCAGATTTATTCCTGTTGGTTACGTAGCTGACTATACAGAGTAGGAAGACTCATTGTATTATATGGTACAGATATCCTGTAGATGGCATATGGGGTTGGATTTCCAAATTCTGGGCTGTGGCACAGTCACATTCATCAGTTGTCACTGCAGTGCTCAGTATAGAAGCTCTCTGAAGACTTCCCACACCGCCAAGCAATGTGGTAGGACACAGGATGGATGAAAACTTGTCGGCCGTGGCCTCTTAACCTCCTCATACTTAAGACACTTATTTTTAAAAGTCCCAGTTCTTTGACTTCCTATTGTACCCAGATAGCATCTGGAATTATTTGTGACAATGAGATAATATGACTAATTCTGTGGTGTCCCCATGGGTCATGTTAAGGAAGCAACGACAGAAGCCCACGGTCTCTTCCATTTTTAATTAAATACACAAGAAAATTCACTAAAATTTCTCTTTCCTGACCCCGATCTGTGATATGTCCCAGGCTCATTAGTATACATGGGAATTCTTGATAATGCCTAAGTATTCATGTAGAGGTCATGGGTAACAGAGACAGTCTCATGCCTCTGGCCAACTCCCTACACAGTCTCCCCATCTCTGGTCATCTTTCCCTTCCATGCCCGAGAGGTGGTTCCCACATGCCTATAGCTTCTTCCAGGCTTGAAACAAAGTCCAGTCCTATACTTGTGGTGACGGGGCCACCCAACAAATCACGCTTGACCTCCAGGAGTCATATTCTTAAAGGAATTAGTCCTTATCTTAGAAGCCATCAACTATCAATGGCTCTCCAGTTACAGGTTAAGGCTTGTAAGCTTCTCCCCCTCTATGCTAAAATGTTGGCTGGTTTGTTCTTTTTTCTTTTTTTTTTTAAAGGCTGGTTTGTTCTTGAGTAGGTTTTGTGCAGGCAACTTGGAGTGCCGAGCTCACGAGTGCAGCAGTCCTGTGGTGTCGAGGAGAAGACATTACTTCATTCTGGTCCTCCTTGACCTGTGGTTCTTCGAATTCCTTCTGCTTCCTCTTCTGGGATGGTTCAAAGCCTTTCATGGGCTGGAGAATGCAAATGTTGATGTATATTTGTGGCTGAGCATGCCACTTTTTTTTTTTTTAAAGGCAATTTGATCATCAGTTTCTAAGATAGAAAGGACTTACCCGAAGACCTCTCTCTGTCGTCTCCCAATGCCCACAACCCCACCAAGCCCGTGTGAACTCTCTCTCCCGTTGGCCTACCTTATTTCACCTTCTGCCGACTCCTGTTTTGCCATTCTGTGTTGTTTCGTGGATTTTCCTACTGTTCTTTGAAAAGTCTAATGCCTTATTTTTTTTTTTTTTTTTTTTAGGACTTTTCACTTATTTTTCCTCATGTCTGCAATGTACATAAACTTGTGATCCATATTGCTTTGCCCATTACTTTTACTTAGGACGCTGCTCAAATACCTTATCATATTCCTTTCCAGGTCACCTCAAGCCATATATGTTTTAACACAAAGGCATCCAGTTCTCTGTATCTTATCCATTAATATTTCTTTTATAGTTTCACCTGTTTATTACATCTTTTTTAAAAAATTTTTATTAATTTATTCTTGTTACATCTCAATGTTGTTTATTACATCTTTATTTGCACATATATCTTATTATCAGAATTTAGTGTAATGTAAATTCCATGAGAGCAAGATTTTCTCTTGTTGCATACTATGTATCTAGTACTAGAATAGTGTCAGCACATATTAGGAAGGATATAAGAATGTCATAAACATATGTGTGCCAGAAACATGTGCTTGTCATATGAGCTCATGAATCACACTGGATGATATGTGGGAAGACAAACTAAATGCCTGAAAGGAAACATGAGGAAAGGGAAATACTTGTACAGGAACATTTTCCAATACAGGAGGCCCATATGCACTATGCAGATTCTAGCACTGTTTGCACACTAGAATTCTTTATTTTTTTTTTTCAGAAGATATATTTTGAAATTATATGGAGATTTAGGTGATGTGTTGATAATCAGTGTGGTAGGAAAAATTCTAGAAACTAAGTTTATGTATACATGTAACTTCTCTTTAGACAATTTAATTTATTTGTTTATTAGTTTATTTTGTCCTTTCTTAACTTTTTTTTATTATATTCTTTACATTGCTCTTTATTTTTGAGATCATAATTTAACTCCAACATATTTTTTCTTCCCTTTTCTCTTTCCAAATCTTTTCATGTATCTTCTCCACTTACCTTCAAATTCATGGCATTTTTTCATTAATTGTTATTATATGCATATCTATATGTATGTGTGTATGTGTGCATATATAGATGATTATATAACTCTGTGAGTGTTCCTAAATATAACCTGTCAGATCCATACAGTGTTACCTTATGGATGTGAATAAATTAGGCCCATTTCAAGATATTTTTATGTTCTAATATTTAAGTTCATTTCACTTTAATTATTTGATAGTAACATCTTAGGTAGAGTCAGACTCTCTAATATGCCCTATCCAGTTATGAATAATTTGTTACAGCAGTATTTTATTTTTTACTGGGTTATATTTTCAAGACTCATATCAATGACTCATGTAAATGTAGTTGATATGTGCCTACATTTTCATATATCAGTTCTTAAGAAATTTCTTGCCTTGTACATTTTCTTTTATCTGTGGCCATGAGTTGCTTCTCATGTGCTGGGATTCAAGTGTGTGTCATCATGCACAATTTGTTATTCCATGTTTCAGAGACTTTAGAGATTGAGACTAACCTAAGGACTTGGAGCTAGAAAATTATGGGAGCAGAATTGCAATTTAAAATTTTATGTTGGCATATTTTACAGACAAAGAAAATGTGCTATATAAAAAAAAATGCCATCGAGTGGTCAAGGCTTACAACAAATTTATCAGTGGAAGTGTCAGCTCTTGAATTCATGACATGAGACTTTAAGACCCTTGTGCATTTGACTAAGAAATGTCACTACGAAAAAAAAAATGTTACTATGAGATTGAAACATGAAATATTTAGTTTCCAAACAAAAATGGGGAACTTTACCTAAAATATCCCTAAATAGTCAATTAAAAATAGAATTTGATCTTCAGCTGATATATAGAACTAGGCACTTGACATGTACATTTATGCTCTGAAGTCAGTCATATATGTGTTTATTATTATTATTATTATTATTATTATTATTATTATTATGTATTTAAGGCAGCTGATAAAGTTACATAAGCTAAACACCATTGCAAAGTTTAAAAGCAGCTGGGAGAGCACAGAAGCGAAGGCAGGGCAGACGTTAACGTTCCTGGAGCAGGAACTATACCCTTGGTGGGACTGCCTGCATTGTGGTCATGATGTCCTCCACAGCAAACAAAGACTTTACAGTTTGCTTGTCCAAAATATAATTTAGAAAAAAATAAAGTGAAAGAGTCTTTGTAACAAAACAAAACCAAAACCAAAACCAAACAAACAAAAAACCCTTTCCTTTGGGAGCCTTTGTGAAAGGACATTTTATGACACAGTGATCAGTTTTGTTCTTATATTGCCATACATTTCTGACAAGGAAGACATCACCGTGTAACACAAACCCTCATAAGGAATTCATTAGTGTTTTACAGGGCCTTATGTTCTCAACACACATACAAATCATGAAGCTGAGTATCAGAGGATGTTTCTGTGCACTGTGTACTCAAATGCCAAGTTCTGTACCTAGAGTTCTGGTTGCAGTCTGGACTTTGGCATCGTCATTATTATGAAGCACTTCCTGTCTGGGTGTGTTGTAGACATTGCTCTCCATCACCCTCTGATTGGTTAAATAAAGAGCTTAAATGGCCAGTAGCTGGGCGGAAGAGTTAAGGTGGGACTTCGGGAGCACAGGAAGGGTATGTTACCATCAGGACATGGATGTAGAGGGAACAGTCAGGGTAAGACTAAGATGGCTGGTCATGGGGCCATGTGCCTGGGAGATAGGCCAGACCAACAGTGTTGAGTTAGAACAGCTGAGGATGTGCCCATCTGGAGTGCCTGAAACTTAAAAATGAAACATATAAAGGTCTCCATGCTGTCATTCAGGCAAGGTGATCATAGACTAACTACTTTTGTAGCTGAAGGAAAGGTTTCAGATTCAATGGTGCTGAAATGTTAAGCAAATCAATAGACACCCATCACCCTCTTTGGGTCTTCTGTTCTCGTATGGACTTTGGTTTCTAAGGGACATGCTAGGCACATGCGCTTACGCTTCCTTCAGACCAGTGTTCCTCATAGACTTCTTTTGACTTTCCACTGATAGCTCCCAATAGCAAGGAAGGGGATTCAGCTTCTGGAGAAAATGAATAGTGGAGATTGTGTTTAACACTTACAATGGTCATTAATAACGAAGCACATGCTCTGGTTTTTCCACTTGAATTAAAAAAAAAAAAAAAAGCAAGTCATATGTTCCAATATTTATGTACAATTGGATTTTTTAAAAAAGAGGGGTTGTATTTACTTATTTAGTGTGTGTGTGTGTGTGTGTGTGTGTGTGTGTGTGTGTGTGTGTGTGTGTACACTCTCAAGTGCCCATGTACGTTTTTATGTGCACATGTCACATCATATGTGTGGCAGTCAAAGGAGAACATGTAGGATTTCCTCTCTTCTTTCTTCCTTCCCTCCTTCCTTCTTTCCCTCTTTCCCTCTCTCCCTTCCTCTCTCCTTTCCTCTTTCCTTCCCTCCTTCCTTTGCTCCCTCCTTCCTTCCCTTCTTCCTTCCTTCCCTCCCTCCATCCTTTTTCCTTTCTTCCTTCCTTCCTTCCTTCCACCATTTAGATTTGAACTCAGTTGTCCAGACTTTACCCCCCTGAGCCATCTTTCTGGGTTTTTTCCTGTCAGTAAAAGTATGTGTTTTCCCCATGTCTGTCTTTTTATGCTTTGTATTTTATATATTCTGAACAGTTTATTTTTGTTTGCTATGTGGTATCTAATTATCATCTAATTATCTTTTCCAGTGTATGTTTTGAAGCTGAGTGTATCTTTTTTAAGTAGGTTTGTGGAATCTGCTGTAACAACATTGCTTTAGACTTCAATAAATTGAATTAGCTCTAGTCTTTTCTGTATGTTTTGATTGTTGGTTTAAGACATATTCCTCATTATGGAGGTTACAAAATGATTTTCCAAATTTTCTTCTGAAAGTTTGAAAGTTTCAGCCCGTCTTTACTTCCAGTGGTTTTGAGCTCATTTTGTTTATGGTATGAAAAGGAATATAATTTCTTTCTACTCAATTTTTGTATCCACAGTGCGATGTGACATCATTTCCCACACAGATGGCAAAGTGACCACATTTTATTAAACAGTCTCTTCTTTTCTTACCAAATTAAAAATGTATCTGTCTGTATATTAAAAAGTACCATTTATAGGAAAGCAAATTTCTATTCTCTTTACTATATTTCATTGCCTGTTGAATGCCACCTCACAACTCTTTCTTCTTTGCATTTTTTTTTTTTGTAGAGGAATTTTATTCCAGGAACATGGTTGTTCAGGCAAGAAATCACATGCAAAGACCTTCGACTGTACTTGAAGGAGAATTTTTTTACTGAGAGTTTCTTACTGGTACAATTTTGTAGAGAGAACAAGCTAGACACAGGTAAAGACAGAACAGGGAAGAGAAGGAGCCAGAGATTAAAACATATTGACAGAATTAGTTTGAGGCTAAGCAGAGCAATTGAGTCAGAAGTCACGAGAAGCCGGTTTGAGTCAGTCAGCTTGGAGAGTTTAGGCTACAACAGCTGGGTTGACCCAGCCAAAGAGAGTTTAGAAAGAGCTAAAAAGGCTTGGGAATGGCTATCGTCTCTTCCCTTCATCTGAGGAAATAAAAAGAACATTTACATTTCTTTTCCAAAAATTTCAAAGTTATCCTTGGCTCTTTGCACTCTCACGTGTGTTTCAAAATCTTTTATTCCCAACTTTCATGAGCAGTATTGTCTAGCTTTGAAATTGTCCTCAGGATAACTCTGGGGGCCCAGTTGGGTTGCTTTTCTGTTTTTCAAGTTTCTTGAAGATGTTTCATAAGACAGGCATTTATATTTATTGAAGGCTCTGTAGAGTTAATTTCTAAAATCATCTCAGCTAATATCTTCTTCATGCAAACGTATCTTTTATTATTTATTTTTAGAAATCTTTATAATCCTCTAATTTTATAATTATAGTCAATTTTGATAAAATATGTTTTTAGAATAGTAAATTTTTTAAAAAGTGAAGAAATTGTTTTCAGAATTTAGACTCCCCAGGCTTCTTCCTCTCTTTAACTCAACACTTTATTTCCTTTGTTTCTCAGTCTTCTGTTTTTTTTAGTTTTCTTTTCTTTTCTTTTCTTTTCTTTCTTTCTTTCTTTCTTTATTTTTATTAATTTATTCTTGTTACATCTCAATGTTTATCCCATCCCTTGCATCCCCCCATTCCTCCCCCCCCATTTTCCCATTATTCCCCTCCCCTATGACTGTTCCTGAGGGGGATCACCTCCCCCTATATATTCTCATAGGGTATCAAGTCTCTTCTTGTCTACCTGCTGTCCTTCCTCTGAGTGCCACCAGGTCTCCCCCTCCAGGGGACATGGTCAAATGTGAGGCACCATAGTACGTGAGAAAGTCATATCATACTCTCCACTCAACTGTGGAGAATATTCTGACCATTGGCTAGATCTGGGAAGGGGTTTAAAGTTTACCTCCTGTATTGTCCTCTGGTTAGAGAACTACAGGCAGCCAAGGTGTGCTGAGATCGGGAGAAATAGTCCTCTCCAGAGACAAGCATACTAACATCAAGGGTCAGCCCCGAAATTATGAACTTATAAGGAACATTACATAGATTGAGCAGGTTCTATTCATGTATTTAGGAACACATACACACATGCACATGCACACACACACACACAGACACACACATTTCTAAATGCATGAATACAACCCTCTCAGTATGTAAGATGTTCCACATATGTATATGATCTCGGTATTGCATAACCTATTGGGATGCTCTCCAGTGGGAAGGACCATTCCTTCCACTCTCCTTTTTGAACAGATATGATAACGCCAAACAGATAAATTCTAAAAAGTTTATGTCAGGTTTCTTAGTTTCAGAGAAAGTAGAACTTACTTTACATGCATTTCCTGGCATGCGTGATTTTGTATTTTAATGGTTTATTTATAACAGTTGATAGTGGCGGTGGTAAATGCTCGTGTATGTGTGTGTGTGTGTGTGTGTGTGTGTGTGTGTGTGTGCATGTGTGTGTGGTGTGTGTGAGAGGGGGGGCGGAGTTGGAGACATGGATAAATTTCCTGGCCTTTTAGGAACAAAGCCTGGTTAGAAATCATCAGAGACAACATATAAGACGAAAGGGTTCCTCTGAGACTTTCCCAAGGTGATGTCAGACATTTTCATAGTTTAAACAATGGCTTTATTTTTTATTATTTATTTAAGCTTTTAACTAGCAGCACAGTTTATGAAAGTGTTGAATCTTCTCTACTATGAATTTATTTTCAGTGTCCTGATCCCAGCACAGTTCTCTGACTTGACTAAATTCCCAGCCAGAGAACTGATCACAAAATCCCTAATAACTTTCTATGAGGCTCCCTGACTATTTAGTTATACAATAACAATTGGTACATTTATGGCTTGCCTCTTTGTGAATGCAATTATTCCTGTTTAGTTCACGTAGTGACCTGATGGCCATTTTATGTAGTATGATTATATTAAGCTTGTCACAGGTGACTGGTCCAGATTTTGATGTCTTACCTAAGCTGCAGCATTCTTCTTCACCTGAGAACTTGGATCTCCATCCATTATATTTGTTTTCCACCATGATGATTTTTCCTTTTCGAATCTAAAGAAGCTTTATAAATGATTCAGGAAACAGATATTGTTGGTGTGAAATATACAGTAGAGTCCTATGAGTTGCAGTTGTGAGAATCAGAAGTGAAACCTCATAACTTACAAATGGCTGGCAGCCTTGGCTTTAGCAGTTTTGTTGATGTTGATGCTCATTTTAATCTGAAGCTCAGTTGTTCCTGGGTTTGTGTTAAGTTTCTACTTCTCATTAAACTAATTTAAAAGGTTTTCTAATGTTGCTTTCTACTGTCTTCTCAAGACTTTCTTTTTAATAAAGCAGACAGTGTTTCAAAACGTTCTTCCAATGTCCTCTAACCCTAGACTCCAATTCAAGATGATGTACCAAATGAGGAATTACTCTCCTCTCCTCTCCTCTCTTCTTCTTCTTCTTCTTCTTCTTCTTCTTCTTCTTCTTCTTCTTCTTCTTCTTCTTCTTCTTCTTTTCTCTCTCTCTCTTTCTCTTTCTCTCTCTCCTCTCTCTCTCTGTGTGATATACAATCTTTACTATTAATTACATGAAGTTAAGCAACCTCTTTCACTACAAATTAATTTCCATGTAAATACTTCTGTGTGTTTTATAAGAAGTAAAATAATTTTGTTGTTAAATTACGTGAAATTCTTTCTGTCTTTGTCTCTGTCTCTGTCTCTGTCTCTCTCTGTCTCTCTGTCTCTCTCTCTCTCTCTCTCTCTCTCTCTCTCACACACACACAAACACACACACTTTCTACTCATGGACACACTAAAATTTTGAGTGAATTTTAATGTTCATAGCAAAACCAAGGCTTTGTTCTGCTGAAGGAAGCATATTCTTACTTTAAAAAAATTTCCCAATAGAATTTCACAGAGTATAAAAGAATGAGTCTTTCATAAAAAAGAATGTCTGTCCCCATTATTTTATCAGAAAGGTACTATGTAAAAATATCTGTGTCATTCTTATGGAAGTGCAAATACATTTAGAATTCTGTGAGTGTACTTATATATGTGTATTAAAATGCTGCATGAAAAAATCAGCTGGGCTATTTTCTGATGACTAGGACATATGATTATGAAAAAAAGATCCCTGGGTACCATGTACTATTTCAAAAGTCATTGAAGGTAAGCTTTCTAAAATTATAACATATTGAATTATTTATACACATTTTCTGAATTTTAAAGTTTTTCTTCTCCTAGTCTTTTAGACTGAATGGTGCCATATTATCCAGGTCTCTGATCATCTTAACTCACTCTCCTTGGTGTTGTGACTACAGGTATGTGTCACCATGTTCCAGTCTCATCTTTGCAGGCAAAGCTCTATTTGAGATTGCTTTCAGTCTCCAAGCTCCTGCCAGGTCCAAAAGCAGCTCACATGACCATTTAGAACACCCAGCATCTGATGACAGCAAGGTAACTGGGCAGACTTGGATGTCACTTAGTATAGCTTGGTTTTGGTCCTAATATATATCTATATATATATAGACACATACATATATTACTAACCTTTACATGAATTAATTTGGTACACAAAGTCTTTATCCCTTAAAAATTTAAAGACCAAAAGATGGCTATGGTGCACATTTCTTCATCCCAATCCTTAATATTTTATATAATCACAGAAATCATGACAGCAAAACAAAACAAAACCCCCAGAATTTTGTTAAAATGGATGTCTAATAAGACCGTTAGTAAGTGTCAACAAATTTTTACTTTCAGGGCATTTAACACATTGGAAAGCAACCTCTTTTATGTATAGCCAAATATAACAGAGAATTTCCCAGAGTAAGGTACGCTTAGTATCTCTATGATCAGATATGTGCTATTTTCTTTTTATTATAAATCATGATCTCACCATCAATGAAGTGACTCATCCAAATATCTAAAACCAAGCAGGAATTGTTTTTTTCAGACTATGAGATGAAGCATATGGTTTTTGTTGCTTTCGTTACTATCCCTGGAAATTTATGCTGTGAACACTTTTGCAGCCCAAAGAAGAGTAATGGTAGATAAAAACTGATTAGACAAAGTCTAGAAGACATTGCCTTCCCCAAGGGGAAAGCATCCTAAGGAGCAATGTGGCAAATGATGCAGAAGCCTTGAGCCTGTGGGTCCCAGTATCTCTCCAGAGAGACAGAAACAAGCTGCTGTGTGCAGCATAGGAAGGGGCAGGAATCAAAGTTGTGGGTAAACTTACAGGCTCAAGTAGAACCTCTTTCCTTTTATCTTGCCCTATTATTACGTAAAGACAAGAAAGAACATGGTTTGAATGAAAATGTCCCCCATAGGCTCATAGGGACTGGGACTATTAGGAAGTGTGGTTTTGCTGGAGTAGGCATGGGTGTGCTGGAGGAAGTGTGTCACTGGGGGGAGGGGATTTGGGGCTTCAGATGCTCAAGCAAAACCCAATGTCACTTTCTCTTCCTGCTACCTATGGATCCAGCTGTAGAACTCTTGGACCCTTCTCTAGCACCATGTCTGCCTGTGTACCATGGTGCTTCCCACGACGACAATAATGGACCAAACCTCTGAACTATAAGCAAGCTCCAGTTAAATGTTCTCATTATATAAGTATTGCTGTGGTCATGGTGTCTCTTCACAGCAGTAGAAACTCTCAAGACAAGAGCCAACAGAACTTACTTAGTCCTACGCCTTTTAGATACCTTTCCTGACTTTGAAGAACTTTTTGTCACTTTTGCTGCTATACTGAAGTTTGCACAAATACCCTTGTGACGTCTACAAGATTGTCTCGACTGGTTGATAATAGGTTTAGCAGCCCAGGGAAGGTTAAAAACTCCTCCAGCATAGATATGTAGTGTCACTCTAGACCTTATCGTAGCTCCTGACACCGAGGAGGTAAGCAATTTGCATGTATTAAAGTAAGGGAGAAAAGACATGAGAGCCATCCACCATGCCATGGCATTTAATTCTTCTTTAGGAGCAGTGTCTTTCTCCCAGAGAATGATTCACCATAGTTACTTGAATCCTGCTGTTCTTTGGGCTCCTCTGTTGTTGAGATGCTATTATCTCTTTGAGGCTAAGTGAGGAATATGAAATGGCATCAGATTCACTAAGTACATGCATCCTATAGTAAGGAGAGATGTCTCAGCCTAGCTAGTCATATGACTTCTTTATCGTTTGCAGTGAAAAGAAAAGAGAAACTCTTATGGGGGCATGGCATGCAGCTGTTGCCACTGAAACGACCTGGGTCGCTTATCTGAGAGTACTGTCACTGTTCTAACTCTTACGAAATGTTAAGCAAGTTTCTTTTGCTATAAATACACTGAGCTGAAACAGTGGATTAAGAAAGATGTTGTTCTAAGTCCCTTCTTCTAATTTTCACTTAATGAGTCTAAATTCCTTGAAGTCTCAGACGTTAAATTGACTTTCAGCCATCTTAAGTTATGGCTCTGAATCCCTTTGGAGGAGGTGCTTATGAATAGTAACTGTACCTTAGGATGCACTGCATTGGTAGGAGACTCATTGGCGCACAATATTAGTGAGAGGCACATGATGAATAATGGGCTCAGTGTGCAGAGTCTAAATTTTCCAAAGAACAGACTCTGTATGATATTGTAAAATGTCTTGTAGCTGCATTTCTGATTTTGAAATGTCCCAGTGTTTGCTTAATGTCCCAGCATGATCTTCATCACAGTTGGGTGGTGCTTTTTTTTTTTTTTTTTTTTTTTTTTTTTTTAGTAATACAAGTATATGAGTGTCAGAAGTACCTTCAAATATCAGGGACTGCATCTTTAAGGAATGCATTTGGCATTAAACAGCCTTTTCCAGCTAATGAATTTCTCAAGTTACAAGAATAATGGCCTTTTTAATCTTAGCAAGAGTAATTAAACAGACATTTGTTATTAATGATGTTGTTAATGGTAGAAGATATTGAATTTTCACTTTGGATGTTACGTTGCTAGAGACTGATTGTTTCAAATATCACATGTATGAATAGATGACGGTTTAAAAGCACAATATCTCCTTAAAAGCATTGTAAGTGACTAATTATTTAAATCAGAGAAAACCACCTGACCTTTCGCTAGTATCAGGAAAACGAAATACTTCCAATTGAGCCATAACTAACTTTCGTGCACAGAAGATTTGTTTGATGAATTTTGCTCATCAGTTGAAATGCTATTTATTCTACTGAGATAGATGTGCATATCAACAAGAGACCATTAAAGAAACAAAACCAATAGGATAATATAGATGTTTACGTAGAGATTTATTGTGGAAATTGCCATGGGTGATTTTGGCTTCTGAGAAGCCCAAGTGTACTATTTCAAGGTCAGAGGCCAGGCCAGCATTGGCTGAAAACAAGCCTGAATCTGACCGACAATTGGAGCAATTGCTTTTATTAAGTTCTGGATTAAGTCCCAAGAACCAAGAACCATCCTCCCAGGGCAAGAGAAGACATAAGTTTCAGCTGGGAGAGGAAATTCGCCCTCCACCTGTCTTTTTGTTAATTTGACCTTTCATCAGATTTGCTATCTATCACTCATAGACTTTGGTTACAACAATATTTTATTAGTATGCATTTATAACATATAATAACGGGTTTATTTTGACATTTCATACATGTGTTTTGATCATCCTCAGCCCATTACCCTCTCTTATCCTCCTTACATGCCACTGATTCTCTTCCTGAAGCCTGAAAGTACAGTGTCCCTCCTCCTTCCATGTCTTTGTGGGGAGATGGACAATGACTTTAATTAGGAATACTTACAGGAGAATGGGTAACTCAGTCACACCACTGACGACAATCTCTTCTTGCTCTAGAAACCACTAATGACTTACAACCCCCCAGGGAGAAGGGAGCCTCTTGACCCCACTATCCATGAAAGGATGTCGGAGGTCTAGTCTTGTGCAGGTCTTGTGCACATCCTGCAGAGATCTAGGCCTTTGCTTGGCGCTTACGTTCTTATGCAAACCTTGTTTAATAAGTGTATTCAAATCAGATGACTTTTCAACATACACTCAGAGAAATATCAAGAAATGATGCTGAACTAGTTTTTCTCCTTGGCTTCCCTTCACCCTACCCAGGTTCACAAATAAAATGAATGATGGCAATGTAGCAGCCTATGGTTGGAGAGAAGTATTTAATGTCTTCCCCAAATTAGAACAGAAGATTCCCTAAGTCCATTCCTCTTTCTATTTTCTCAGTTCTGTTCAAAATCCACCCTACCTCTAGCTTTCAAAGGTTACATTCATAGTGTAAATGTGACACAGTTTTTTTTTTTAATTTTTTTATTAATTTATTCTTGTTACATCTCAATGTTTATCCCATCCCTTGTATCCTCCCATTCCTCCCCTCCCCCATTTTCCCATTATTCCCCTCCCTTATGACTGTTCCTGGGGGGGATTACCTCCCCCTGTATATTCTCATAGGGTATCAAGTCTCTTCTTGGCTACCTGCTGTCCTTCCTCTGAGTGCCACCAGTCTCCCCCTCCAGGGGACATGGTCAAATGTGAGGCACCAGAGTACATGAGAAAGTCGTATCACACTCTCCACTCAACTGTGGAGAATATTCTGACCATTGGCTAGATCTGGGAAGGGGTTTAAAGTTTACCTCCTGTATTGTCCTTGGCTGGTGCCTTAGTTTGAGCGGGACCCCTGGGCCCAAATCTGCCTATCATAATGTTCTACTTGTAGGTTTCTAGGACCCTCTGTATCCTTTTATTTTGCTATTCTCCCATGCGTCTCTCATTTAGAGTCCCAATAGGATGCCCTCCCCTCTGTCCCAGTTTCCTGGTAAGTGAAGGCTTTCGTGGGACATGCCTCTTGGGCTAGTATGCAGATATAAGTGAGTGTATACCATTTGATTCTTTCTGCTTCTGGGTTAACTCACTCATTATGATCATTTCTAGCTCAATCCATTTATCCACAAATTTCAGGAATTCCTTGTTTTTAATAGCTGAGTAGTATTCCATAGTGTATATGTACCACAGTTTCTTTATCCACTCTTCTACTGAGGGACACTTAGGCTGTTTCCATGTTCTGGCTATTATGAATAAGGCTGCTATGAACACGGTTGAGCAAGTTTTCTTGTTGTGTGCTGGAGCATCTTCTGGGTATATTCCAAGGAGTGGAATAGCTGGGTCTTGAGGAAGCCCTATTCCCATTTTTCTGAGATAGCACCAGATAGATTTCCAAAGTGGCTGTACTAGTTTGCATTCCCACCAGCCATGAAGGAGTGTTCCTCTCTCCCTCCCCACATCCTCGCCAGTATGTGGTGTCGCTTGAGTTTTTGATCTTAGCCATTCTGATGGGTGTAAGATGGAATTTCAGAGTTGTTTTGATTTGCATTTCCCTGATGACTAAGGAAGTTGAGCATTTCTTTAAGTGTTTCTCAGCCATTTGATACTCCTCTGTTGAGAATTCTCTGTTTACTTCCAAGCCCCATTTCTCTATTGGGTTATTCGGTTTGGGTGCCACAGTTTCTTTATCCATTCTTCTACTGAGGGACACTTAGGCTGTTTCCATGTTCTGGCTATTATGAATAAGGCAGCTATGAATATGGCTAAGCATGGGTCCCTGTTGTGTTTTGGAACATTTTCTGGGTATATTCCAAGGAGTGGAATAGCTGGGTCTTGAGGAATCCCTATTCCCGGTTTTCTGAGAAAGCGCCAGATAGATTTCCCAAGTGGTTGTACTAGTTTGCATTCCCACTAGCAATGAAGGAGTGTTCCTCTTTCTCCACATCCTCGCCAGCATGTGGTGTCATTTGAGTTTTTTATTTTAGCCATTGTGATGGGTGTAAGATGGAATCTCAGAGTTGATTTGATTTCATTTCTCTGATGACTAAGGAGGTTGAGCATTTCTTTAAGTGTTTCTCAGCCATTTGATATTCCTCTGTTGAGAATTCTCTGTTTAGTTCTGAGCCCCATTTATTTGATTTGGTGGTGTTTAATTTCTTGAGTTCTTTATATATTTTGGATATTAGACCTTTGTTAGATGAAGGGTTGATGAAGATCTTTTCCCAGTCTGTAGGCTGTGGCTTTGTTCTGTTGACAGTGTCTTCTGCCCTACAGAAGCTTCTCAGCCTCATGAGGTCCCATTTATTAATTGTTGCCCTTGAGGCCTGGTCTGTTGGTGTTCTGTTCAGGAATACTACTCAGCTATTAAAAACAAGGAATTCCCGAAAATTTGTGGACAAATGGATTGAACTAGAAATTTTCATAATGAGTGAGTTCACCCAGAAGCAAAAAGAGTCAAATGGTATATACTCACTTATATCGAGACACTAGCCCAAGGAGCATGTCCCATGAAAGTCTTCACTTACCAGGAAACTAGAACAAAGGGGAGGAGATCCTATTGGGACTTTAGGTGAGAGAAGCATGGGAAAATGGGGAAAGAGAAGGATCCAGAGGGTCCTAGAAACCTACAAGAAGAACATTATGATGCGTGGATCTGGGTCTACGGGCCCTGCTCAAACTATGACACCAGCCAAGTACAATATGTGAAGTAAACTTCGAACCCCTACCCAGATCTAGCTGATGGACAGGACATTCTCCACCATTGAGTGGAGAGTGGGGTCTGACTTTCATGTGAATTCTGGTGCCCCATTTTTGACCATGTTCCCTGGATGGGGACGCCTGGTGACACTCAGAGAAAGGATAGTAGGTTACCAAGAAGAGACTTGATACCCTATGAACATATACAGGGGGAGGTGGTCCCCCTCAGTCACAGACATAGGAGAAGGGAGTAGGGGAAAAGTGGGAGGGAGGGAAGAATGGGAGGATACAAGGGATGGGATAACAATTGAGATGTAATATGAATAAATTAATAAAATATTTTTTTACTTTTTATTAATTTATTTGTTTTTTTAAATTTTTTTATTAATTTATTCTTGTTACATCTCAATGTTTATCCCATCCCTTGTATCCTCCCATTCTTCCCCCCCCCCCATTTTCCCATTATTCCCCTCCCCTATGACTGTTCCTGAGGGGGATTACCTCCCCCTGTATATGCTCATAGGGTATCAAGATCCCACATTCTTCTGCATTCAAGAAACACATCTCACTCATAATGAGAGGAATAAAATATTTTTAAAAACTAAACAAACAAACAAACAAAAACAAAGGTTACATTCATTGACCTCATTTAAATATTTATTGCATGCCAGCTATGGACAGGCAGTTTTATTCACTGAAGCTAGACATGTAAAAATTACACTTAGAAACAGGTAGAAATATATCAAATAAGCATAAGCAAATATACAGAAAGGAAAGATCCCTTTCATCATGCTTAAATGGTATTAATGAATTAGTCCAAATGGAACCAACAAGGTTGAAACTTCTGAGTCTTCATTTGGTCCTACTTGATTATCAAGCCTGGTCTCTCTGCAAGCATGTCTTGTCAGGAGCCATGGAATAGGATTTTAATGAGCTTGACTGAGGGATCGGCAGGCAGGCAACAGGGTCAGAAACAGTTCTTGTGTGTTAGGGGACCCACAGGAAGAACAAGATGTACATCCGCAATATGTGTAGGGGGCTTACGTCCAGCCAATGAATACTCTTTGGTTGTTGGTTCAGTCTCTGTGAGTTCACATGGGCTGAGGTTAGTTTACTTTTCAGATCTTCTTGTGGTGTCCTTGATCCCTCTGGCTCTCTCATTCCTTCCTCCCACTATTCAACAAGAATCCCAGAGGTCCACCTATTGTTTGACTGTGGGTTTATGCATTTGTTTCAATCAGCTTCTAGCTGAAGCCTCTTAGGAAACAGTTATGATAGGCTCCTGTCTACAAGCATGGAAGAGTATCACTAACAGTGTCAAGGGTTGGCTTTCTCCTATGGTTAAGTCTCAAGTTGGGCCAGTCATTGGCTTGCTATTCCCTCAATCTCTTCTCTGTCTTTATCCCTGTACCACTTTTAGGCAGGACAAATTTTGAGTCAGAGTTTTTGGTGGTGGTTTGGTGTCCCCTTTGGTCCACTTGAAGTCTTGATTGTCTATAGGAGGTGGTAATTTCAGGATTTATATGCCTGCTGGTAGAAGTGTAAGCTAGGGTCACTCCATAGACTCCCAGATGCTTCCCCACCCCCGAGATGCCCCCCCCCCACTGATTTCTGTTCTCTTTCCCAGTCTTCCCCATCCTATTCCTAATCCCCACCCTTGATCCCCTCCCTATATCTCTCCCATCCAGTTCCCACCATCCATCTACTTCAGATGTCTAATTTTTTTTTCCTCTTCTGAGTGAGATTCAAGCATCCTTTCTTGGGACCGTCTTGTTAATTTGCATCCTTGGGTCTCTGGATTGTAGCCTGGTTATCCAGTACTTTATGGCTAATGTCCATTTATAAGTGAGTACATACCATGTGTGGCTTTCTGGATCTGGGTTACCTCACTCAGGATGACATTTTCTAGTTCTATGCATTGTTTGCAAATTTTGTGATGTCTTTGTTTTTCATAGCTGAGTAGTGGGTCCATTGTGTAAATGTACCACAGTTTTTCTTTATCCTTTCTTCATTTGAGGGACATCTGTTTTCTTTCCAGTTTCTGGTCATTAAAAATAAAGATGCTATGAACATAATTGAACAAGTGTCCTTGTGGTATGGTGGAGCATCTTTTGGGTATATGCCCAGGAGTGGAATAGCTGGGTCTTGAGGTAGAATTATTCCCAATTTTCTGAGAAACCACCAGTGATTGATTTCCACAGTGATTGTACAAGTTTGCACTCCCACCAGCAATGGAGGAGTGTGTCTCTTACTCCACATCCTCGCCAGTAGGTGCTGTAACTTGAATTTCTCATGTTAGCTATTCTGATGGTTGTAAGATGGAATCTCAGAGTCATTTTGATTTGCATTTCCCTGATGACTAAAGATGTTGAGCATTTCCTTAAGAGCTTCTCAGCCATTAGAGACTCCTCTGTTGAGAATTCTCTGTTTAGGTATGGACTCCATTTTTTTTTTTTACATATTTATTGAGCACAGGGCGATATTTCAATATACAAATTCGGTGTACACAGATCAGTTCAGGATATTTAATGTCTTCATGTATATTTTATTTTAAAACATTTTAAATTGAAGTATATAATGACATTACTTTCCCTTTTCCATTTCCTCCCTCCTGCCCCTCTTGTTGCCCTACACTGACATTGACAGCTTCTTTTATTATTATTATTACAAATATATTTATTCATTATTTCTATATTTTCAAACCAAGACTCAGAGTTCACTCTACCCTTAAAGAAAGAATGTTAAAACTCTTTTGGATGCTCTTTAGATTTATAACTATTCTGTGGGAAATGTGATTCGGTGCGTGGTTGGTTTCCCTTGACTTGCTGTCATTTTGACATGTGATTGATAAGTACAGTGGGATTGAGATTTTTAAAGGACAGTGAGAGTATACAGAGCTCATGAAAGTTAGCTGTTAGGCAACAGGCAAGCCAAAAGGGGACAGACTGGAGTGCCAACCTTGTAAAAGATGGAGAAGTAGGAGAGTCTGCACTCCTTCCTAAGTGCTTGATAAAGCAGCTTTAATAGGAATTAAATGTTAAACCAGAAGCAGAGAATCAGTATAACCCTAGAAAAAAGGTACAGGGCCTCACATCCAAAAAAAGGGGCCCAGGGATTAACTGTCATCAGAGGCATGGTCTAACCAAGCTGTCCATAGAAATCATGGAAGTAGGGAGATCTGCCCTTCAAATGTCTTAAAGAAACAGGTCAAACACTTATTAGTCTTGCTAATCAACAGTGATTGAGTTGTCCAAAAAATGCTTTTGTTGACGTTATTTTTTTTATTAATTTATTCTTGTTACATCTCAATGTTTATCCCATCCCTTGTATCCTCCCATTCCTCCCCCTCCCCATTTTCCCATTATTCCCCTCCTCTATGACTGTTCCTGAGGGGGATTACATCCCCCTGTATATTCTCATAGGGTATCAAGTCTCTTCTTGGCTACTTGCTGTCCTTTCTCTGAGTGCCACCAGGTCTCCCCCTCCAGGGGACATGGTCAAATGTGAGGCACCAGAGTATGCGAGAAAGTCGTATCACACTCTCCACTCAACTGTGGAGAATATTCTGACCATTGGCTAGATCTGGGAAGGGGCTTAAAGTTTACCTCCTGTATTGTCCTTGGCTGGTGCCTTAGTTTGAGCGGGACCCCTGGGCCCAAATCTGCCTATCACATTGATCTACTTGTAGATTTCTAGGACCATCTGTATCCTTTTATTTTGCTATTCTCCCATGCGTCTCTCATTTAGAGATGGACTCCATTTTTAAATTGAGTTGTTTGGTTGGTTGGTATTTAATTTCTTGGGTTTTAAAAATATATTTTGGATATTAGCTCTCTGATAGATATAAGATTGGTGAAGATCTTCTTTCATTCTGTAAGCTGCTGTTTTGTCCTATTGATACTATCCTTCTCCGTACAGAAGCTGTTTTAGTTTCATGAGGTCTCATTTATTAATTGTTGATCTTAGTGCCTGAATTGTTGGTGTTCTGTTCAGGAAGTTGTCTCTTGTACCAATGAGTTCAAGGCTACTCCCCACTTTCTCTTTTATTAGATTTAGTGTATCTGGTTTTATGTTGATGTCTTTGATCCACTTGGACTTGAGTTTTGTGCAGAGTGATAAATATGGATCTATCTGAATTCTTCTACATGCAAACATCCAGTTAGACCAGCACCATTTGGTGAAAATGTTTTTTTTTTTTTTTTTTTTTTTTTTGTATTGTATTTTTTAGGCTTCTTTGTCAAAAACCAAGTGTCTGTAGGTGTGTGGGTTTATTTCTGGGTCTTCAATTGGATTCCATTGATCTACTTGTCTGTTTTTAAGACAATCTAATGCAGTTTTTTTTTAAAATTAATATTGCTCTGTAGTACAGTTCGAAGTCACAGATGTTGATACTTCCAGAAGTTCTTTTATCTATAACAGGACATACTGAGGGCAGGAGAAGCAGCCATAGAGCAGAGGTCTTCAGGAGCTCATGGGGTGGTGCTGCTCTGAAGTGGTGCTGACATAGGAGTATTAACTACCAAAATTATACTAGTGTTTGTCAAGGTCACAGACACCCAAGAAGACTGAATATAAAATAGTGCTTAGGGAAGATCAAACCTTAAGTCAAAAGAGAATATTGATATTATATTTAGTACATTATAAAATCAAGTATTAATATGTAGGAGGCCCCAACTTCAGGGTCCAGTGTCTAGCTATAGAATGTAGTGACTATTGAGTTCTCTGGATCCTTAAGAGATCCCTTGATGATACAGTGCCAGCCATATACTGTAATAATTTCTTATTGTTTCCTCTAAATGATCTAGAGAGATAATCCCTTGGGTGTTTATGCCTTGCAGAATGGTAACCCCAAACACTTCTATGACTGCTGTGGACAGGACCTTACCTGGTATTACAACTGGAAATCTGCAGGTTACAATGTTCCTGGTAGAGTAGGAGGGATACTCAGGTATATAGATCTGTGGGATCCCGGCCAAAGTTCATTTTAGTTGAAGTCCAATATGCTCTAGAGCCCACCTAAGTTTTATTTGCTTGCTCACTAATGTACAAAGTAGAATTAAGTACTCAAATAATAAGCACAATTCAAATCCTGGCTTATGGAGTGAGAACTATTAGAATGGAAAATGACAAGCAGAAGAGAATTTTGAACTGTCTCCCTCATCAGCTGAAAAGGAATAGAAAATAGTGTTACTATCAAGAGGAAAAAGCACTGATTGAATTTATCTTTAAGGACTTTCAAGATACAAAAGTGATAGTCTCTGTCATGTGGGTATAAGCTTCATACTTAGTCCTTAGGAGTCGTGGGCAAAGCACATTTGCAACAAGGAATCACATTCCTGTTGGGGAAAAAAAACCAAATAAACAAACTTCTGACTGGTTACTAAGCTCTGGAAAGATTCACATGGTTTGGTAGAATGTGTACCTCTCAGGAATTAAGCTGGGACTCCTAGACATTCACAAGAAGTCTGGATGAAAAAGAAAAAATCACGAGGACAGTATAATCAGATGGCAATTCTTGCCCCTCCCTCTCCCATGTGGACCCCAAAGTTTCCACCTGAATCCTTCTCCCTTCACGACTGCACTTCTATGAGAAGTAAGAATGTCCTCTGTGAAGGATGGAGGACGAGAAAAAGCCAGAGCTCGGTGCTCATTCAGTTTGTGGGTTAAGCCAAGAATGGGCGGTGTTGGATTGCATGCTACATTCAGGCAAAGGTTCCTAATGCTTGGGCTCTTTAGGAGACACAGTAGGTCATAGTTCTGTAGAAGCCTTAGCCTGAGCTTTATATGAAATCACAAGCACTTGAGAAGGTAGGACTGGCTACTAGCATTGGGGGTAGGGTCTAGAGAAAAGAAAAAAAAAAAAAAAAAAAAAAAAAAAAAAAGGGAAAGCATACTTCCAAGGCACCCAGTAAGGGCTCACTGAAATTCAATGTCTGGATACTGTCCAGGTATTTTTAGCTTCTCTGTGCCAAACAATCAACAGGACTGAACCCCTTCTGCCTTCACGGCCTTGCAGAAGTGATTGACCTGAGTCGCAAAGTTCACACAAGCTGTTAATAGACGACGGCAGGTAGGGATGTACTTGACCAAGATCTGTTTTGCTACCTCCTGCCCCATTCCTTCGCCTATTGTCACTGTGATTGCGTAAACGTTAAGAACTGCAGTCTGAGAAGGACATGATCACTAGGGTGCAGATTCCTTAGAAATGAGTGTTTGGATCATCACACTGGGAAGATGGCCAAGGCCAGGGGAGCAGACACATGAGAGCAAAGGAACTTTAGGATGGCCATAGGGAGGATAAACTCACTAGTGACCTCCGCACCCCCGCCGCCCCCTGCCGGGGCTGTGGAATGACTACTCGGACAATGAAAAATACATGGATGGACAACTGTAACATTGATGTATATCACTTAGACTACCTTCCAGTGACAATGGGTCAAACCTGCTGCACCCAATGTGAGTGCACCCTCTCGTGATCAGCTTTATTTTTTGGCCCATACAGGCTCCAAGTCAATTGAAAGGCATAAACAGGACTCTAGGGCTTCAGTAACTCTCCCTACCGCAAAAACGATCTAATAGTGAAAACTGTGGCTGAAAACTTCTCAACAGTATGCTGTATTTAAAGCCCCTCATAGCTAATTCTCCTTGTGTCGGAATCTCTGCTCCTAGCCGTTAGAGCTCCAGCACAGTTTGAGAGCTTAGGGCTTTCCATGGTACTCCTCGCTGCTTTACCCCACACTGTTTACTGGCATTCTTTTTTTGTTTGTTTGTTTGTTTTTAGAGACAGGGTTTCTCTTGCTGTCCTTGGCTGTCCTAGACTTGCTTTGTAGATCAGGTTGGCTTTGAACTCACAGCGATCTGCCTGCCTCTGCCTCCTGAGTGCGGGGATTAAAGGTGTGCGCCACCACACCGGCTTCACTGGCATTCTTGCAAAGCAGTGTCCTCACTTACTACCGGCTTGTAGCTGTGCCGTAAGGCTGTGTTAGTATCTCTTTTCTAGAGGATTAAACTTATAGGCATTGAAGATGCGAGCAGTGACTCTTCTCCCAAATATTAGAGCAAAAATAGCTATTCATATTTCTCTTTATTTTCTGAGCTTCAAAGCACTCCTCCAGCCATCAGTTGCTAGCAGTAGAAAGGCATTCTTCCTGAAAGCCCATGTGGGATGCTGAGGTTCAAACAAGCATTACTGAAGCGAAGACTTGGTATCTTCATCTTTTACTCCATGTCGTGTCTCTAGATAATTTCTTTCTCATACAAAGATGAAAGCCAAGGCATCACAGACCCAGGACTCTGCTTATGTGGAGCACTTCCTCAGTGCCTCAAGCAGAGAGAACAGCTCACACACTTGGAATTAGAAAAGTGTAGTGTTGATTGATTAAATCGTGGAAAATGATGGCACATAATGGCTTTTATCCTTTTAGCGTATTACTATGAGCTGTTGTCTAGTTCTAACTAACATGGCTTAAATCTTGGGCTGATTTTTGCTTTCTCAATGAGTAGATTTCCTTTAAAGCAGAGGTTCAATGGGAAATTATTTTTCCGAGGAAAGGAAACCGTTTTTTTTGTTTTGGTCATGCTTCAGGACAGTTCCCATAGTGACATAGTGACAGAGCATGTTTCCTTCCAGCCTTTAAATTTTTATTTCTCCCTAGAAAAAACAAATATTTAAGCATATCTGTAAAAGAAGCCCACGGTCTAGAGAAATCCAGTTTTCAGAGGGTGGAACTCTGATCTTCTTTGAATGTAGGGTTCAGGGTGTCCAGTCTGGCCTTCAGCCGACACCTTCCCAAGGCAGTGGGCTCTCTGTTTTTTCTCATGAGGAACACTAGCCATCTTGGGCTCAGGGTCATTTGAATCACACGGTTAACCTGATTCTTTTTCATTTTCCAAAATATCATAAATAGTTTCCCTCCAGTTTTTTTAGAAGGGGAAAAAATCTGGCTTCAGTTGTTAATTTCCTCTGTTCTGTCAAGATTAGGCTAGTAGTTCTGAGTAATTCTGGCTCATTTTCTCAAGGGACTAGGCCTGAAATAATCCAATGTTTATTTTTATACAATTTCTCACAGTAGTACAACATTGCAGCGGCTTCCTGGGATGTTTCTAGTTTTTCACAGGCCAAGAGGCCATTCTCAGAGGTAGCTCCTTCATGTAAACCTAAAAATGGCACTTTCCCACATTATAGTTTATCAGGAAGTTTAAAGTTCAGTGGCCCTCCTCTCCTTTCTTTTTTGTCACAGGGAGAGGAAAAAATAAAGGGGGCAGTTCCAGTTTCCAGCCGGTCATGCCACTGCAGGGCTTTGAAACCTGGGAAAGAAGAAGGAGGCTGGAGTGTATCTTGGCTGGGAGAGGGCTGGACTGGGAAATGGGGCTCTCTGTCATTCCCTGTGTCACTCTCTGAGTGACCCTGACCTCTTCCCAGCATTCCTAACCCCACCTCTAAGTTGGGGGGGGGGGAATGTTGACTATCATGTAACTCTGAGAGCACTCTGTCAGTCATGAGACTGCACTAAAATAAAATAAAATAAAATAAAATTGTGTTCGGAAGGCTGGCGTTATCTCCATAATTGGGCCTGAACCTGTCTTCTGGATTCATTTTATACAACTCATAGCTCAGTAGCCCTGACTTAAGTGAACTCATGGGTCCTTCAACATGACGACAGACCTCTCTGTCCTTCCTCGGCTTGTGCTGCTGTGTGTCTGTTGGAGGGGCAGCTCAGAAGCCACTCTTCAGGCCCGTCTCCCTCTGAGGTCATCTCACTTGGACTTGCTATTCCGCTTGGTTGTATTGCCCTGCTAGTATGTTTGTAGAATGATTGTACTCCTCCCCCCCGCCCTGCCCGCCTGTGGTTTTTATATCCTTGAACACAGAGTAAGCACAGGGAAGCATTCAGGCATCTTCTTGACTTGTCTCTACGTCAAGCACTTAGCAGTTCAAGTTTGAATTTCACTTCCTCATGCATCTCCATGGACACTCACACATCTTGAAGGTCCAATGTAAAGATGTGGTCGTGCCGCGATGATTCAGGCAGGCACAAGACGGGCAATCTGGAAATCTGTTTGCAACAGTCTAGAGTGTTAGACTTGATCCTAGAAGGCATGCATTGCTTAGCTGTGTCAGGTCCAGAGCTATATTTACGTTTATTGTTTCATAACAAGCCTGGTCTATTTCAGTGTATTGTTCTCTGGACAAGGTCTCCCTGCAACCATGTATTAGAATAGACTGCTGCCAGCATTCTCAAAGTTTCAGAGATGGATTCTTGATTACTCGTTTCCTGCCCCAGGGATTCTTGCTGTTAGGATTGTCATTAAACAAAGCAGCTTCCCTGGCATTGTGTTCTGATAAACAATTTGCACCTTAGTAAACTGATTAATGGAACGAGTTTGTTTTGGTAATTGATCCTTGACTTGTATTTTAAAGGACAGCAAAGCCTTAAAGGATGTCTATATTTGTTACAGTTGTTTCCTTGGAATTTTAGAAGAATTTAGAAATTCTATTTTAAAAACAGCATGAAAAGGTACGAGTGTTCAGTTATGAGATGGGAGAGTTCTGTAGGTCTGTGTACAGCATGATGTCTGAAGTTAATAATAAAACATTAACATGTGAACGGTGTCAGGAGAAGATGTTTAAAGTGTTCCAGCCCAAAATGGCGGTTACAAGAAATGCTGAATAGTAATAAGCATGTAAACAATGTATATATGTCTCAAAGTACATAGTGTACCTTAAATGTGTATATTTGAGGCATTGAATGTGGAAAGAGAAGAATATTAAGAAATACATTGAGACTGGAAAGCATTCTTTCAATTATAATGCATTGGAATGAACATATAGACTTATCAGAGTTATAAGCTATGAGAATTTAGTAACCAGTTTAGTTTGAGACTCCAAACATAAGGTGAGGAATGTAATCCCTAGCAAAGCGGTGATGCCTTCGGTAGTACTAAACACAGGGAAACCTACATTCTGAAGTGCTAAACTGGGTACTGCTACTCTGTATGAAAACTAACGCGAGTCTGGTGATTTAACTAGGTTTGAAAATGCTCCGTAGTGACAACTGTTCTTTGTTTCATGCACCAAGTCAATAATTCTGTCAGTCATGCAGACTTTGGCAAGAAAAAGGAGAGGGTTTCCAAATAAATCCATTGTAATCATGTGATAATTTGACAGCTAGCCTCTTGTTTTCTTGTATTTAATTAAATTTCAAGTTATGGGGTGTTTTCTTTAAAAGGACTACTGAAGATTCACACATATATGCCAACAGATGTTGACTGCAAGCGGAAAGGAGAACTTAAAAAAAAAAAACCCAAAAGGAAAATGAGACGTAGTCACCAACATTCTAGCCTAGGTAGAGACTTCTGAGTGACTAGTCATTTCAAAAGGCACAGTGAATTCTTGTGCGTAGTTGCTACTGGCAATGTAAATATATATGCTATTACACTAACCAAGGACAATACAGGCAATAAACATCAAACCCCTACTTGGATCTAGCCAACAGACAGGACATTCTCCACAGTTATGTGGAGAGAGGGCACTGACTCTGACATGAACTCTGGTGCCTCATATATGGCCACCTCCATTTGTGGGGAGGCCTGGTGGCACTCAGAGAAAGAATAAGCTGGCTACCAAGATGAGACTTGATAGCCTATGACCATATAGTGGGGGAGGAAGTCCCCCTCAGTCATAGACCTAGGGGAGGGGAATAGGGTGAACGCTGGAGGGAGGAACAGGAGGATCCAAGTGATGGGATAACAACTGAGATGTAATCTGAACAAATTAATAAAAATAAATTTAAAAAAATTATATATATATATATATATATATATATATATATATATATATATATATATATATTAGTATAGCACAATCATTAGATTTTCAAAGCCACTAGGGTGAAACACATGGAAGTAGACCCCTCTCTTCTAAAGTCTGCTTTTCTACTTGCAAGTGTCTGTAGGGCTACAAGTCTATGCAACTAACAGTGAGGGATAACTGGGACCACATGACAGAAGTAATATATAATGTAGAACATGTGCATTGGAAAAATTTATGAGCAGGTTTTACATCTGTGCTGTAGGACAGTTTTATAAGAGGTGGAAAATACATGGCTGTGACATCTTGGCCTCTTAGAATTCTCCTAGGATACTGCCAGAGATAGATTTTGATAGAGACAGAATCTCATTTTAAACTCTTTATGTGTTTCTTTTACTGTTTAGGAGGAAACCCTTTGGGCATTGCTGGAGAAATCTGAGGGGAAGAGTACGTGTTCTTAACTAGTTAATGAGAAACTGAGATAAACAAAGGAGTTGCTTAAATATAGATTTTTTTCTCCTCATGAGACAAGTTTGTCTCATTAAAATGCTCTTTATATTCTGCATTCTGATTTTCCTTGAAGGAAATATTGTTCTACCAAATTCCAACGAGACATGTTGAAAATAATATTTGTGACAGAGATGTCAACTTCTTACCTAAATAATTAAAATGAATATGGTGGTATTTCATGTTTCAATTAGTAGTATTAGTAGTAGTAATAGTAATGATAATAAAAATCACTGCTACTTTTCTCCTAAGAGAAAGCTGAGGCTCATAGAAGATAAATTCTTGCCCACAGTGACAAAGGTAACAACTAAGAAGGTGGGTGGATAAGCTCGGGCATTCCTTCTTCTCCAGCTCCCCATCCCTGCACAGAACCAGCACATCTGGACCCAATGCTCACCGTCTTTCCACTGAAAGAGGAGGCCTTGTTGAAAGTTTGCACATGGGAAAGGCAGAGTGGTAACTTCACAGAGTCCGAGAGCCTGAGAGGTCAAAGCTTAGCTGGAGTTTGCGGGCCAAGAATGGCTTCTTTTGAATACAGTTTTCTTCTCTGTGAACACAGTGTTATGGGAGCTCTGCACCTTCACGATTAGCAATTTATTTATAGGGAGTGGCATTTAGCAGTTTTCCAAAACATGACTCATTTTGAATTAAATTATGAAATAAGGTTTCTTTTAAACCTCTAGTTTTTCCACTTAGTGTCTTTCCTCTCACCATCTATTAATTGTCTTTCATCTGAGATCTGCTACCCTGTTATTTTCATTTGATCATGTCACTTTGAAACCTGTGTAATATCAATCATCTTAAATTTATTGTGAATTTGAGTGAATAAGCTACTTCTTCTTTGAATATTTGTATTTTGACATTTTCGTTGTAGAATAAAAGGCCATATATCCAATTATAATAATGAATTCAGACATCAAGTATGAGGTATAAAATGTTTCCTTTATGGGAAGAAATATATTGGGTTCTCTTAAAATCACATACACTACACAGCTGTCTAGTATATTTGCTTTATACTTTAAGCCTCTTTCGGGGGATTTTTGGCCTTTGCTTCCTAGAACAATACCTGTTAATGCTCTACTTTGTTTCAGAATTGTGGGAAAGCACAAGTAGCACGATTTTTTCCTATTAGGTTCAGTAAAATTCATGAACATTTCTTAATCTGCATCTCTTGGTGAGGATGTGCAGCATGATGGGGAAGATACACGGCCTTTAAAGTAGTCAAAGTAGGCAGTGGTGTTTGACCATGTGTTCCTGGGCACAGTATACAGGTCTCACTGCTCTGAAACGTGGTTTCTTAGTTTTCTCTCTTTTTTTTTTTTTTTCCTACCTGTGGTTGCCAGCCACTATCAGTTGATTTAGCGTTTTCCTCTGTTTAAAAACCCATTTTCTGTTTTTATCAATTATATAACACAGTGGTCCTCAAACTTTGTAAAAGAGCCTTTTGTGAGTAATGCTAACATATACTGCATTCAAAATTATAGCTAAGAAAGCTGAAGACTCGTTTAGCTTAACCAAAATTGCATTGATCTCATTATATAAATATAAAGCAGCATGGTATATTTTATAAAATGTACCTATATTTTAAAAACGGATTAATTTACTTATTCACTTTACATCCTAATTGTAACTCCCTCCTTCCTTTCCCTCCAATCTCACCCTCTATTCTTGCCCCTCACCCTCCCCTATTTCCATATGTATATTTTCTAATATGTCTGCATGTAGTGAAAACATAACCATGCTTTACATATTTTAAAAATAATTTTAACTTTGGTTTAATAGAAAGTAGATGGATCCTCATGTATGCTTCTGCATTCAATCTGTTCTTTTATGTCGTTTTGGGCATAGACAATGAAAATAATCTACTTTGATAAACTAACAGTTTTAAAAGGAGGAATAGTTGAGTAGCATTCTGATAGTTTTGATACTCAAAACTTGACAGGTAGCAATATTTTGGGGGGCGGGGAGCTTATTTTCAAAACCCAATCTACAATAATCTCAAATATTTTTCATTCTCTGTTACCTTAAGATTCATGGGTCTATGCAGGATTTCACATTTACCTTTCATCTAGGCATGGGTTTCTATACCACCTGTAAATCACATTTATTAGCATCACAATTCACTGGATGGCTTGCTAATACTTTGGAATCTGTCTTGATGAATAATATAGATTTTTTCCCCAAATTTCTCTTTTCTTTTTGAAAGATTAAATCTCATCTCTCTGGAAACAAAGGACCAATCATGCATTTTGACTGAGTGAAAGTGTTGCTTCTGTCATTTTCAAGAAAATGACACCAAACAAACTAATCTGATTCAGAGCATCTCTTTTTTCAAGAGATATGTTCTTTGAAACAAAGTCTCATGATAGAAACTTAGGCTACTGTATCATGTTTTCCTCAGCATGGGCATCACCTCTCCGGAGCAGGAATACATCTGGCAGATTTCACACTTGGTCTCCCATAAGGAATATTAAATTGTGCATACTCAAAGGTCAAAGTGCAATTGACAGTTGTGTTTTTGTTTTGTTTTGTTTTTGAAGACAGGGTTTCTCTATGTAGCCTTGGCTGTTCTGGACTCGCATTGTAGGCCAGGCTGGCCTCGAACTCACAGGGATCCACCTGCCTCGGCCTCCAGAGTGCTGGGATTAAAGGAGCGTGTCACCACCGCCTGGCACAATGAACAGGTTTTTAATTTGTGTGGTTTTTTTTTTTTTTTTTTTTTTGTGGTGACAGGGTGCCACTAAAGACCATGTTAAGTACTTGCTTAGCTTGGTGCTGTAGCAAGTTTACACGCACAGTTTCCAAAGTTTTAGTGACCCTGTTTTTGTATCAGTAGTGAAGCATCAATAGAGTGAATTACCCCGATATCTTATCATGGTTTTAGAAAATTAGTTTTGACTTTATGAATCAAATGAAGTGGTTGTATACAACTCCAGGCTCTGTTGTCTACTTGTAGCAGTTGTTGCTATGCTGGATGGTTCATTGTGTTACATTACAACTTTTTCTTACACTTTTTTTTTTAATTTTTAAAATTTATTTTATTTATTTATTTTTATTTTTTCTTACACTTTCTAGTCTTCACTGAAGGAACAGTGAAATCTCTAGTCCTTAAGTAAGTCCCTTTTACTGAGAAGCATGCCAATGGTTTCATGACCATTTTCTTACTTAATCTTTAAAGTAATTAAAACATATGTAATTGTATAATTTTCCTTGAACCATTGGAAATGGACTGTTAGAAATGAATACCTTGAAACCTTAAAATACAAACTGTAATTCTAACCGTGGACTAAGGAACATTCTGCCTTCTTGTCTATTGTCTAGCCCAGCATGATCATAACACAGAAACCTAAGTGTGAAACACTGTAAGCATGAGTGTGCTTCGTTGAAACAAAGTAACAGGGTTATTACGACGTAGCCACAGGCACGTAGTTCAAGCACACAGAACTCAAGATATTGTTCACATAAAGATTCAATGGACAAAATCGGACATAATGAAAACCACAGAAGTACGTTTCTCTTTCAGTGTGTGTGGCTATGTTTATTGTAAGGCAAGATCTTTTTTTTTCCCAGTCCCGGAGGAAACTGACATCTGCACTTGATTTAATGAACTTCTGTTTGCTTGAAACCCATGAAAGAAAAGACTCCACTGAATCTAGGGGCATACTCGGCCTTCAAGTAGTTCCCAGTACTCTGGACAACCTTTCTGGGAAAGGACACATAAGTTTGCACGTGCCGTGATGGATTGGACAACTGAAAGCTTCATTCTTTTTCACTCCACACTTATCTTTAGGCAGACGAAGATAATTTTTCTCCTGTTTTGTTAGAATTATTAGACAAACCTTGGAATCGCAGCCTGATCTCACATTAAATTACACAATTTAAACCTGAGTCTTGCTCCCTTTTTTAAATTCCTTTTCCTTCCCAGATAGTTATGTTAAAAGAACGCAGCAACTGCCATGATCTGTGTAGTTGTGGTTAAGGTGTGATTAGATCAAAATCAACCTCGTGCAAACAGCTGCTAATGAACCCCCTTCTCCTTTCTCTGAGGGCTGCCTAATACTCGGTTCAAAGCTCTGAAGTAGAAACATTTCAAACGTAGTTTGTGCTGATGCTAAACTTTAATAACTAAGTCTTCTTCCCATGTTTTTTTTTTTCAAAAGGCTGACAATAATGGCTCAGTAATTACTGAACTAATGTTATCAATTCCAACAGATATCACATTTATTAAACAGAAAATGCTATGTTGCTGTTCATCAGTTAGAAATGTGTGTAATTGAAATATGAAAATGAAGTCTGTTGGAGTATGTGATTCATCATGAATTCTGCAAGCCCTACACTAACTCTCCTTTTCCTAATTAAACTGTCAAATTGAAATCTTATAATTAATGCAACCACATCCCTTACACTAGGTTTTCTCCACATGCATGTAAAGCTCAATTCAGCAGAAACTTTGCAAGAGCCTCCTCGAAGGAGAAGAATGCACTGCTTTTCTCTTCTGAGCTCTGGAGCAGAAATCCTGCCCCCGCCACAGAATTCGGTGTGGCACCAGATTTCTGTTTTCCTCAAGATTAGGAATGAGTGGGCTGACAGGTTTGTCAGGGGAGCTGGTAATCCCTGCTTTAAGTTTTTCTGAGAGAAGCGGTAAAGAAGCTTCTGAGAGCTGCAATAGGCCTTCTGTATGCCTGCCAACACTGGGCAATTCCGCGCTATTACTTGGTTATTTATTTTGTTGCTAAAATGTCAAAACTCAGGTGGATTTTTTTCTTCTTAGTTTAAGCTTTGAGTATATAGATTTTCACCTCAGTTCTATAATATTGGGATATAGAATGTGATTGGCAGCAATTTGTTGTCCATTAACGGGACAACCTATGAACATGCAGCCACAGCCTAAATTCTGCTCCAGTGAGTAAAAAACCTTAGAGAGAGCTTGTTTCTGTATTTTCCCATCTAATCACCTTGTGATAAGGTCTCCTATCTTGCATTCCCTTTGATATACTAAAAGTTGCTGCCCGGGGTGTCTCACTCAATCTAAAGGAAGACTATGAATTTATCTTTAGAAAAAATAATGCTGATAACCTTAAGGCCATTGTCAACAAAGTACATCTTCATCCCACCCTGAGTTTACTTGTCTCCTTTGTCTATGAATCTCTGTCATATTTTATCCCTTAAAACACTCGAGCTGGCTTTAAATCTTAATGAACTTGGAACTTATTTTCTGTGTAGTCTCTGAATGTAATGCTTTGTGTTTTGGAACACGTGGATATCTTTCTCCCATCATTCAGAACAATATTTCATTTATTATTTCATTTTCTGCATCGGGGCAGTTTTTCTACTATTGTGGTCCAGTTGGATTCCTGAAGCCTAAACACATTACAATTTTAATTCTTAATATGCTTGATCCCTATAAACATTCCTTAAACAATGGAAGCCACTATGCCAATCACTGTTATGCAAGTGACCAGCACCCTGGGTGAGGCCATTTCCAGAGAGCCACAGGGCATCATAGCTCCCTGGGAGCCTGCTGCTCAGCCACTGTGCCACACCTTGTATGTCTCTCTCTGCAGTGCAAAGGTGAATGACTCTGACTCATGAGGGTTCATGCAAAAAGAATTTCTCTCTCTTTTCCTATATTATCCTTAAACTAGGAATGTTTTTCATAATGGACACTATATTATTATCATCATAAATACATGTAATCTGCATGTCAACCTTTTATGAGCTTGCTACACCAACTGCGGTAAGAACATCCCACCTCCAATATTTCTGATAATTGCAGATTCAGGTTTTAAACTCACAGGGTTTTTAATGTCTGAGAAGGCAGAGTTCTTAGCACCCCTGGAGCAGAAGTTATTGAAGGCAAACTTACCTGTTATTCTTCCTAGGAGGCCTTCAGCTATTTCACAGTGTGACTCAGTTCTACCCTTATTTCTTTCCTTTGGAGTAAAACTCCTGTTTTCATGCCAAATTGTTCTTGTTTTAGTAAGTAGAACAATGTAGTTTCTTTAGCTTTATGTGACATTGAAAACTGCATTTGTCTTTGCAATGGAAAGGTGCTCTATGCGCTCTGCTAGGCTGTGTTTCCTACCCT
Source organism: Acomys russatus (assembly GCF_903995435.1). Lineage (NCBI taxonomy): Eukaryota > Metazoa > Chordata > Mammalia > Rodentia > Muridae > Acomys > Acomys russatus. The sequence continues at coordinate 33,734,862 of NC_067166.1, read as the reverse complement.
GGGCCCATCCTATTTCTTCTCTCCCAGTGCAGACACTTGGTTTGGGGATTTTTATTTCTGCTCGTCAATGTCCATACATAGTGAAAACAGGAATTGCATATAGGCCTGAGGTGTTTGTGTGTGTGTGTGTGTGTGTGTGTGTGTGTGTGTGTGTGTGTGTGTGTTTTCTGAGTGTATGCCATAGTACACACATGGAGGTCAGAGGATACCTTATAAGACTTGTTTCTTTCTTTCCACTATACGGTTCTCAAGGATTGAACCCCATTCATCACATTTGCCACAAGGATCTTCACTTATTGTTATCCCATTTACACTGAAGCTTCTCCTCCTCCTCCTCCTCCTCCTGATATACAATGTTATTCTTAATGTTAGCTTACAATCCAGGATCACTTACTGCTCTTTCAGGGGTCATGACTTTAGTTCCTAGCACTCACAACAGCCTTGAATTCCAGTTCCAGGGTATCTGACTTTGTCTACTGGACTCCATAGAAAACTTCATGCATCTGTGAAAACACATGTACATATCCAGAGACTCATAAATATATACATACATTAAAAACAAATAGTTTAATTTAAAATTTTATTTATTAATTCATTCATATTACATGTCAATTGTTATCCCATCCCTTGTATCCTCCCATTCCTCTCTCCCTCCCGCTTTCACCCTATTCCCCTTCCCTATGACTATGACTAAGGGGGACCTCCTTCCCCTGTATATAATCATAGGGTATCAAGTCTTTTCTTGGTAGCCTGCTATCCTTCCTCTGAGTGCCACCAGGCCTCCCAATCCAGGGGACATGGTCAAATATGGGGCACCAGAGTTCATGTGAAAGTCAGACCCCACTCTCTACTCAACTGTGGAGAATGTCCTGTCCATTGGGTAGATCTGGGTAGAGGTTCAAAGTTTACTGCACATATTGTCCTTGGTTGGTGCCATAGTTTGAGCAGAACCCTGGGCCCAGATCTGCCCATCATAATGTTCTTCTTGTAGGTTTCTAGGACCCTCTGGATTCTTTTATTTCTCCATTCTCCCACACTTCTCTCACCTAGAGTACCAATAGGATGTCTTCACATCTATCGCACTTTCCAGGGAGGTGAAGACTTTCATGTCCCTTGGGCTAGTGTCCATTTGAGTCTTTCTGAGTCTGGGTTAACTCACTCATTATGATCATTTCTAGTTCAATCCGTTTGTCCACAAATTTCGGGAATTCCTTGTTTTTAATAGCTGAGTAGTATTCCATAGTATAAATGTACCACAGTTTCTTTATCCATTCTTCTACTGAGGGACATTTAGGCTGTTTCCATGATCTGGCTATTATAAATAAGGCCACTATGAACATGGTTGGCACATGTCCTTGTTGTGTGCTTTTTAAAAATTGAAATTAGAATTCATTTGTGTTACATTACCCTTTCCTTTTACTCCATCCAATCTCTCCTTTCAAATTAATGGCATATTTTTCTTGTTGTTTTAGGTGTGTGTGTGTGTGTGTGTGTGTGTGTGTGTGTGTGTGTATTTCTAAGTATAAAATTCAACCTGCTGAGTATAACATTCACATAATATTACACGTGTCCATGTATATGACGCCAGGACTAGGATGAGACTATTAACACCAACATGAAAGGAACAAGTCTCATGGGGCCCTAACCCTAGATAAGATACACATGCATGCACACACACACACACACACACACACACACACACATCTGCATGCAACAATTAATGAAAAGGAGCTGATGAATTTAAAAGAGAGCAAAGAGAGTTACATTTGAAGGCTTAAGGGAGGAAATGGGCTGCAATTATATTATAGCTCAAAAAATGGAAGCGATAAAAAAATTCTTTAAAAAATGTCCAGTCCAGTTGTATGGCAATGTCTACTTCCTCACATTACTAATTATCAATATCTGCAAGTTTAAGAAAATTTTGCTAGTGGTGCCTGCCTGTAATCCCAGCACTAAGGACGAAGAGACAGGCAGACCTCTGTGAGTTCAAGGCCAGCCAGGTCTACAAAGAGAGTCCACAACAGCCAAGGCTCCACAGAGAAACCCTGTTTTGAAACCCCAATTTTGTTAATTGATTAGAGAAAAATGAGTCCTTTTTTTTGTTTATTTCCATCTATTTGGTTGATGGTGAAGGTGAACATCTTTATTCATGAATACTAAGAAAAGATACAAATTAGTAAAAAAAATATCATTATTTTCTTCTGAGATGTGTTAACGTGTGTGCTAATGTTCATGTGTGGTTTTGTCCGTGAGGGTGGTGTGTGTACATGCATGTGTGTAAGTGTGTGTGTGTGTGTGTGTGTGCATGCACATGTGAGCGTGCCTGCTTATGGCTTATTTTTGTAGAGGCTTGAGGTTCACATTTGGTACCTTCCTTGATCTAGAGTTATCCACTTTGTATATTGATGTAGAGCACTGTAGTTCCTTTTCCAGTTGCTGTGATCAATTGTACTGGCAAAGACAATGTAAGAGAAAAAGAGTTTATTTTGGATCTGAGAGATAAAGGTTTTAGGGTATTGTAAGCCACAGCAGCAAGAGATGGAAGCAACTGGCCACATGGCACGCATGGTCAAGATGCAGAAAACAACACATCCTTGGTTTCTGCTCACTATCTCTGTTTCATATGGTCCAGAATCTCAGACCACGGAGTGATGCCACCACAGCAGGAGGATCTTTCCACCTTCGTTAACCCAATCAGGATGGTTTCTGCCTCTAGGTACACCCAGAAGCCACTCTCTCAGATGATTCTTGACCTCATCAAGTTGACAGTTGAAACTGGCCATCAAGCAAGGTATGTAGCTTAAGTCAGAGCAGACCAGTTTCTGTGCTTCTAGCTCACCAGCGTGCTGTGGGATCCTCGATTCTGCCTTGTGGAGGTTGGCATCACCCTCCCTCACTTGCCTTGTAGGTGCTCACACTCATGCAGTGAGAATCCTGTCTACTAAGCCAGTGTCCTATGCTCCCTCCCTCAAATGCGTGTTTTCACTGCTGTTTTTTTTTTATTTTAAAGAAAGTTTAACAATTTGCTTTGATTCAGGTACATCTTTCATATAAATCAAATTTATTTTCATCAATAATCTGAGGAACGCATCCACTCTTTCACGGATTTCCTAAGTGGTCAGTTATCTGAACACTAGCTGTAAATACTCTTAAAGTCACAGTTCTTCTGAAATGTCATATTTCTGTAAATATATATGTACATTATATATTACTATCAATGTACGTAGTTTAAAGACACTTTATGTTGCTTGTGGTTGATTTTTATCATTTTTATATTCAATTAATTTATGAGATTTTCCAAGTTTTCCCTTGCTTTATGTTTGCTTAAATTCATTTCATGCTGTTTTGCAAAAATAGATGTAGGCTATGCATATGATTTATTTACTGACTTCATTTAATATGAATGCATTTTAAAAATTTTCTTACAATTTTTATCATACAATATATTTTGATCATGTTCTCCCCCCGCCCCCCAATGCCTCTAAGATCAATTCCAGGCTCCCTACACACCGAAATTTATGATCTTTCTCTTTCATAAATAAATAAATAAACATTACACCCAAAACAAACTAAAACAAACAAAAAGAACACACATACATACTAAAACATGGATCCGTTTCGAGTTGACAAATTATTCGTAAACCTGTCATGGGACATAGTTGAAATTTTCAGTGACATTTCACTGGAAAACCGGATTTTTCCTTCCTGGCAGTCATCCACTGCAAATGGTCCTAGGGTAGTGCTGGGACTTTGTCTTTACTTCCTCGTCTCTGTGCTGAGTTTCTGTCTTGTGAAGATCTTGTGTATAAAGTCTCTGTGAGTTCATATGTGCATTAAGCCCAATGTGTTCAGAGAGCTCTTTTTGCCTTGGAGTGAATCTGGCTTTTATAAACTTTCTCCCTCTTCTTCTGCATAGATCCCTGAGCCTTAAGGGAAGAGGTATATGATGACAACATCTCAGTTATGACTGGCTGCTCAAAATTCGGTTATTCTCTTTACATTGCCCAGTTGTGGGTCCCCTTGTTAATATCTTCAGTTTTAGCAATGAACTGACCTATGTATAGCAATATCATGAGAAGCCATTTGGCTGCTATGCCCACCTAGCAGAATAACTATAGCTGGCCTTTCCTTAGAGGCTGTGACCTGTCTGCACTCAGGTTCTTAACCTTACTAACGGTGTCAAGTGTGGCTTCTGTCTCATGGAGTGGGTCTAAAGTCCAATTAAAAAAAAAAAAGAAATTGGTTACTTCAATAGCATTTATACCACTGTTGCACAAGTGGGCATACCAGACAGAGTGTGGGTAAGTAGAATATACCTAAAAATAAACACCAAGAAGACAATTCAGTATGTGTGTATGTGTTTGGGTGGTGGTAGTGGAGAACAGGGTATAAAAGTAAAAAGAGAGTTCTCAAAATTCAAAACACAAATGTCTGGAAAATATATTAGAAATAATTTTCAACATCTTCAGCCATCAGGGAAACACAAACTGAAAGAACTTTGAGATTTCTTCTTACCCCAGTCAGAATAATTAAGATCAATAAAGAAATAACAGCAAAGGCTGATAAGATGTAGAGAAAGAGGAACACTTACTTGTTGCTAATGAGTTATGTTATAAATGCTTGAAGGGATTGAGGTCTAGTTTTGATTCCCAGGTTGCCTGTAAATCACTATATTCCAGCTATCCCCCGGACACACACACAATAGTTGTGACTATGGGCATGTGACTAGAAATCTCAGATTGAATGTTTTTTTGTTGTTGTTGTTATTTTGTTTTAAATGAAATAAATAATCCTGGCATAGTATTAATGGTCCTTTAGGAAAACTTTTTAATATTAGTTTATTTTCTATGTATGAGTGTTTTGACTATATGTATGTATATACACTATATGTGCGCTTGGTTCCTAGGAATGTTAGAAGAAAGTATCAGCACTGGAGTTATAGATGATTGTGAGCTGCCCCAAGGGTCCTGGGAACTGAATTGAACTAGTATTCTCTGCTGGAGCAAGTGTTCTTAAAACCAAGTGCTCTTAACAGACAAGCCATCTCTCCAACCCCATATTAATTCATTAAGTTAACCCTGGTTTGTCTACACTAATGCGAGGAGTTGTTTGGGTTCACTTATTTTTAAGGTTGTAAACAACTCTGCAAAAAACGTTTTAACAGACATGCTACTCAAGTTACAATTATACACTTTGCATATTCATCAGAAATATTGTTAGGCAAATATTCTACATATTTTAAGAAATTGTACTATCCTGAGAAAGCCCAACTAGCATGACGCCTCATGTCTTAGCACAAGAACATTATTACTTTTAAGCCTATGTAAATTCATGAAAATAGACTTCACTCGATTCTACCCTCACTGGACATTGCGTCTGGATCCTACCCATGGATGCTGGAAACAGATCTGGATCTGGATGCTCTGTAGACGCATCCAGCTCACACTTTGAACTGGTCTGTGCCCACACACAGGAGTCCGTGGAGTTCTAGAGGGTGGCTTGACTTAAGTATGCTCTCTGGCTGTTGGCCAGTGCTTGAATAGTATTGGATGGGAAGTAGTTCTCTAGGGAGTGACTTTGGGAGGAGACACATAACCATTTTCTCATGGAATTTGGGAACATACTAGTTCTCTCTCAGAAATGAAAATTCTACCTCCTTTTTTTTTCCTGTTTGTAGTCTGTTCCAGAGTATTCTAAGGGAGACCAGCTCAGATGATCAGTGTGATGTGAGGAAGGGAGCTCTGGGTTCGCTTTGGTGTTCCCTCTCCATATTTGATTAAAGATGATCTTGCTTTTGTTCTGTCTCAGTTTCCTCAACTAGCTATGAGTCATATGATACTTATGTATGCACTCTGGAAAAGAACTGTTACATAAGAGATACTAAATAGACCATGGTTACTGTTATTAGCTAAGGTTAGATAGAAATTCATGGTGGCTTTTTTTAAACACCAGCATTGGAAGGCCGAAGCAGGAGAGTCCTGAGTTCAAGGCTTGCCTTGGCCACATAGTGAAAGCCTGTCTCAAGAAAATAAACAAAACAAAACAAAACAAAACAGCATTTTTACACTCATAGAATAACTTCAAAGAATGCTTCTTAGACTATTATGGGCTATAAGTTTGACTCGACATTGATCTTTCACTATTCTTTATTCAGGTGCTTCTAAAAAACAAACAAACAAACAAACAAACCAAGTGAGCAGAGAGATGAAATCAACTATGACCAAAATGTGATGTTCTCAGTTTGTTATTGCTCGTTAAGACAGGTGCTTATTTGAGAACGTAGATACGGACTATCAGTTGGATAGAGCGAGGGACGAAAGAACAAAGACTGTATGGACATATTTGCATTTCTACCCGTATGTGTCCATTTATGTTAACCTTTTGGCAGTCTGTAGTTAAACCAGGCTCCCCAAGATCACCTTCTATGCCCATCTCTTGTCCTAGTTATTGCTCATCTATGCACTAGCATTGCTGCAAACATTTTTGTTAGAATTTTGCTACATTTACCCCAGAATCCGTTTAGGAGCTTACTCCCTTGTGGCTGACCATGTCTTGGGTTCACTCAAATGATCATTAGCATGAATTTAGATTTGTTTCTTTTCTTTTCTGTCCATGGACAGATAAAAGCTTGACATTTCTATGATAAAATGTCTTCAGAATGTGAAAGGAATAATTAACTAATCTCTCCAGTCCCCATTTGGGTAGGTGAAAAAAAATCTTAATCCCTTTAACCTTTCTTTTCAGTTAATTTTCTTAAAAAAAGAATTGGCTTAAAGTGCTTTTAGATGCTGTGTTTTCCTCTTAACTTGAACTGTCACCTCTTAAACTTGGCATTTCTCTTGAAAAGGGTGAAGAGTTTCTTCTCTAGGCTACAAGATGACTTATCAAAATTTAACAGCGGTATGTTGACTACATGTGGCATTATAGATTCAAGGATTTCTCAGCATCAGTCCTTCACGAATGTAACGTACGTGATGCCTGCACGTTGTTTGCATCAGACATCAGGCAAGATGACAAAGGATGAAGAGTAAATCTACTCTCTTGAATAACAAGCAGTAGTAAATAGAAACATGGAAAAATGGTGATTTCAGAGGAGTGACAAATAGTTTCAAATAGAGAGTGTAGAGGGAAGCAGGTTGGGCCATTTTAAAGAGCGTGGTCAGATAAGGAAATAGCAGCTTGTGGAGGGCAGAATTCTGTTAACGAGTTAGCGCTATAGAGCCCGTGAGAGTACTTCAGGCAAAAGAAAAGAGTAAACAGCACTTAGTGATAGCCAGGCTCAGCAGCGTGTTTCAGGTCTACTGTGTTGGAAAAAAAGAGAAGGAGGTAGAGGAAGAGATGGAGAAGTGACTAGGGCCGGGCCTCAGTGGAAGATGATGACTTTGCTTTATGTACGATGTTAATTCAGTGGATAAGGTGGAGCTTGGCAGCTGCGGTTGTTCAGCAGAGTCCCCGCGGCTTGCGTGGAAATGGTCTATTGGAGGGAGTAATGTAAGCACGGAAATTGTGCTCACTTTCGGTGGCTCGCTACAGATATCGCGTACACTTAATATGCCTTTTCCACCTCTGCGGCCAACCTTTAAGTGTCCCAAACAGGATCCTCCCACTGAAAGCTATGTTGCAGCACTTGGAAAATGTGACTTGGTATCTTACCACAGAACATTGTCTTTGGGCAACTGTAAGATTCAGGACGGGGTCCCGGAACACTTCAAAGTGGTGACATAACAGAGTAATTAATGCATTCTGAGAGACCATTTCGCTTACCGTTGTGTCAAAGGAGATTAAAAAAAAACTACAACAACCAATTGAGATTGAATGCAAACAAGGGGAAATTGCTGCTCAGCTACTTTAGGGAACTGGAAGATAAGTGTGGATTAAATACATGCTGTTGTTATTTTTTAATTTTTAAAATGTAACTGGCCTGAGATTGGTAGTTTAATTCTTTGTAGTACCCAAGTCTCACTGTTAAATTTTGGATCAATCTCAGAAGCAGTCAATATACCCTTAGAACATACTGAAATGTTATATTTTAAAGCACTTACTACTTCTAGACTTCCATTTTGAAATACCATTGATTTCCATTCATGTGCACTGTTAGTATTTTAAGCACAGAATAGCTATGATTTTCATTAGAAACATAGATACACACTTCCACACATAGACATTAATACGAAGTTACCACTTGCTAGCCTAGAAATATCACCTCCATTTAAAAAGTAGTTTACCCATTATGTTAGAATACACTCTACGTTCAAATGGGTTTTAAAAAGTGATTTTGGTTTTTGAGGTATTTACAAAAGGTCACCTTTTACCGAACTTTGTGCTTTGCCTAGAAAAACCTTGAGTTAAAAATCAAGGCATTCTACTGTGTGTGCTGCACATACTGAAACAAGTTGCGTCAGTTTCTGGGAAGGAATGAATGTTTCTTCCCTCTTTTTTTCAAGTTGAAGATTCGTTTTATTTATGTGATGTGCATGCAGGTGCCTGGGGTAGCCTGGGAAAGGGCATCATGGGCAGCGAGGCTGGCGTTGCAGGTAACTGTGAGCTCTTGCATGCGGATGCTGACAGCTGAGCTCTTGTCCTCTGGAAAAGCATCAGGGGCTTCTCCCTGGTGAGCATCTGAGGTGTCTGCCCCTTGACACGAGGGTATTTGCTGCTTGCTATTTCCTGTGACCTGAGGAACTTCGTTTATTTTTTTAAATCTTTTGTACAAGTTTCTTCTCTGAACAGTTAGGGCTTGCAGCAAGGTGTGAAGTTACGTTTTGAGGGCGCAGAAGTGAATCACATTTTCCATTGCTGGAGTAGAGCAGATATAAGGAAAGCGGGAGAATGAGAATGCATTTTGACCGCAGAAGCCGAGGCTGTAGAAGCTGTTTCTTAGTCCTGACATCTTTTACGCTATTTTCTATCTCTGCTATAATCACCCAAGTTAACACGTGCCAAGGCGCCGTCCTCAGCATTTTCATGAACTTAGCTTGTTATTCTTAAGAAAAGGAAGCACCATATTTTCCTTAGTTGCAGGCATTGGCGAGCCATGGAATTTTATTCTCCTGTAGCCCTGCAGTGCTGAAATTCTACAGACTTTTTGCCTCCCTGGACAGAATGGTGATTTTTGCTGACTGTGTCCTACCGTACAGTCATCCACAATTGTGCTGGACTAAATGGCAGTGTGGCCACATGATAAGTTAACTGCGTGAGGAGGAATTGCTACTAATAAAGGACTGTGATTTCCCAAAGGCCTAACACAGCAGAGGACACATTTGAATGTTGGAAGCACAGGGCAGGGCTGTTTTCTTCATCAATTCCTCGACTAGGTGTTCCTCTCCCCAAATAGGAGCTCTCTGAAAGATACCCTCTATCAAACGCTGCAGTCCGTGGTAGAGGTTGCTTTCGGATGTTGCTCCATTGTGCAGTAGATGGTAAGTGATGTTTTTCTTTCACAGAGCATTAGAGAAATAAACATCTCTCTGGACTCACCGTACAAAGTAAACATTAACTTATATCTGTTCCTAAAAGAAAGAGGTGACATGTCATGAAATGCCATGTTAGCAACTACTGAATGATTCCAGTCACAATGGTGCTACAGGTAGAGTTATTACTTCAGAAGCCAGCTGGACCCATACATAAGTCTTCACTTAGCCTGGTAGAGTGGGCTGTAGAAACTGCTCTGGGGCAAACACCTCTTCAGAGCCAGCTGTCGGCACGCAGAACATGCACCAAACCCCTGAGCAGTTGGGTATGCCATTAAAAAGATGCTGAGTCTCTGACTAAAATAACTTTCCCTGTTTCTCAGCCCCTCTCTAGGGACTGCCAGGAATAGTCACCTGGGGAGGAGCCTTCTGAAGTTTTCATAGAGGAGTTGCCAAACCCATGCATGAGGTATGATGAGGCAGCTCCAGGAAAAGTTAAGGTTTAAGTTTTGAATGTGAACTTATGATAAAAGTTAACCACAAGCAAATGTTTTCACTGTGTGGTTTCACAAATCCATCTTCTTGCCTTTCCCCTAGGATAAATGAACATCTTATTTCTATAATTTTAACACTAATATATAAATAATATTAGTTACCTTAATTCAGTTTATGATTATTATTAACACATTGGTAATGAAAATAAAAATCAATGTTGCATAAGAAAATTCTCCTATATTAAGTTATATTAATTATGATCCCATAGAACCTTAAAAGTAAACTTGATAAGACAAAGGTATTTGATAGACATATTTTGATGAATCCTGTCCAAATATATGTTTTGTTAGAAAGAAAAAAATCTAAGGAAAAGCAATGGCTGATGGCTTTTCTTCAAAAGTTTTTCTGAATTAATAAGAGAACTTGTACTTTCTTTGGAAATCCGTGCTTTTACACAATTAGCAGTTTCAGAATTAATCTTTGTTTTTCGTTTTCTCCAAGTCAAAACACCATACGAGGTGTGCTCTCACAAGGGAAGAAAATGAAAGGAAGGAAACAAAAAGACAATAATTTCCCCGCTCAGCACATTCTCCTTTTACTAAAACATTTGTGGAAGTGAGAATGTGTCTGTGTTTGGAGCATCAAACTCCAGTCATGACGGCTTTGTGCTGTAAGAACTCGCTCCAAAACCCACTCCCTGTGTCACAGCTCAGATGGGAGGACCAAAAGTGTGTAACTGTCTTGGCTCTACAGCAAGACTCAGCCACCCTATGCTACAGCCGACTCATGTGGAATTACGACACCCATCCTGGAGACCAACAGGGTCCTACAGCGCAAGTGCTATGATTCTGAGCTGCAACTGAAACAGTCTTTGGAGCATGTTTTCATATGTCCTCTGCTTTCCCCCTTTCACCCCATTCTCTTATTCCAGGCCCCACCACAAACACACACAAGAGAAACGCTCCTGTTTTATGAGGAGTTATGATTTGAAAGAGTATAGGAATTGCTCAAGATTTAAAAGACTAAAAGAAACAATCCTAGAAAAGTTTGAAGGCTACCTCCGTCCAGCTGCCAGGATTTGTAAAACCCTTGTATCTGGGAATATGGAGTACACTGACATTACTGCAATAATTCCTTTTCTCCTTCTCAACACACATATACACACATGCATAATACATACATACACATATAACATATACGTATATATGTATATACATGTAAATGTATATATGTATATCCATTTATATACATATGTATGTATGCATGTATTATTTTACAATCATTAGGATAGCCATTAGAGAAAAGCAGTGAAAGGATCAAGTGAAAAGGTTAAATATGAGTTTAACTAGCTATATCCAGTTGTTATAGCTGTTTTGTTAACATGAGGTTATGGGAGTTCAGAGCAAGGTCAGGCACAAATTATGGAGACACGACCTACATGAGTTTGTGCCCATGTAGATGGAAAGTGCTGACATGTCTCTGATACCTGATAGTGGGTCATTCTGTCCCACTCATCCTTCCTGGGTACCTTCTGCTGCACTGCCTCACACATAAATACCAAATGATGCACCTGGATGCTTGCTCTGCTTGTTTCGTTGCCCAGTTTCTCCATGGTCCACACTGGGCTTCTGGGATACACAAGCCAAGCCTATATAAGTGACAAAGATATCTCATAGCACATTTAAGAAGCTGAAATCTGTGACTGAGGGGGACCTCCTCCCCTTGTATATGCTCATAGAATATCAAGTCTCTTCTTGGTAGCCTGCTATTCTTCCTCTGAGTGCCACCAGGCCTCCTCATCCAGGGGGCGTGGTCAAATATGTGTTCATGTGAAAGTCAGACCCTACTCTCCACTCAATTGTGGAGAATGTCACAGTCATAGGGGAGGCGAGTAAGGGGAAAATGGGAGGAAGGAGGAATGGGAGGATATAAGGGATGGGATAACAATTGAGATGTAATATGAATAAATTAATAAAATATATTTTTTAAAAAAAGAAACTGAAATCAGCCAGAGTTTCTTGTCCCCTGACACAGGTATTCTTTTACACAGCAACCTTCTGAAAACAATTCATTATGAGATACATCCAAGACTATAACAGGATTTTAGGAGGCTTGCGTAACCAGGATGTCAGATCAATCTATGTTATTTTGATGTGATTAATAGTTTGTTGGATGTTGGCGTCAAGGTGGCATGAAGGCTCCCAGGTCTACTTGCTTTCCTATGGGTGCCTAGTGGTCCTTGTAAAAACCGCAGCTTCTAAAGAAAACTCTGAACTCTTCTTCCATGATTTGCTCTTAAAAATAGTTTTGCTTGTACCCCTGTCTCAGAGACTTCATTATTTAAATTTGTGCCCTGTCTTCATTACTAATAACACATCAGCAGATTTTATTCATTTTCCATCCGCAGAGTACTTTGATATGAACACCAATATTCATCTCCATTACTACAGCCTAGTCTATACTTCTGTCATTTCTATCCTGGGCCTCCCTAAGAAGTCACCATAGCAACCATGCTTTTATTCTCTGTAGTTCATTTCCTGTTTAAACTTCTTTAAAGACAAGGCCTCCTCTTATGCACGTCCCTCCCATAACCCAGAGATAAGATCAACTCCTCCCCATTACCTTCTACTTCCTGTGTTTTCTGGCATCGACTTGCTTTGTTTTTAATTCATCTTTCTCCAGCACTCAACAGCCATATGCATTTTAAGAACATCACCTGATCCTCCAGGGTGTACTGGTTGCCAGTTCTGTGGCTGCTCTGCATATGATGTGGGAACCATTCGTAGAGACTCACCTTGCAAGCCCCTTGTCCACCTGAAGTCCCACCTGAAGTGCCCTATACCTTCCTCGGTGCCAGTCTCTAGCAGTCACTTTATTTTACTTTCCGTATATCTCTAGGGTCTATCGTTGTATGACAGTTACTATTCATCTTCTAGCATGCAAGCTTCAAGGAAAGGAGATTTATATTTTTATAGCCGAGTGTGCGGTGCCAATAACAGCATTCAGAGGATAGGCATTTACACTTATTAACTTTATCCTATTATAATGAATAAAGTTTCACATTTTGGAGTATAGCAATGAAGCTAATGCAGACATAAACTTTCTTATAGCTTTGGAAATTTACAGTACTGATGACAACAAAAAATAATTCTTAAAACATGCCCATAATTCTTTGTCTGATGAGTAAGTACCTCTAAGCAGAGTAAAATAAACATAAAATAAAAATTTTAAATGCAATCATATTTATCACTCATTTATTTATGGTTTGGAAGAATAAAGTAAGCTAAAGAGTTCATATTCAAGTTCTGAGTGGCTTAATTAGCACTCAAGCAATAACCTCTAAGTGTTTTTTTTCTAAGTGTTTTCTTAAATTAGCAAATAAAAGAAAACAAAATCTCCAGCAAAGAGCAAACTGAAGACTTGTGCCATTAAAGCCTGATGAAAATACTAACAGGAGCTAAAGTTCTCTGTCTGCTGTCTCACATCTTTCATTTGAATTCCACAACAGTGCTGTGAGGTATAAATTATTTCCATTTCACAGAGGAAGCAAGCTTTCCCCGTGATTTCAAGACTGTAATTCAATCCTCTTCTTAAAAGTTTGAAAATTTCCTTTGTCTTTTTTTTTTATACCGCACTCCCGTGACTGTGGTGAGAAACTTTTTGGTAAAGCGAAGTCTCGCGTGGTTTTGTAAAATTGGGAGTAAGGACACAGGGAAGAAGCCCCGGCAGCCGGTCAGCATGCCCTGCCTCCACACTCCTCAGCTGTGGCTAGTTAGTTAAATGGTAGAAGCTGCAGTTTTGATCGAACCGGGTGACAGGAAAACTGTATATGTTTCGATAATTGCTTAAAGTAATGAGCATCCAGAGCTGGCCCGGGGCGCTGTGAAGGAAGCACCACAGCCCTAGAGCAGAGTCAACAGTGAGGCAGCTGAGGCCAACACATCCCAGCTGCCATTTCACTGTGGGAAAGAGTTCAGAGGTCCCGTCTACTGTGCATTCCCACGAACTCGAGGTTCTCAGAGGGGCACGCCGGGAGCCGGCGCTCCATGTTCTCCAGTGATGTGACCCAGAGCATGATAGATTGCTAGTAGTTAATCAACAGGTTATGATAAAAGGCCAAACCTGATTTATTTCTTTTGCCTAAGATTGACTGTATTTTCACACAGAGAGACAGAGCTGACTAGATCTCACGGAGGCTGGTCCAAACTATCAAAACGGTATTTTCAACTCATATCCTACTGTGTAGAAAAATTGTAGAAATTATAAAAATGTTAACTAAATGTTTTGAGTTTCAAAATAAAAGTCACCTCCGTTCACAAATACAACTTTAACTCATTTATAGAATATAAAGTTCATAAAAAAAAAAAGTTAGGAGAAACCTCTTTGAAACTGCCACAAAAGGGATACATCTTATTATAGATAACTGTGGCTATGAATGAGAATGGAGTTTGACTATGTGTTGCGATCCTGCGTTACTGTGAAGATGTTTTTGGACTCTGTGAACATGGAATATTCCATTGTCTCATGACTGGTAATCTGTGATAAAAGTTTTGTGGCTTTGATAATGATGGTGTCAATGATAAGGAAGCAAACAATGATGATACAACAGGATAACTAGTGACATAAGACATGGATGGTACAGTTCACTTTGTTTTATGCTTTTTTAACACTTAACAAAATGCTCAAAGACCCGATTGTACGGGGAGTCTTCTGATATCCATTTTACATGTAGCAAACTGGAGCACAAGGAGATTAGGTAGGTTGCCCACTATTCTGAAGAATTTGGGTTCAAATTCAACCAGGCATCTTTCAAAGTTTTACAATGTACTTCAATGGATGTCCGTGTATAAGCATATTTTATATATGTCTGTAATCTAATCTAGTACTACAATATTCTTCAAACAATCAGAAGCCTGACAACCCTCGTGGCATGAATCAAAAGTCCTAACTATGTGGGAGGCTGAGGCAGAAAGATTTTTTTCCTTCTCCTTCTTCCTTCCTTCCTTCCTTCCTTCCTTCCTTCCTTCCTTCCTTCCTTTCTCTTTCTTTCTTTTGACAAGGTTTCCCTGGGTAAACTTGGCTGTCCTGGACTTGATTTGTAGACCAGGCTGGCCTTGAACTGAGAGAGATCTGTCTGCCTCTGCCTCCTGGGAAACTGGGATTACAGATGTGTTCCACCACACCCAGCTGGTAGAAAGATTTTTTTCTTTTAATTTTTAAATTTTTTATTTTTTTTATAATTTATTCACTTACATCCTGATTGTTATCCCCTCACTCGTATCTTCCCTTTCCCATCCTTCCTCACTCTTCTGCCGCCTTATTGTCTCCCCTAGACCTCTGACAGGGGGACCCTCCTCCCCACATTGTCTGACCTCAGCCTATCAGGTCTCATCCAGATAACCTGCATCCCCTTCCTCTGTGTGCCTGCAAGGACGGCCCGCCAAGGGGAAGTGATGAAATCGTGGGCACCAGAGTGCATGTCAGAAGTAGTCTCTGTTTACCCCCACCCCCCACCCCACCATATGAACTTTTTGAACTCAAAAATTGCAGGCCAGCCTGAGTAGCACAGCCAAACATAGCCTTTCATATTATTTATGAATATAGAGCCAGCGCCATTCTGATAGTTAATTGAAATAGAATTATAATGGACTCATATTTAAAGGGTAGCTCCCAGGGTGCTAGAGCGATGAATCAATGGTTAAGAGCTCTGTCTCCTCTTCCAGAGGTCCCGAGTTCAATTCCCAGCAACCACATGGTGGCTCACAACCATCTATGTGATGCTCTTTTCTGCCATGGAGGTGTATATGCAGATAAGAGATTCATATACATAAAGCAAATTATTCTTGAGAGAGAGAGAGAGAGAGAGAGAGAGAGAGAGAGAGAGAGAGAGAGAGAGAAGCTCCCAGAAATGAAGGTACAAATTTCATGATTTTGAAAGCTACTTGGCAGTAGCTGTGGCACAGGAACTGATGCAAAGCTTTTATTCTGCGAGAAAAGCAGTTTGTGGGTGAGCAGAGCTAACCTCTTCAGAACACAAGTTCTGCCTCTAGGTTAACCAAAAATCTGCTGTCTTTTAAGCCAAAAAATAAAAAGTTACATTTTTTTTTTCATATTCATTGCAATTTTCTGTACTTTAGATCTTGTTATAATGTACTATACACATCTACCACTTACATCCTATTTTGTGCTATTTGTTGAGATGTGCATCGTTTTAAAGCCCCTGGACCGGGTAGAAGCAAAAGCTCATTGAACAACAAAATTATCAAAGTGCTGTGCTCTCCAGGATTAGGGTTGAGTGATTTTCACTCTTTTTTTCCCACCAGCACCCCCTTTTGGTACCATCTGCAAGATGAAGCATCAGGGAAGTCCTTTTTAAAAATGTTACCCAGCTATATGAACACGCGATGGCACATAGTAGAGTGAGGTTTCCAGCAGATAGTTAGAAAGACAACTTGCATTGAGTGAGAACAAATTCCTTGCCCTTTAAGTTAACAACAGAGAGAGGGTGAAAATCCTTCATAGCCCTCACAGAAGAAGAAAACAGCCATAATTTAGTGGGCTGACATCACAGCCTAAAAAGCTGTCACTGGGTTTTTATTGCATGCTACCTAATTAATGACGTTTTCTTTTTAGTGAATTTTGAATATACTTCTGATGTACAGGCATACTTCTTGTGTGTAGATCTGTGCCAGGTTGTCATCAGAAATAAGTCCTCCTCTATTCTGTAAATCCCTAAAAAGAGGTGACACCCTTCCTTTCAAGCCAATAGCAGTCAGATTTGTAGGCAGGATCTCCTCATTATTATTCAATTCTTCCGTCATAAAAAACTTTTCATTCTCATCCATGGATCTTCAGTGAAACCCAAGTCAACTCTCAGCATCACAAGACTAAAGTGAAGAAGTCCCCATACTCCATGCATAACTTGGAGCTTTTTGGAGGTGAAATAAATGTTGACTCCACTCATTCCAACCTCGCAGGGTGAACGTAGGCTGCCTGCCCCCAAACGAAGGAGTTGCTTTTGGTGATTTATGTGTTTATTTATACTTTACTATTTATTTCTTGTTCTCACTAAACAGTTCATAGAACAGCAAACAGTCAATTGGTATTTTGGGAAAGTACTCACTGAAAATGTCAGGTGGCTGTTTTTTTTGCTGTGTTTCTATACACTCATTGTGTGCATGGTTGGGAGTATATGTGGCTGTACTGTTTAAAAAGCCACTTATGGGCCTATGGATATTTTGGTCAGGTTGGGTGTCTAAGTGAACGGATGGACACCCAGGAGTCCCTAATTCAGTAGTTCTCTGGCAGCAGGCCTATACACATGTTTACAGTAGAGATGACAGGCTACATTTATTAAGGTGGAGAAAGCTTTTCATTCCCAGGATGTCCAGAGCAAAACCGCAATGATACTGTGGAAACAAGCAGCTCCTGCCCCACCCAGCTCTAGTACCACAGCCTTAAGGTGCCCTTGGTTCTTTCAGCTCATTAAAAAAAAATGGTATGGTTGATGTTGTTTGCTTATCTTCTGAAAAGCGTTAAATAGTTTCTCTGAAATAAACAACCTCAAAAGTTAGTTGACAAAAAACACCTCAAAAGCCTTCCAGAGCGCTTTCGGTAAAATGTTAAACCAGCGCTATATTTGGTCCTGGCGCTGATGCCTTGACACAGGTAAGGTACCTTGAATGTGTGGAGGTTGGTACATAGTCAAGGATAAGGGAAAAAAATGGTCAGCGAAGTGTCACCAAAGTTAGAAATCAGATGCAAGCTGTTCAGAGAGAAACTGTCATTTTCACCCTTTGAAAACGTCCTTTTAATTCCTTTGCCAGTGAGTCTCTTAATACTGACTGTTCAAGTCTTTCCTAGCCACACTCTGTATTCACTTTGCTTCTGGTCTCTGAAGTGACTTTTCATGTGTATACATTGTATGTATGTGTATATATATATATATACACATGTATTCTATACCCTTGGGGATAGATAGACAATAAACCAGAAAAAAGAAAAACTCCATCTTTGGCAATAATGCAAACAGAGTAGAGTGCTGTGCATGCGTTGGGTGAGGAGAATTCTGCAAACCAGAACTTATAGACTAAAACTGGAGAAGGTGCAAATTCCAACACTGACTAATAAACCTGCAAAATGAGTATGGTAATAATTTAATCACAAACCTGGTCCTTGCCAGTCAAGAAGTCATGGAATAAACAGTATCGACCTTCAAGAGACTGTGTGATCTGACTGCATTTGCAAACTTTGTAGGTGGACATAGCGGTCTACTGACTAGAAATAAAGTATCTAAACATAAGAATTTAGTAGCACAGTTTAACATAGAGAACATTTGATTATGTTAATTATAACTTGGTCTGACCCATTTGTTTAAAAGTGAAATTCATTAAGGAACTTGAGTAGATATCTGCTAAAGTGAGACGTGTGCATTCGGGGAGCTACATTCACCACGTAAGATAATCATCAGTTGCTAGGAAAGGATTAGATGTTCATTAAAAAAAGCACTGTTGGCAATTCAGAGGAAACGATGCATATTAATTATCCGAAGCCGGGAAGGTGTAGATGGAAAGTTGTCTGAGAGGTGCCAAGTGCATCCCAGCTCCTCATTTTATGATGGGCTTCTTATGAAATTAATTGATTTGCTGGTTATAGCGTAAAGATTTTTTACTGATTAAAATGAATGCTTCTTCATTTTAGAGAAAGGCTGAAGAAAAGAATGTAAAACACATTATTTCATGACTATGAAAAATTTAATGATTTGCTCCCATCTACGATACATGCTATCTACACCATATGTGTATCTGGATACATGTGTCTACACAGACATGATGATGTTTTCACAAGAAGCTACCCCTAGTTTTATCTCTCCTTTGCTTTTCATCCCTTTTATCTTCTTTCCTCTCTCCCTCCCTCTCCCCTCCTTTCCTATCTCCCTCTGTCTTTCTAAGGGCTATGACTTTACTGCTATCAAAATCTCGAGCTAAAGTCAATTCTCCCTTTCAACCTCTAAAATATCTGGGCTACAGGTACACCCCTACCTCACATCGAGGCTGTTCTTGCACATTGGGAAGAGAACCAGAGCTGTAGAGCACATGCTTATTTTAATACAACAGAGTAAAAAGAACAAATGAAAAACAGGCTATTGCAATTTTGTAGGATTGGAGCCCTATAGATAAGTCGAGGTTTCTGTCTACCTGAAGGTATGCACCTGGAGCCAGACTACGTGAATAAGAATCAAAGAAAGTCGAAAAGGCGGTTTCCTTCTTTCTTTCTTTCTTTTTGATCAATTCTCAAAATGATCATTTTGGAATTTTTTTTTTTCCTTCACAGAATGTCATTAGCTGCATATCTCTCCCCGTTCTTCTTCCTGTGGTGTGGTGGTGATTTTTGTCTTTGATCACAGAGAGCTGTGGAACGTAAGTGTGAGCTGTGGTAAAAACCAAGGTCAAAAACCTATAAAATGTATTCCACAAAGTAATGCCACCCTGATAATACTTAAACTCAGTATGAGAATTACACTACTGGTTTCTCCCTTCTCCTGGCTCTCCGTTCATGCCGTTTCCTACGGTAATGAAACCGCCAGCCATACACTCTCCTGCCACTTTGTTGGAACCTTTTAAAAGGCCATGCCCAGGGAATTCTCCAGCACTGCCCTGCTGTGTACACAGTCATCTGACAGACATCTCTCTGAAAAACGTTGGGAATGCCTAGCCAGTGGGACAACACATTCGACCCATACGGGGCTGATGACAAAAGGCTGTGCTTCTCTCTCCCATGGAGTCCTGTGCTTGTCAAGCAGCATTTCTTTCTATGCTGTCACTGGAACGCAGGCTGCTTTTGTCTGCTGCCTTGATTGGCATGACTCGTGGCTTCAAGATTGTCACTAAGTAAGGAGAGACACAGGAGACGCGTACACCTGTGCTGTAGCTGACTCAGGGAGTGGCATACAGTGAAAACGTGTGAGCTCCCATGTCATAAGTTTAACCTATCCAAGTGTCTGTGTGTCTTTCTGTGTGTGTATGTGTGTGTGCATGTGGTGTATGTGTGTGTGCATGTGTGTGTACATGTGTATGTGTGCGTGTGACTGTATGTGTGTGTGCACGTGTGTGTACATGTGTATGTATGTGTGTGACTGTGTGTTTGCATGTGGTGTATGTGTGTGTGCATGTGTGTGACTATGTGTGTGCATGTGTGTGTACATGTGTATGTGTGTGTGACTGTGTGTGCATGTGGTGTATGTGTGTGTGTGCATGTGTGTGACTGTGTGTGTGTGCATGTGTGTGACTGTGTGTGTGCAAGTGTATGTATGTGTGTGACTGTGTGTGTGCATGTGGTGTATGTGTGTGTATGTGAGTGTGTTTTAGTTCAGTACCTATCATCAGGGCTAAACCGGAGAAGCAGAACAAGTAGCAACAAATGTATTAAAGCGTACAAAGGTGCCATCAGGACATGCAGGTTCTGAGGAGCCTGAAACTGGCTAGCATAGTCCAAAGCTGCTGCTTCTGCTTTTTTCTACTAAACTATTTTTTTTATCAATTTTTTTCTTTTTTACATATATTATACAGTAAACTACCTACAGCAAGAAGAACCATGAAACAATCAGGAATTATATTAATGTTACATTCATAGTGTTTCAGCTATTAGTTTTACAATTAAGCTTAGTTTTTTTAGAGAGTAAAATTTTTTAGGTCTAGATAGATGGTTTAAGTTGATAGATATTGATTCACATCCAGAAGTTTAGATTCACCAAGATAGGAAAGATGTTTACTCCAAAGCTGCTTCTACAAGAAGACTTCTTTTCTCCATTTTATTCAGCTTTGTTTAATAAAAATCAACGGGTGGCATTGGTGACATTGTTTCAAGCACATCTTGTCCTTTGACATATTCATCTTTCGTAATTTCTTTCATCTTCTATTTCACGTCTCTTCCACATATGAGAAAATAGAAGTGAAAATTTTTTTCCCTGGGTCTGCTTCATTTTGCTTCATGTGGTGACCCCTAGCTTTGCCCATTTCCCTGAAAATGAAATACTTTCATTCTTTCTTATAATGGACTAAGACGCCATTGTGTATATATGCCACTTATTCTTTTTCTTTCTGTTTGTTGATGACCACTTAGAACCATTATGTAAGTTGGCTGCTTTAAATAGTGCCTCAATAAACATGGACAAGCAGGTGTGCGTGGTTAGTTTAGGCTCCTTTGGGTGTATTCCTAGGAGTGGTGTAGCTGCAAAATCAGGAGGCTACACTCACTTGTATTCCCATCAGCAGGGTATGAGGGTCTTGCCCAGACTGCAACAGTCTCTTCAGCATTTGATGCTGTTTGTATTTTTTTTTATCCAATAATCTCTCAATGCATACGAACATCAGTTCTCAGTGATTTAAAAACCTGAAACTCTGTAAGCAGCTCTGTGAAATCATTTTAATATATGAGAATAGGCAACAAGTTTCTGAAGAGGATTCCAGTAGTTAATGATACAATTTCAATAACTGAAAAATACGATTACATAAAGTTTAAAATTTTCTTCATAGCGAAGGAACCAACAGAGCAAAGAAAGAGTCTGTGGAAAGGGAGGAAAATAATCGACAATTATACACCTGACCCAGAATAGCTTCAACAATACATGAAGAACCTAAAAAGAAATACTAATAGACATCGGTCAATAAGTAGTCATTCACTTTATAAAGCACAGTGTAAAGATAGCAGTAGGCAGTAGCTATGTAGAGGACATTGCTCCCTTTCTCATGGAAGTGTATCTCTGTTCTTGAAGTTTCTCTAATAATGTACACCATCTTGTCCAGGATGATCTTTGTACCCGTCAGATGGTTATAGGTTTAGTATTACATTTGTAAATTTCCTTCATGTGACGCCTCGACTGGCATTTGTTTGAAACCTAACTGAAAATTTTAACATAGAACATCATAAAAACTCATTGACGGTGAACTTCTGGAAAGCAAGGTGATTGGAGAGTTTCCTGGAGCAGCATGAGGCCATTGTATTGGGTCTCACAAGGCATTACTCATTGAAGTCCACTACAATAGCAAAGACACTACGAAATAGAGGACAGATAGCATCGATGATAACCCGAGTCATTGTATGGTTCCTTGACATATGATTAGTTATATAGTATATTGTATAGCATTGCATTATATAGAACGAATTAATATGTAAAGGTATTTAACACAGAAAAAGATTCTTAAAAGTCTGCCAAGAACTCACAAATACTAACTTATCCTAGAAGTTTTGACAGTTCTTTTAACTGTTATGTTAACTATGGATTTTACTCACACTGGTGTTATGTTCTACTGTTTTTGCTCTACTGTGGTATAGTTTTGTCCTAAGCATCTCATGCACAGTTGTCAAATTCATGTTAATAGTTAATTCAAGTTGGCCTGCATCCTTACTCTTACTGCTAAAATTTTTGGATTACATTTGAAGTTTAAATTCTACCTCTTAATTATCTCTCTTCTTTCATCTTACACCTCCTGGCACTGCCTTTATCTTTCTCTTTTGCTTCTCATTAGCAACATGCTGAGATGTACCACCTTCCTACTTTGGCAACAAGCAAGGTAGCTTTAGTTTAGTAATTTCGCTTTCGTCACTATCAGCCAGTTGGTCTTTACCAAGTCACAGCTGCCATCACTGTTGTTGCTGTCACCTGGTGAAGTCCATTGTGTTTCATGTGCCTTTCTGTGTTTAAAATGATAACTGCCAAAATTTGGTAAGACACTAAGTGTATAGAACCGAGCAAATCTTATAAGTGCTGCCTGTGTTACTTTTTTGTATATAAGAGAGAGAAACAGAGGGTGGAGGGACAGAGGGACAGAGGGACAGAGGGACAGAGGGAGAGAGAGAGAGAGAGAGAGAGAGAGAGAGAGAGAGAGAGAGAGAGAGAGAGACAGAGACAGAGACAGAGACAGAGAGACAGAGACAGAGACAGAGACACAGAGACACAGAGACAGAGACACAGAGACAGACAGAGAAAGACACACAGAGAGAGACAGGCTGACAGAGACAGACAGACAGGCAGAGACAACAGACACAGAAACACAGACATGGAGACACAGAGGCAGAGATCAACAGACAACCATTATACCAGTTGAGGAGTCAAAAGCAAGCCCTTTCTGGTCCAGATTATGCTAAAACTCCGCTGGAAGTTTCTTTGCCAATCAGGCAATAAGTCAGAACTAAAAGCTACAGGAGACTAAGTGATGCAGAATTAATGAACTTCTTTGTGCCAAGGTATAAAAATAATATTTGAGCAGTAAACATTTTATCTTTAAGGTCAAATTTATTCTACCTTGGGAGCACTATTGGATTAGTAAGTGATTTATCAGTCATAGGCAAAGCTGTCTTGGATGTCCATAAAATAAGCGTGTTCACTAAGCTGAAATACGTATACCCCTGTTGTTGTCTGCCATGCTCAGACTCACCCATTCTAACATACCTGGATATGGATTTCAGCTGCAAAACATAATTATTTCATGGTCTATTGGGTAAGCAGTGTGCATTTCTGAAATTGTATAAACACTTTTTTTTTAAGTGCCAACTTTGGTGACAATTACCAAATGTCTATACCTAGCAAAACAGGCAATTCAGAAATATGAATTTGTGCTATTATTTATGATGCACATGTGTTACTTCCCCTTAAATTTAGATATTTGGTAATTATTACTGGAATTATCTATTGTAATTCTGAAGTAGACACCAATGAAATAGAAATATAAGTTATCTGGTAAAGATGTAAATGCTAAAAAATTCTCATTATCTTTTAGCAGAGTACAGTCCTTAGTTTGCTATTCATATTTCATGTAATAATTTTGGATTAGCCATCTGGTTTGTTGAGGGTTGAAAATCTGTTTAACACCAACGCAGAATTTTTGTTAAAAACTAAAACAAGCCACACAGAAATCACAAATGTTTTTCAGGTATTTCACAATGCTAATAATGAATAACTTTTAAAACATGGCATGCAATGGGCACTTTTATTCTTTGTGTTCTCCCTTGTTTGTGTAGATTCTCCTACTGCATGTGTTTGGGACCTATTCTTAGGATGTGTTACTGTAAGTGGCTGGTACACAGCAAGTTATATCAAAAGCCTGTGCTGGTGCAGCTACATGATTTTGGGACCAATCTTTACCGTGTCCCAATGGTTAGCTCTAGACATTTAATAGATCATTTTGTCAATGATGACTATCTACTGCTGAGGTTGAATAGTCCCATCTCTCTTTCATGGCTGCACACTGATTCCATTCTTCTATTATTCTGTATATCCTAATGGAGGCAGTTGGCCGGCAATGGGAGGCTAAGAAGCCGAGCACAATGTTTATCAGCATAGATTATTTCTTCATCCATAAAGGCCTTGAAGTGTGTGCTGCAGCGACTTTCATACATAGCCCCAGGACTTATTATGAAATTATAGTAGTCAAAACAGTATGGTATTTATGAAGTCCCTAGAGAAGGCTCACATAAAAATAGTCAGCTCATCCTTGAAAAAAGAGTAAGAACAGCATAATAGATGAAAGACAGGTGAGTGGGGCTTTGCTAGTTGAACATTTATCGATTTAATAAATATATGCAGACACGGATAACTCAAGAGACATCACATATCCAAATGCAAGGTTCAAAAGTATAAGACAAGTAAAATGTAATATTGAAGGAAATCTATCTATCTATCTATATATATGATATTTCATTTGTCAACAATCTTTTAGATGCAATCAATGCCACAGTCATGATGTGTATAAGAAAGAATATTAAGTTGAACTTTATTAAATTTACATTCAGGTGCTGTAATAGATGTTGTCAGAATAGCGTAAAAATAAGGCACACACTAGGAACAATATTTATAAAAGACTTAGCTGATGAACATTTGTCTAAAACGTACAATGAACAACTACAACTCAACAACAGGGAAACAAACATGCCAATTTAAACATGGGCTAAAGATCTTAACAGATCCCCCCCCCACCACCACCAAATATGTGGCTATCAAGTGAGCATCTGCATCAAATGCCAGTGGAGATGTCTAGTACCACATCATATTTATTAGGCAAAACTCTAGAGCAGTGGTAATACTAAATACTGGTGGTCACAAAGCAATGAGCTGGCAGTCTCTGGGTTGGAAGACAAACCACATGCCTGGAAAATGCTTAGATATCTAGAAAAATCCCAAGAGGGAGAGATTGGCATTTTAAAAATTTAGTTTTAAAACAATATTTCTTATTTCACTTTTACAATTTTTAATTTTATATGCAAAAGTATTGGGTTTCATTATGGCATTTTCCAGGACTTTGACAGTTGCTTACAAAACTAAATATACTCTTTCTATATGATCCACTAATTATATGCCTTGTGTTAAGGGAATTGAAATTATGTCTACATAAAACCTGTAAATGGGTGTTTCTAATAATCATAATCATAATTGCCAAAACTCAGAAGATAACCAAATGTCTTCCAGTAGGTAAGCAGTTAAATAAAGTATTGTATATCAAGATAAAAAATGTTTTTTTTTTATCACTAAAACCTGGTTTTAAAGCCTTGAGAGGATAAAGAGAAACTTTAAACTTCTATACTACAGAATCAAAGGAAAAAAAAACCCAAGAGGGCTATGTACTGTTTGACTACAACTATGTGGCATTCTATACATGCCAAAATTATTGTGAATCTGGACATCATGGGTGGTGCCTATATTCCCAACACTTGGGTGTTGGAGACAGAAGAATTGAAAATTCAGCGTTCTCCTGGGCTATATAGTAAGTTCAAGGTCAGTTGTGCCTCAGGACAGTCCTATCTCAAGAAATAACAACAACCAATGAAACAAAGAACCAAGCAAACAAAGAAAACTCCAAGAAGATATTGCAAAGATAAGTGTTTCCCCGAGAGTTGTTGGAAGAGAGATGACACAGGCAGGTGCAGTGGATTTTCTCAGGTCACTGAAAATACTCTGCTTGATACTGTAATGGTGGGCCTATGCGTTTATACTCTTTTCAACTCACAGCAAGTGTGTTTCACTAATGTAAACTACGGGTGACAATGATAAGTCAGCACAGGCTTTTCTGTTGTAACAAGTGCACAGCACTCTGCTGTGGGACGAGATGAGAACGGAGGAGACGCTACACAGGTGGAGGCAGAAAACATAACGGATACCTCTGTGCCTTTCTTTCAATATTGTTATGAACTTAAAATTGTCCTAAAAGTTACTTGATAATATTTCATATGTATTTATATATATTTAGTAGGAGATTGTGTGCATGTATGTGTGTGTGTGTGCGTGTGTGCGTGTGTGCGTGTGTGTGTGTGTGTGTGTGTGTGTGTGTGTGTGCTTGTTCATGAATTGCCTTCTATTCGTTGCAGGAACTGTGATGGCTACATGTTCACATCTGCTGACTTTATGTTGTGTCACTGATCCTCAGTAAAAATGTGTTCTTCTATATCAGGATGAATTGTGTTTTGTGGTCATGCAACACACCCGAGGTTTTGAACATATAGATAGAGCATGCTGTCTACTCAAGAATCAGGCAGGGTAGCTACTGTAAGCCATGGCTTCTGAACAGAATTTGGTTTTTCTGAGTGAGTTGTCAAAAATATTCAATGGACTGGGAGATTAGACTATTCAACACATGACTTGTTCAACTTGTTCAAGTGATATCTATAGGACACACAGCTTTGAAAGGTAAACAGTGGCGTTTAAGAAGGACTGTGGCTGGGCAGCTATTTTGGCAGCTTTAGATCCGTAATGAGCAAGGCATTATAACAGTCATATTTTGGAAACCTTGGGGGAACAGGAGAAGGGAAAACAGGCTATGTTTTTATTTGATTCTGAAATAATATCTAAATTCTTTTTTTTTTTTTTACTATTTTTAATTAGCATACATAACATTAATTTTTACAAAGTGAAAATAAATTCTTCTCTCATACAATCCATATTCTGGCCACAGTTTCCTACCCTTCCACTCCTTCCAGCTCCCCACCACCCCACCTCTCCTTTCCCTGGATCCATTTTCACTCTATCCCCCATCAGAAAAAAAGCAGACTTCCAAGAGACAACACTCAAACATGGCAAAAACAAGATACAATAAGACAAAAAGAAAGCTCTCATATTGATGGTGGGCAAGTAACCCAGTAGGAAGAAAAGAGCCTAGAGAACAGGCGGAAGAGTCAGAGACACACCTGCTGCCACTGTTAGGAGTCTCCCCAAAACAAGATGATGTCCATATCATAGCCACAGAGGACCTTCCAGGCCCCTCTGCTTGGTGCTTCAGTCTCCCTGAGACCACGCAAGCCCTGCCTAATTGACTGGTTAAGTTATGTTCTCCTGTATCCTCCATAACCTCCGAATCCTACAATATTGCCTCCTCTTCATCTGTGGTGGTGGTGTTTCCTGATCTTCAAGGGGAGGGACATGATGGAGACCTCCAATCTACACACACACACACTCTCTCTCTGCAGAACGTCTGTCCTAGGTCATTGTACCCACTTCGATCCTCCCATCTGCTGTCAGAGGAAGCCTCTTTGAAGACAACTGGACAAAGCACCGATCTGTGAGTATAGGAGAATATCATTAGGCATCATTTCACTGTTTCCTTTTTCTTTCTCCGGCTGTGTTTGGTTCTAGCCTAGGTGACTTGGCTACCCAGTCTCAGGTGCCTGGCCTTTCGGTGAGTGCCAGTTCAAACTTCTTTTTGGTGGCCATCCTCCCTTCCTTTTCCACTTATGCCTTTGTGTTCCTAATACCCTCAACACATAGTAGTAATCTCCTTAAGACTTCTTAATATTTTAAGATTTGGATTATATATTAAATCCATTCTTAATGTGAAGAAAATACAAGGTTTTTACATGTGTAGTTTAGGTGGCGGTGCGGCTGAGGATTGAAGCCAGGCCCTGCTGCACACTAAGTACTATACAGCTAAGTGTAGCCCCAACAATTTCATTTTGGTAGGAAGAACACTGATGTTTGCTCCATGCCCTCCCACTCCATACCATCGTCTCTAACAAGGATTAGTTCAGTGCATAAACTGCTTCTTCTCTTGGAAGAGTGAAAAATTTGAAAAAAATAGGTCTACGGGTACCTAATGCTTTCTTTCTTTGCTTTTTCATAATAAAGTTTATTTAATGTAGCAGTTTTCTATTTTATTTTTTAAGACAGGTTTTTTTCTTTTTATGAATATTTTATTTATTATAATTTTTTGTTTTTTTTTTTTGATACAGATCTACAGACCTTTAACCTTTTGAATTCCTTACCATATTTCCACCGAAAAAATAATGAACATTGCCGTGTGTGTGTGTGTGTGTGTGTGTGTGTGTGTGTGTGTGTGTGTGGTGTTTGCCTTTACAAGTGGATGTGGAGGTCAGAGGTTGACATTGGGATGTTTTCTTCTTTAATTCCTTCTACTTTTCTGAAACAAGATCTCTCACTGGACCCGAATATGACTGCTTTGGCTGGATTGGTTGCTCAGCACATCTCAATGATCCACCTTCTTTCTACATACAGCACTGTGCTGCTGCTGGACACTGTCAGCACTTCTATGTGGGCTCAGGGGGTTCTGACTCAGGTCCTCATGTTGACCCAGCAAGCACGATTCACCTCATCTCTCCAATCACCATCTATGTTTTCCTTACCATACAACTTTTAGAGTATTCCCCCTAAGAGTCTATTGTTAGCCTGAATGGAAAGGAACTAAAAAGATTTGCTTAGCAAGCCTTCCAACCTATGCTGCACACACACACACACACACACACACACATACACACACACACAGAAGCTTCAGACAACACCGATGGCTTGACAATCAACCACCAGTTCTCACTAACTTACTTAGCCTCTACCGGAAACAGCACATGGAGCTTTCCTACTGTCAAGAGATCATGGTCCAGTGTCTCTGATAAGTATGCTAAAGCACCTATGTTGTTTTAGAGAGCAGAACTTAACCAAAGACATGTGGAATATTCGTAATGGAATCTCTTTCCACTAGAAAGCTCGCTCTTGAGCCTATTGCTTTTACTGAGGATTACATTTGAGAGCGAGTAGGGACAGGAAGAAGCAAGCAGCTCTATAACCTATGGTCAGGCTTTACAATATCTCAGGTGATGCTTAAACACACTTGACAATGGATCTGAAATTTATTCCACCCTTCGTACTTGTTTGTATTTTTTTTCCATGAAATTGTGTAGTTAAAGTAAATCTCTGTGTTCCTTTCATGAAAGCAATCTCATTCTCTCTCCTAGATGAGGAAGCAACAACAGCAGAAGGGAACTGACATAGCTAGGTAGGAAACAGAAACTCTCAGATAGTCACGGTTTGGAGAAATATAATATTTATGGGTGTAATACTATCTTCATTCTCATTTGAAGGCTGGTCGGTTACATATCTGGGCTTAAAGAAGGTGACTGGCAATTCTACTTTCTAGATGGTCTCTTGTCATTTATGCCATGTTTGTTTTGTACACTCTTCTCTGTTACTTTTCAAACAAAAGTTTGATGTTTTCCACACAGTATGACCTGTGCATGGTGGTTTACACTGATGCAAAAGCATCTAAGCATAGTTAGGTGTCTTCTTCAGAATTGTCATCCTGGGCCACCCTGTTGACACTCTTGGGTGCTTTTTGCAGCACAGCTCTTTCACTATGATTTTTTTCTGTGCCACTTATTTTTGTGGCCTGTAACTTCAAGAGAAAACTGTTTCTTCAGAGGCTGACATCTCCAATATATGACTGTTGGCAAAGTAGCCTTTCCTACAGGCTTTTTTTTAAGGGTAAGTTCAGACCATCGGCTCTGGAGAGTACAGCAAGGTAGAATTCTTCAAAGTTCCCATATGTCAAAATACATTTTAAAAACTGTATTATCTCCAATTTCTGCCTCAAAGCTCCTAGATACTACCCTTATCAAAGACTGTCTTTTTAAAATGCTGATGTTAGAACCAAAGTCTCAGAGCAGCACAGAAACCATTGTTTCACACTACCTGTGCAGGTTGGCTTTTCTAACATGTCTAGCTAAGGCTGGACTAGTCCCTGCAGCCTCTGGATAATTAAGACAGAAACAGTACCAGGAATATTTGTTGAGGTGATTACAGTGCCAGAGCTGTTTATCTCCACGCACACTGGTGCTGAATGCTAGTTTTGAGAGAATAAAATTCAGAAGTCCCTATTCACAAGAAATACAAAACTCCTAGAAGGGATCTCTTTATAGCATCCCTGTGAAGCAGCACAGAAGACAACCTTATCTTCAATTTCTAACAAAATGCTGCTGTTCAACAGATCACAATATGAAGCTAGTTCCCAGAAGTCAGAGCCTTTGACTCTGGGATGAGCATGCACTCCGTTTAGAGTAACTCAAGGGAAACAAGATTTAAAACAAAACAAAACATAACTCCATCATCTTCTCCCAATATTATAACTCTCTTTACACTACTGACAGATTTCTGTTTTAAAAAAAGAAACGCTATCCCTTCCTTCTAAATTTGAGTGGTAAAGGTGACGCTGAAGACCGAATAATATTCCTGAAGTAAAGGCAGAGCCTAGCATGGTGGAGTCACGTGAGTGCAGTTTTCTTATCACTTATGAATGCTCTTCGACACTGTCCTGCTTGCCTGCATTTTCGAGAGGACATTCCTCACACTGAGGACTGAAGTGGTCAGTGCTTTGGGCACTCAAGGTCAAGTTAAAGACCCGGAAAAGGAGACAGAGGAGTGGCTTCTGCACGCGTTATGGGAGTGTTCTGTCTCCTCCATTACATCTTCAAGTTGAATGCCATTAATGCCTGGAATTAGTAACCTCAGGAGGCAGCCTGTGCTAGATAGGGACTCTGTTCCCAAGGTAGTGCATGATTATGTTGTGAGATATTTGCAGAGAGGTTTATTTTGGGCTGGGTGAAATTAGCATCTTTGTTTACAAGAATACCATCTCACTGATCAAGTTAAAGTACATGCCTAATAACCAGCATTTCTTAGGCTTTTATGTTGCCCTTAATTAGACTCTTCAAAGTTAATTAGGGGAACGGAGAGTACTTTTTGTTCTTTTACGTCCCCTTTAACAGGTTCGTGCAGAGAAAGTGTTCTCACACTCATGGGGAAGTTTGGCTTCTGCTCTAACCCTATTGGCTAACTGTCCATCGGTTAAGTAACCCATCCTTTGTTTTTATAGTATAATGTAGTTTATTACCCTAAGTGCTGCCAATGCATGCCCCCTTAGTTTTCAACTACAGTGCCGTTTATATTTAGATATAAAAATTTACATTTTTAAAAAACACATTTGTTCAAGGCCTAGAAATTGACAAAACCGAATTTTTGGAACATGGGATGCACCGACAGACTAGGATAGCATTGGCCATAGACATTTTTAAAAAAACAACAAAGTGAAACAAAACAAAACACCAATCTCAAACAAACAAAGACCTCAATGAAGTTCCAGACCCACATGCCTCGGTAAAGGGGCAAGGGGCTGATGGCGTACAATATAACATAATTTCCATTTGAATCAAGATAAAAATCCATGGTCTTATTTTGATACCTGTTATGCTTTCACATAATTTAATAATTTTTATTCGCAGGAACTTAGTACATACAGAAAATAGCCATTCAGAATAAGAAGCTAACCTCAAGAAAGTGGGCTTTGCAGCCATGATGCCTGTCTCCTTTGTGCTGCTAACAGCAATAAGAGACCATTAGAAGGGAACCGAGTAGATGCGAAATAGTCTTTGCATTAGAGCTGGAGTCTGTCACTCTCTGGCAACCCTGCTGAGAGCTACACATCAAAGCCACCACACTGTGCTAATAGTGTCACTTATCCCACAGCCTTTACACTGTCCCATATGCAGTTACTTTGCAGGGGGTGTGCACATGAGGGTGAGAGGGGAGTTGACAATGTGCTAGAAGAAACCGTAGGAGATAAACCGACTGTGATTTATCACCTCTAATCCTTGTGATGGAAAACATTTAGGAAGAGCAAATAATTGAGGTTCTTCAGAAACACGCTTTTGTAAAAAGCCCCCTGATTTAATTAGAGATCTAAAAATGGAATAATAAAAATAATTTTTAAAAGTCATGAGAAAAGCCTTAATATGTTTGTATAATGGAAGAAAGAAATCATGCTTTAAAATCCTTTCCTTAAATGACTCAGTATCACATCCCTGAAATGATGTGTGTGTGTGTGTGTGTGTGTGTGTGTGTGTATGTGTGAGAGAGAGAGAGAGAGAGAGAGAGAGAGAGAGAGAGAGAGAGAGAGAGAGAGAGAGAGAGAAACAGAGAGAGAGATTGAGAGAGAGGCCTTCATTATTTTTAGGTGGCAATTACAAGCACAAATATCTACATAATAAGTTGTTGGAACAAAGATATTTCTATTCAATTGGAAGTGATCAGTGATAAGGTACCTATATTGTATCTATTGCTGTCTCCTTTTCCAGGCTAATACTGTAGTCATTGTATTTGTTTGTTGTTGTTGTTGTTGCTGTTGTTTCATATCTAGTAGCCAGTGACTGACACATGTTGACAGGTGGAGATTATGACAACAGTGTAGACAAGAAGAAGGAAGGAGCAGCATTCCCAGGCACGTGAGGCAAAATGCCCTCTCACAGGCTGCTCAGTGCTGCTGCCTGCCCCACGCACGACCGTCTCTCGCAGTCCTTAGCTAGACACACTGGCCTGACTTTTCAGGCCACAAACTCAGTGTCTTCGGGTCTCAGTTGGCTCATGGCTCATGTGTGTGCTTATGGAACTACCCATAGGCTTTGGGAGACGTCGGATGGGGAAACATAAATGGCTGAGTTGAACCTGAGTATGCCAAGCATGAGTGAGAGTTAGTATGTGTAGTGCGCCAGAAAACAAAACACAACCACCTGGAAGGAAATCCTGCTCATTGAAAGGAAAGTTAAAACAAACCAACCATCTCTAGCCCTTTAAATTCTACCAAGACCCACTTTACTGTGTTCAGGCATTTAGACTAAGTCTTGTTACTTCTGGAGGTCTAAACTGACAGTGGAACCTGTAAGTGGAAGGGAAAGAAACCATAGAAGAGGAGAAACCCTACGGAGCGTGTCTCTGAAGCCTAGAGAAGTCTCTGCCTCCATCTTTGGCTTCATGCTTAACCTTAGTTTGGTTGCAGACGATGTCTGGCCTTGAGTGCACAGAGCACTGACAAGTGATGCTTTCTTAACAAAGACCAGGACAAGGATGCTTTGCAAAGCAAAGAAGGATGGGTCAGTGACAGTGATGTGCCTGCCACCAAGCACGTCCCAAGCTCATGTTTTCAGAGCACACATACAATGTCAGCCAAAGCTGTGTGAACCTGTGACCCTTAGTCCCCCAGGACTAGATAAGAACAGGTAGGTCCCTAAAACTCACAAACCAGCCAGATTAACTGAACAGATGACCTTTACGTTCAGTTAGAAAAACAGTCTCGGGCTGGAGAGATGGCTCAGAGGTTAAGAGCACTGACTGCTCTTCCAGAGGTCCTGAGTTCAATTCCCAGCAACCACATGGTGGCTCACAATCATCTATAATGAGATCTGGTGCCCTCTTCTGGCCTGCGGGCAGAGCACTGTACACATAATAAATATTTTTAAAAATGAAAGGAAGAAAAAGAAAAACAGTCTCAGAATATACAGGTGAAGAGTCATTGTGTAAGGACATCTGATGTCAATTTTTTTAAGTGCGTGAGAGAGATGTCCTAGCTATTGAGAACACTTGCAGCACTCACATCAGGAAGCTCGTAACTCCAACTCCAAGGGAACTTACACCCTCCCTTGGCCTCCATGAACACATGCAGGCATATACATAAATACAAAGCTAAGGGTCCCAAGATACTCTGTTTTCACTTCTGTCCTCCACACATATGTCCAGCCTCATCCACATGTGTACGTTTCCATACCAACAGGTACATGAAAAATGCACACATGGCACCAGAACAAACAGAGGGGCAGAACATCTTCAGCTTTGCAGTGCTATTATGACACTTACATGTGGGAACGTATTATGCAAATAAAGTGAATTTCATTGATTCCAGAAACCGATTTTTCTTCTCACCCTCTTATCTCAGTTAACAGCACCAAAGTCAACCACTCTAGAGCTTTACTCAGACGTGCCCCTGTCTTCCTTATCTCTTTCCAACTGAGCCACTAGGGCCTACTCATTTTCTTCCTTAATTGTCTCTTCAGTTTTGGCCCCTGTTCTGACTGCCACTGCCTGTTTCAGGGGTAACCAGGAAGCTCTGCACCATATTCGCTCTTCTTCACGTTCTCAGGGAGTGCCACGGTTAGAGAACGTTCGCGCGTGGGTCTCTCAGGGCATGGCGGCACACCATCTGTGCGATTGCTTTTCAGGAAACTGGACTTCAGTTGGTTTTACACTCTCGTCTGTCCAAACTTCTAGGGCACACTCAAACCCACAAGGTGGTGCTAGACCCCGCCCCAGTCCATCATCCAAGAGGCCTGCTGGGAGTGGTACCTGTCCTTCACAACGCCTCCTCCAGTCTTTTTCTCTAAAACTTGCCATCTTCATAGCTTCTCCTCTCCCACGTGCCCCCTACGCTTCAGCCACAGGCATGTCTTACTGCGTTCTGAATATGCTACTTTTTGAAACCCTGTCTTGTCCCAGATGCTGTTTCTTTTCCTGGAGTGCCCTTCCTTCCTTTCTATGCACAGCCAACTCCTACTCCTGCAGTAGGACCTAACTCAAATGCCATCCCTTCACGGAAACCTCTCCAGTCTTGCAAAAGGCCACATCCTCTTATTCACGGAGACGGCGGCCTTTTGCGACGGCTGAGGGAGGGAAGTGCTCTGGGCTGATCTCTGGGCTGTGAGTTCTGGGAAGGTTGCAGAACCTCTTGAATTTTTAATTTTGATCTTTAATCAAAAGTTAAATATCTCACCTGGAGGAATGATGGATTCTAGGCCCTTCCTGCGTGTCTTCCTACAGTCTGACCCCATCCAGCCTCTTTATCTCTGCGCCTCCGTGTCCTTCATTTAAGAAGTACTTGTAAAACAGGTGGACACAGTGTTAAATCATGTGGAAACTCTTGGAGAACCTTTGTCTCTGCAAAGGAACCCCTTTATACCAGCAAGCTGTGTGACTAACACTATCACTAGTTTTTACTGTATGTTAGAATATTGCCCAGGGAGGGCTTTTATTTTAAATGAAAAGCCATCCAGATATTAACTACTTGTGAAAAAAAATGTATCATGCTTTGACATAGAGCAATTCTTTAAGTATATATGCATGGATATAAATACTTGTATTCATTAGTTGGCTAAAGCCCAGCATTGAAAGCATATGTGTAAGTACTATTATATAGACTTAGCTGGTTGTATTTATATATTTAATAATATATATGTATATACCTATGCATGTATGTATGCAATAAAAATTAATTTCAAAAATGTGACAATGATTTCAAGAGTGCAAGTATGGGTGATGGGAGAATTTGTAGGTAAGAAAGAAGAAGGAAAATGATACAATTACACTATAATCTCAAAAAGTAAAAGAAGTAATTTAAGAAGAATTATATTTGTAATACTGACTGTGAATGAGAAGTATATATAAAGATTAGTAAGTTGGATAAATAAAAAGAAATTTGCCTTTGAAAAAGCCTTGGGTTGGATTGCTGCTCTTCAGAGAATAATCATGTGCTTTGTGGGACATAGATGTGAAAGATGCAGCCAACAAGTTCCAAAACTGCCTGTCTCATAAACACCAAAATCCATGTAGCCAGCAATAGCACATTGTATATACAAGGCACGGTGTGTTTGCATGCTTATTCGGCATCCACTGTGGCTGTGAAAGGAAAAAAAAAGTAAAAGAGGTTAACAGGAAACATCTGTTCCACATAGACTCCTCATATGTTTTCTTATCAGTGCCTTACTCCCCGGGGTACCACAGTGAAGTGCAGTTTCTTATCCATTTTTCATAGAGGAGATAATTAAGACCTAGCAAGTGTCAGTAACCTTTCCCCAAGACTTAAAGATTTGTAATTGGAAGAGCCAAAAGTTAGTCCTAGGTGAAAGGCCAAGCTGTTACTAATATAAATTTGCTTTGAATATTGTCACCTCTCTGGTCCTGATGTCTTTTGTTCTATGGGGATAAATATTGATATTGATAGAAACGTATCCATCTTCCAGAAAATAACACTTTGTATAAACTCTACTTTTGCTAAGCTAAGCCCTCTGATGAGCTGTAGATGCAATCCATTCATCCACCCATGTATGTGTACAAGCATATGCTGTTGGGGCTGAAAGCAGTGATGTCTCCAGTCTCCATGGCCCACCTTCTGCTTGGGACTGAGAGCAAACATTTCCAGCTTTGAGTCTGGTCAGATGGTCCAAGTGGGCTCCCCAAGCCTCTGAATCCATTTCCTTGCTCAGCTTCATTGTTGAATTTCCTATACTCCACACTGGAAGTCATTAGAATTTCCACTCACTGGAAGGTACTAAAGTGAAAATAAAACTAAGATTTCGATTCAGTGAACACACAGATGCATGAAAGAACAAAACTTCTATGAGTAGGAGTTTCAGAATTCATTTGCTCTTGATATCCAACATGGTTGAGGAGACCATGAAGGAAAAACTATAATCTCATGCAAACAGTTGTTTGGGGTAATTCAGGATATTTGCCCAGTTATTCAAAAATTCAACAACTTGACCTAAGTGATTTATTCTGTTTCATCCATGGCTACTGACTAACCATTAATTGTGAAACAATATACCACTTAGCAGGAATTGGAACAATGATATTTTAGTCAGAGAATGCTGCAATTGTCAACTTCGTTTATAAAAATCATATTTGGATTAATTCTTCAATACTTTCATACAAAGTATTTTAATCATATTCACCAAACCTCCTTCACCCACTTCCCTAAGCCCTTCCAACTTCCTTTCTCCCTCCCTCCTCTCTCTCTCTCTCTCTCTCTCTCTCTCTCTCTCTCTCTCTGTGTGTGTGTGTGTGTGTGTGTGTGTCTTCCCTCTTATTTTTAAATGACACACTGAGTTCGTTTTGTGCTGCCCAAGTACTCCTGGATGGCCCATGCCCTGAAGTGTTGCCTACCTTACAGGGCCATTTCTTTAAAGAAATCAATTTCTCCTGTAGAAGCCATTAACTGTAGATACCCCGTCCCCATGCTTGGTTTGACCTTGTGCAAGCACCCACAGCTGCTGGGAGTTCATAAGTACAGGGATCCTGTCATGTCTCGAAGACAATGTTTTGTTCTGGTCTTACAGAAGAGGAAGTGAGATACAGATGTCCCATTTGTCACTACGTACTCCATCAATTTTCAGCTTCTCAGTCTAAGATATGCGTTCTATTCCATGAAGACTAATATTTTTATACTCAGTTTCTGCCCTTCCTTCACTAGACAGAAAGAAAAGCCTTCTGTGTTTATACTGGGGATGATACAATCATATTGAAGCAAATACGCCCTGAGAGGGGAAGCCTCTTTACTGCTTTTCCCAATTCCTGTCTGTTGCCTTATAGGCACTTTCAAAAATGCTAGTTTTTTTTCCTATCTTATTTCATTTTTATAAGCGTTTATTAATTTTGTGTAATATAATGGATTTATTGTCACACTTCACACACACATATTGATACCATCAATCCTCTATTGTCACATGTACTCTCTCTCTCTCTCTCTCTCTCCCTTCCTCTAGTGCTAAGCCTTACCTACACATCTATGTATAACCTCTATTGTTATTTTTTCTTTACTGCTACATTTATAACTACACATAAGTATGTAAAGAAACCCACTGAGTCCATTTGGTGTTGGTGGATTAAATGTGTTTTTAGGACTTGCCACTTGGGATTAGATAAACATGAATAGACTTTTCAAAAAAGCCTGATATTTCCCTATTTCAAAAGTTATTAATCACCTACAGTTCTTCATCTAAGGATGAGGCAGTGTGAGATTTGTCCTGTTCTCACTCACGTGCTACATGGTGTTGCTACTATGAGGGTCTTGTTTAGGCAGCCATCTTATCAAAATCCCACAGAGGCAGCTTCCTTATCCTATATAGAAGGCACAGTCACTGAGCAGACAACCTGGTTACCTTGTCTCTTACCATCTTTCCACTACTGTGGTCTGCAGTGTTCCTTGAGCCTTAGGTTAGGAGTTGTGTTGTAGATTTATCAGCTGGGGCTGGAAGCCTCACAGTCAGCTGTTCTCTGCAATTTGATCTATTGTGGTCTGTCATGGTCTTTATCTGCTGCTAAAGTGAGCTTCCATGATGAGAGGTCAAAGTTATACTTGTCTATGGGTATAAAGGTAAATCTTCAGAAAATAGTTCAAAATCATGCTGGTTTAGAAAAGTGGCAGTAGTAGGTTCTTATCCAGGTTCCATGGCCTCACCAGCAGAAGTATTAAACTAAGATTTTAGTATTGCCCACGAGTTCTCGCCACTCCAGCTGGCCTTAAGTTCAATTAGATAGCTATTAGTTACAGC
The DNA here is from genome assembly GCF_903995435.1 of Acomys russatus. NCBI lineage: Eukaryota > Metazoa > Chordata > Mammalia > Rodentia > Muridae > Acomys > Acomys russatus. The sequence continues at coordinate 33,696,538 of NC_067166.1, read as the reverse complement.
CAAAACTCAAATGCCAGTATGAAACCTTTGAATATAGCAACATATGATGTTGTGCTTTTTTTCTAAAAAAAAAAAAAAAAAGGAGGAGGAGGAGGAGAAGAAGAAGAAGAAGAAGAAAAGAAAACAACTTTCCCTGTTATGTTTGTGAAGTGATTTTGGATTCATTCATTCATTCTTTCGTTCTTTCAGTGGATGACCGAGGCTCATTGAATGATGTGAAAATGTGTATGTGTATTAACTTGGAATACTATCACAGAATGACATGGATAGAGTAGCAATAACTGTATCTTTCCCACCGTTACATACTATCTAAGACCTAGGTGTTGGTAGATTTGGTTCTTGGTGAGCGCTATCTTCCTGGGTTGCAGAAAGCTCTCTCTCTCTCTCTTCTCTCTCTCTCTCTCTCTCTCTCTCCCTCTCTCCTAAAATGGCAAAGAGGTGGCACTCTGATTTGTTTTCTTCCTCTTATAAGAACACTAAATTAACCATATGAGCTCTAGCCTCATGAATTTATCTAAGCTTAATTATGTTCCAGAAGTGTATCATCTCTAAATACAATTACATTGGGGATGGATTCTTCAATACGTGTTTTGGGAAAGGCAGTCATTCTGTGAGTAACAAAGGACCTTCCCAGAATTCTCTTGGCCAGAGAAGTAGCCATTTCCTAAGAACTGTTTCCTCTTACATTTGAATGAGCATGCTGACTTTCTTCTCACTGGATACGAGTGCCTGACACACACAGGATAAGGGGGCAGAAGGACATCGGTGTCCTTCTTGTGGTGTCAGAATGTTCAGCTCATGATTGAGTGCTCCTGTGAATTTCAGGAAATTTCCTGGGAGCAGAAGCATGTGACAGAGACATGTGACAGAGAGCTGCTCTCCTTCCCGACCAACATGAAGCAAAGAGAGTGAACCATGGCAGCATCTAGAATGAGACACAGCCCCTGATGACATGCCTCCCATGGCCTAATTTCTTCAACTAAGCATCCCCTCTTATGTTTTCCACAACCTCCCTACATGACAGTACTCTGGGGTCCCAGCACGCAGCATATGAGCCCGCATGGAGCATTTCATAGCACTCCACTCCCCATAGCTATTCGATTTTTCCTGTTCTATTTTTGTTATTGGTTAAGTGAGTTCAATGCTCACAGAATACTATGGCACAGGTTTCCTTTTAAACTATGTATTTCTGGCCCCTAATTATTGTTTTCTTTCCATTTGTTCTTCCTTTCAAATTTATTAATACACATTCTATTTTCATGAAGAAAATAGCCAGCATTCTGATTAATACAGTGCCACTGGAGGCAAATTACGAGTATAGATTTACTAGTCAACTGTTTATTGGAAGTCTTTGCATCTATTTAATAGTTTAATATCTGAAATAAAACATTTACACTGTCTTTAAAACAGTGTATTCAATACGCTTTTATTGTCCATATGAGGATGTTGAGGTCCAGAGAGTAAAACAGCTTTCCAGTATTCATATAACAAAACTGGAATTAAAATATCTTGGTTTCAGGAATTTATATTTCCCCCAGACATTATTGCAGTGCTTTGTTGTCCCCCAAACTTTTTTTCTTTCCAAATTAGACTTCCACTCTCATTAGGAATCATGAAATTAAATGTGAGTTTCGGGTGCACTTGCCTGGGTAGATCAGACTAGACCACATTAGTGATGAAATTAGCACTCTTGTATGCTTTGGAGTTAAAATGGAAATACTCCAGTGAACTAAAACACACTTGAATATTCTTTTCTGTGTTCTGCTTCGGTTGGGACTAAACCTTTATATCTATATGAGTTAGAAGTGAATCTAAAATAGCTTTACATTCTCTGAAGCAGCATTTTAAATATAAAAATACAATGTAGATGATTAAATGAATTTGGACATGTTTTTCATAGTCTTAAAATATAACACACACACCACTTCTGTTTTAGTATATGTGTCCATGCACTTGTGTGTGTATATTAAAATAGAAGTGTGTGTTTGTCTGTGTGTATGTGTGTGTGTGTGTGTGTGTGTGTGTGTGTGTGTGTGTTTAAGATGGACCATGTATCAACCTAACGCAAACCATATAGAATATAATAGAAATAAGAAGTGAAAGAATGTCACACTTGTATAACTAAATTTAATTTGGGTAGTATAATTACTAGTACATAGGAATGAACTATTTTGATTAAGATGGGTTTTCCATCTTTCTTTATACCTTATACCCAAATTTAGTACCTTGTTATTGAATCAAGATTGTACAATAATTTTGAAATGATGGGGGTAGGTACTTTGGAGCAAGGATTTTTAAAAGCATTACATTTCAGAATTAATTGCTCATAAAATTTCAATACAGCAATTGTTTAGTGCCTGACAGATTTGGTGACTGCTGTAGAATACTCACGCATACAGATCACTCTGCACCGGTGGAGGATGAGTGCAAAAGGTATTGAAGTAATTGCTTCCTTTCATTTTTGTTGGCCTCATGTTCTTGAATGCATGTCTTATTCCCCACATTCTGTATTTTTTTTTGGCCTTCTGCATGCAGTTCATGATGTCCTCTTTCCAGATGTCCCCTCCTCAGGAACGGTGACAGGGTTTACACCCTTGCATTTTTCTGAGGTTCATTCAAAACATAGAACCTCAGAGAACGCTTTTGCCTGTACTCTAAGCAAGCACACTATTTTTAATCTCATAGCCTTTTGATTTGTCATAGCATCCACATTTTAAAAAATTGGTTTGTTTGTTTGTTTGTTTTTACCTGTTTTTCTGGTAGTCTAAAATTCATGACAATGGAGACCTTGTTTGGGTCTGGTCTGTACTTATCCCTGTGGCATTGAGATGTGCCTGTAATAATAAGTGTTCCACAAATGGCTTTTAAAGGCGGGACTGATTTGCTGCAGTGCCCTCCTCTCCCCCTTCCAGGACAGATTGGGACATATGCCTTTGAAGTCATCCCGGATCTCAGCCGGGATAGCTATTTTTTTTTCCCCTAAAACTTCTTTTTCTTCAAAGAAGTTGAATTTGAAGAATTCTGTAACTTTGGATTCAATTTTTTTTTTACTATCAAATTAAAGCTAAAACTGCTGCCAGGAAGGAGAGAAAGCCAGATTGGAGGGGGAGGAGGCGAGAGGTAGAAGAAGGGGAAGCCGAGAGTTGGGGGAGGAGATGGCGGAAAGATCCAGGGAACCTGAGGAGAAGCAACAAAAACCAATTAAAGTTAATGAACTACAGCTAAGCCTTTTATTTTAGTTCCCCCCCCCCCTCACAATATACCAGCCTCAACTTGGAATTATTTTTCCTGGAGAGACACTGTAACTAGATTATTTCCTCACTACCCCGATGATAAAAAAAAAAAGGTATCACTTTAGTCAACAAATGCATAAGAGTATGTTTTGTGCATCTTTTTTAGCGGATCCGGCTCTTGGCCTTCAGCCTTGGTCCTACCACCCACTGAAACCTGGCAAACTCCCAGGATGTCACAAATTCTGTTCTCCTGTGTCTTCACATAAGCTGAGAGTCGGCCTTACTGAATAGTTATCTGGAGGCAGGAGGCGGAGGTCCAATTGTAGTATCTAATATTAGAAATAGAGACGCCTCCAATGGTTTTTGGCAGACTGAACCTAGAAAGAGCGGCTCTGGCTCTCCCACTCAAATGTCTTAAATAGTTTATATATCTGCTTGATTAATTTGGCTAGAGACATGGCTGCAGTTAATGTATTAGGTATAAAAGTTTAGTGAAAGATTCTTATCTCAATTATACCCAATTTCGAGAATAACTTAGTCTGTCAAGCCGGCTCTGATAAACGTTAATGATAATGAAACATTATCATATAGTTATTTAATTTCGGTTGCCCACAGACCTCCATGGAGCTGAATGTGAACACGTTGTACCTCATGAGCACGCTCGCTTCATTCAGCATTTTGGCGAAGCATCACATTCAAATATTTAATTCCGTTCTAAAATGCAGAGAATCTTATAAAATGATCTAAGTTGGTCCAAAAGATATTTAAAACCTGAGTTTTTGACATTCAGGTTTCCCATTTGAAATATATCTTCGAATATTCTGTGTACATAACAATTCCTTCCTAAACCTCCTCTCATCTCAGGCTCAAAGTCACAAAACTTTATTCAAGTACTTCTCAGACCTTTTCTTTCTTTCTTTCTTTCTTTCTTTCTTTCTTTCTTTCTTTCTTTCTTTTTTTGGATTAATAACTAGTAAGTGACAAATAGAGAAATCCAGGATCGTGAAGATAAGAATGTCCTTATGGAAGAGATTAGAGAACGCTAACTTGTTGCTCCATCTCCCAAGTTTCTTCTCCACTTCGCCTTGATTCTGTTGGATATTGGTTGCTTACTATTTCTTGGGGCAGCTTTTCATTGTTTAGAAAACCTTAAGAGGAGAAGATCACGATAAATAGATACTGTGATTTTGATCTTGGCTTCACTCAGTCTTCAGCAGTTTAAGCATACACTCAATAATCACTTGTTGAATTTCTACTGTGCATAGAGTCTATACTCACTGAAGGCTTGAGAGCATCACAAAATTTGTAGAAATTAGTTCTGGTATATTAATCAGGAGATAGAGAAAATGCCGCATTTTCCAAGGTAAATATCCCTGCTTCTTTTCTTGAGATGATCTAATTTTAAACCCTATTCCATCTCTCACTTTTCTCTAGAAGAGCCCTTTATGTTCAGATTCCTCTTAAAATGTACATCCAAATATGAGTGGGCATTTTCACATTTAAAGAATAGTAAAAGTGCTTCCTCCCACATTTAACACATGTCTTTTCTTAATATAAAAACCTTAAAATAAGAGTGGACTTTTCCACAGTGTATTTCAGTGTTGCCCCTTCGTTAGCTTATTCTGTTTGAACCATTTGAGGCCAAGATGAGGTATAATCAGGTGGGAAAATTTCCAACTTATGTTTACATAAATACATAAATAAGCACTAGATTTAAGGCTGCTTTGCATATTTTCCCATTACAATGCCGTATAAGTTTTCTTGTCAGAATATTATTATTCTTGCCCATATACAGAGTACTTAAAAATAATGTAGACAAGATAAAGGTGTCACAGACTAATAGAGAAAGTATATGAATAAATCAGAAAAAAATGAATGGAAGGGCGCAATAAACACAAATTCTCGCCTCAAAAATTATACCGAAAATGTAAACTGAAACAGAAATAGTAAAAACACTTCAGCCAACCCAACAGTCAATATTCAGCCCACCGAACAGTCAATTATTTCAATTTCTAACTTTACCTCAGTACTAATTGTAAGGACATATCAAGTGCATGAACTTGGTGCTTATGCTTCTTTTGGTATTAAATAATTACGATCTTACCAGAGCCAGTAGGAAAACACGGAGGATGAGTTGAGCATGAGTACTTGCTGGATCATGCTATTAGGGATGGGACAAGAATGGCATTAATTACAAATGTGCAACACCTTTTAGTAGCTAGCATTTATTATGAAAAAGTTTGGAAGTTAACTACTACACAATAGAGACAAAGGTGAGTGCGTAGTGCATGGAATCCAGGAACTATTGTGTCCACACTACTGTTGATGGATATTTAACAACATGAAAAAAAAATCAGAGGAAAACAAAACAAAATATTAAATTGTATATCAACTGTATTTTATAAGTTCAAGGGCACTGATCTTTTTCTGTTTATCATTGTCTGTCCTCAGTGGTTAGAATAGTGTCAGACACTGGTAGGCAAACTATGTAATATGCTAATTGACATAATGAACATGCACCATGTTTGCACCTACAAGTGTTCATGCACAGAATAAGCGAGCACACACTGTCAGTTCACAAGAAAGTTCCCACTCACATGTTGATCTGTGATAACTTGTACTTTTATATGATCAGTCAGTTCTCTTTTTCTATATTTTATAACTAAGCTGTTTGGAATGTACAGAACCAATAGTCTTGCTCTCTTGAAAATCTCCACTTAAAAGCTAGAAAGATAGATCAGTGGTTAAGACCACACACAGAGCTCTAACCAAGGATATGAGTTCAATTCCACGCACTCATGTAGATCGAGGAGGATTCAGTACCTTTTTTTTTTTTTTTGCCTTCTGCAGGTGCATACACGCCCATGCACGCGCACACACACCCACACACACTTTAAACTATGAAACTGATTATTTTTAAAATAATTTCAACTTGAAGAAATGCTTTTCACTTGGCTTTATGCCCATTATTTCAGAAGGGAGTGCCCTATTTTAATTTTCTTTTCGGAAGTAACTCCAAAATACAGAGAGCTTGTAAAAGTGCATGATGTCCTCCACCATCAACGTCTTTTCTTACGTTGTTGGAAGCATCGATACGCGACTTGCCCATTTACATCAAAGTGCCCATTTACATCAAAAGTGTTCTGATGCGTGACCAGAGTTTAATAAGAAAATTGGCAATAAGACAGCCATTTATTATTCTAATGAAATAGACAGTGAATAATAGTCAAACAACACATTCAAACTGCTTCACTTTTCCCAACAATATCCTTAGAAGCAAGATATTGTTTTGGGGTCCAAAATCACAGTTATGCCTGGTTGCTGTGTGATGTTTGTGTCTTTTATCCTGGAGCAGTTTTTCACTCTTTATTTGCTTTTCATAGTTTTGTTATTTTAATTGATGCAGGTTGAATGTTTTGGTAGCACTCCCTTCAACATTTGGTTCGTCTGATTTTCTTCAGAGCTGCACGTTTTTTGTTTTGTTTTGTTTTGTTTTGTTTAGCAGAAATTACCACAACTGTGATGCTGTGTCCTCAGGAGGCAGGTGATGTCCATTTATGCCATTACTGGCGAACTAACTTGGCTCATTTGGTTAAGGTGGCGTCTGTCAGCTTTCACCCGTAATGTTAATACTTCCCCCTTCATAATTAATGAGAGTCTTGTGGTGAGATACTTTTAGACTTTAAGAATATACTGTTTCATCAAATGGTCACACTCCAGTGTTGATATCCAACAATGACTTGTGCCAGAATCATATATTGTAATAGTTGTAGTCTAGTGAATTTTTAATTCTGTATTTTTCTCTAGTCATTAGTTAGTACTTCTATAATGGTTAAATTTTTCTCCTTAATTTATCTAAGTATATATCTTATTATAATTACCTCATTAATTCTCACAGTATTTAAATTTGGTGAATTAAAAGGCATTATCATTATTTATTTTGATTTATAATTTCTCCCAGATTTAACCAACTATAGCCTCATTCAGGCCAGGATGTGTGTTTATTTGCATGTGTATTTTTAAGATCCTCATTTGGGGGGAGTCCAGCTGAATTTGTCTTTTGCCACACCTCATATTTTATAAATGGAGTCATGAGTGTAGGTGAGGTGACTGTCACTAGAGCACCTTTATTTCTAGGATACTCCAGAAAACCTGTGCACAGAACTATAGCTATTTCTTCTTTCTATCTATCTATCTATCTATCTATCTATCTATCTATCTATCTATTATCTATCAGTAACTTATCTATCTTCTTTTATTCTGCCCATTATCCACCCATCCATCTATCCATCCATCCTCCCTCCATCCACCCATCTATTTAATCATGAGCTAAAATAGGTACCTCCAGATAAAATTCAACATCATAACTCCTTTCAAACTTCTTTCCTTTCTGGAATTGTGACCTTGTTATCTGACAGTGATTAATATAGCTGGTTTACCCAGGGTTTATGCCACAGATGCAATTATTGAGAATAGAACAAAACACAGACTTTGGAGACAACAATTGAGAGTACCATTTTTTGCATATTTTATTTTCCCACTTTCTCTTACTATATTGTGTCCTCTCTTTTTATCATTAGGAGTTGAAAATAGCCACATGCTCGAATTATCTTTGTTTCTAAGGTTTATTTCTTTTATTTTATGCATATGAACCTTTGGTTTGCAGGTATGTGTGTACACTATGTGCATGACTGGTGCACTTGATGGCCAGGAAAGGACATTGGATTCTCTGGAACAAGAGTACCTGAAAAATTGTGAACAGTAAGTGGTGAAAATTGAACCCATGTCTTCTGGGAACTTGGTGCATGTTCTTACCCACTAAGCCATCTCTGAAGCCCTTCATGGACTATCTGGAAAATTATCTTCAGATGGAAGTGAGTGGTTTGTTGATAGATTAGCAAGTATAGATTTCTGAATGCATCACATATAACATGAACTCTGCAGCAGTGCCTCCAGGGAGGGACAGTGGGAACAGTCTAGTCTGGCCCAACTAGCAGACATCCATATTTGCATATAATTTTAAGATAATAATAAAAACCAAAAAAATCAATCTGATTTATACTCGTGATATTTCATCAACTGCAAATGCTTTTTAGTGATATTATATTCCTCTAGTTTAGATTGAAATGTCCCTATTTTGTCCTCTGGGACATTCATAAAAGGTGATGAGATATGCATTACTAGCATTCTGTCTTTTTACATGTCTTCAAGTTAATATTTCATACTTGCTTACACTTTTTAGTAAGGAATTCCTTTTGCTTGTAAAATCTCATCAAATGTGAGGTAGTGAATAAACTGCTGCTAGTTGTTTTTTCACATAAGAATGACCAATACACTCTAAGAAAACACATCTGTCTCATTTAATTTTGTAAGATTTACTTTAACTTAAGTGTCTGTTTGTTTGTGTTTGGGTATGTACATATTGGTGCAGGGACAAGCAAAGACCAGAGGCTTTAATACCCCTAGATCTAGAATTACAGGTAGTTGTGTGTCCCCTGATATGAATTATAGAACTGAACTCAGGTCCTCTGCATCAGCAGTACAAACTCTTCACTGCTGAGACATATTTCTACCTCATGAGTACTTCACTTTTGTGTATCTCTTTGAACTCCATTTTAAGGAAACATGACTTAAGAAACATTTAATCTTTAAAAGTAGTTTAAAGAATGATTGTTTCAAAGTTCTCCCTATACACACAACAGACAATGCGTGTGTTATTGTTCACCATTTAAATGAGAGATGTGCAGAACAGATCTTTTTTTGTAAGAGGACAGTGTCATGTCCTAGTCTGAAAGATCCTTGGTAGAATTTTAAATTGTCCTTCAATGTCATTCAAGGAAACATCTTACAGCTTTTTTTTTTTTTAGAAATGCCATTGGATCTGAGAACATCTGCAGCAGTCTAAAATATGTTTCCCCATGTTTTTCTTTAATATTTCTATAGATATCAGAAATTCTCACAGTTCCTGTGACATAATTTTTTGAACAAACATCATTTATGCCTATGCCTTGAGTAGTGTCAATCTGAATTGAAAACGTGTCAGCTTTTCAACATCCTCAGATTCTACTTTTAAAACATAAAGAGTCATTTAGAAGAGGTTGTGTCACGATAAAATTTGTTTTAGAACAAAATGGCTCACCAAAACCTAAAGTTTGGGAAAAGACAACAACTAGAGTCCTTCCAGCAAACAGCTACCATCTTTGTCAGGTTGGCTGCATCTCTTTGAGAGAGTTTATTGGTACTGGGCTTGATGTCTGTTGACATTTCCTCATAGCAGATGGAGGTAAAGGGAGTCCTCTGACTCTCAGCTGAGGTGCATGCAGCTGACCCTAATTCCATACAATACTCTCTAAACCGTTAATTAGATAATTGCATTTTTAAATGATGGAATTCTCATAAATTTAATTTATTTCATGAATTTATAAAAGCTGGGCTCTGTAATGCTATTTATGTCCTCAAACTGTTTTTGAAATAAGAACAAATATGAATAATTGATATACTTGTTGGTAAAACCTCATTAACTGGACCTTTACTAATAGAAGAATTGGTTTACTTATTTGGCTTACAGGTAGAGCTCAAATTTAATATATCTTTATATTATAGACATACAATATAAACTCACTCAAAGATTTCTTGAGTATATTGAGTGATTATTTAACATTTTTATTTATTTTCTTTTTTATTTTAATTTATTCACATTACATCCCGATTGTTATCCCCTCACTTTCATCTTCCCGTTACCACCTTCCTTCCCTCTTCTGCCCTATCCCCAGTCCAGATCTCTGATTGGGAGACTATCACAGGTTGGTCACATCAAGTCTCATCAGGGTAGCCTGCATTCCCTTCCTCTGGGTGCCCCCAAGGCCTCCCCAGCAAGGGCCAGTGATGAAATTGCAAGCACAAGAGTTCATGCCAGAGACAGTCCCACCTCTCCCTCCCCACACACATGGAGCATGAGCTGTCCATCAGCTACATCTGAACAGGGAGTCTAGATTCCCTGCATTGTCCTTGGCTGGTGCATCAGTTTGTGCAGGGCCCCTGGGTCCAGATCTACTGGCCTTGGAGGGCCATTTTAAAAATTTTAAAGAATTTAAATGATTAAATAGATATATTGATAGTAAATAAAAGGCATATCATTGAAAACAATTGGCACTTCAGACTATGAATCCTGATTGACTCTGCTCTTCTTCATTTGCAGAATGCATATTTTACTAGCTGAAGGCAGGATTCGAATACAGCTCTCCCATTAACAGCGATTATGAAGTTGATGATTACACTAATATCTTTAAAACTCAGAAAACAAAAGTTCCCATCCGCCTCACAGTGACTTTGGAAGGCTTTTAAGTAACGCTTTAATTTGTCTTCCAGTGCAAAGTAGACTAGTGACTTTTCTACTTTGTAACTCTTTGCTTCCTAGAAATGATGACATGCATTCTATTTATCAAAAAGAAAAAGTACTAGAGTCATTGAAAAAGGGCATTTGCACTAGAAGTTTGCAGCTCATTCAGATTGTCTGGACCTTTTGGGGTGTTTGAGACTTTGCACTGGCAGCAGTGCCCCAGGGAAGGCTGAAGGTGCTCGTCCAGGAAGCAGGCACTAGGAATCACTGACTTAGAGGGTCCAGAAAGATGGCTCCGCAGGTACGGCCAGCCCTATTCCATCTGACCAAGTTTAGACTCCCAGGACCCACACTGAGATTCACAACTTCATGTTACTCCTGTTCAAAAGGTCCAACACCCTCTTCTGTTCTCTTTTGGCACCAGGCACGCATGTGGTGCACAGATATGCTTGCAGGCAACATACCAATCCCCCCAATTTTTTAAAGAAAACTACAGAGAAACCACTAGTTGTGTGCACAGTCAGACACATATGCCTTGCAAGTGACAGCATTGAATATAATGGAAATAATCTGTTTCTGCCTGAATACACGATCACGTTATTATTTTCATCTAGATTTTATCTCCTTGTCCAGTGAATGCACATCTCCATGAAATCAAAGGGACTAATATTTTATGGTAACAAGTGTCATATTTTCTACTACCACTTTCTAGTTCTACTGTAGACACCTTTGTCAGCTGCCCAGGTTTCAGAGCTGAGAGCATAGAAGTCACTACCACTTAAACACAACAAACCTATAAATACACACTTTATTTTATGCATTTGTGGTTTATTTAATTAAAAAGGAAAGTCCTAGGCTGGAGAGGTGGCAAAGCCATTAAAATCACTTGCCATGTAAACACGAGGATAAGGACCCCAGCATCCATATACCAAGCCAGGTATCATCCTACAGGCACGTGACACTTCAGCTCCCAGGGATGCCATGCTCTGTTCTTGCCCTTGCACACACAGGGCACATACACTCATGCAGATAGACACAGAAACGTGTACATAAATAAAGGAAAATTGAAACGGAGAACTCAAGCATTCAATATTTGAAAAGTTCAAATGCTCTCCAAAAAGGTTTCACATAAGTCAATGGGGAAGTATGTGGTCCAAGCGTATGACACTAGTTAGGATTCTACTTGAAGGCAAATGTGTGTCTCCTCCATAGTATGTGGCCCTTTGCTGTGGACATTACATAGAACAACTGAAACACACCCTTGTGAACAGACACATGCACACGCATTAACACACATGAGTGCACACAGCATATTTTATTTCAGGGATTCTATTTTTTGGATAAGAAGCCGCAATAATTTTTGTTTGCCATTACAGAAAAACCAGCTTTGCTCTTGAGAAATCTCAGACTATCATGGCAAAATGTTGTAATTCATTTCTGTTAAGTTCTTTTCGAAGTGACATCAATGAAGCATTGTCAGTTCACCACCGACACCCGTGAGGAGTCACCACATGCCTGACGGGCTACAATTTGAACTGTGGAGAAGTTCAGGTATAGTGTTTATGAAATAGAAATCTAATGACCACCAATCCAAGCCACTAACATTTCTAGATTTCTCCTGCTAATAAGAGTATTCTCGATCCTAGTGATTCAGTGAGGGGACGGTCTCTAGGATCCCAAGGGAATAAGCCATATTTAAAGTGCCAAACAGAATTACAAAAAGACACCAATCAGAGAGCCCATGCAGACCTACGGAGGAAGAGAATATGGGCTGTGTCTTGGGTTAACAAGGGGGGGAAAAAAAAAGAGACAGAAAAACAAATATCGTCTGCTGTGAGATAATAAATAAAGGAGTTATATAACCTCAGAAGGCAGTTTTATTATTCTCACTGTGCACCGAGTCCAAGAAGCTCAACCTATTTCTGAACATGTTTTCCTTATCAGGTGCTTTTAACTTGTGACTCCATCTTTGCACAAGGGCAGTGTGTAGCATGAATCAGTCTTTGTTGGATCTTATTTGAATAGAAAAACCAGATTCAAAGGGTGATTTATATGCTACTATTCAATTTCTTTACACACCATTTTTTGAACTTTTGCAGTATGTCCCAACACTAACCTGGTGCCTAAATATAACTGTCCCCTGTGAAGGAATGGCTCTTTTCTCTCTGTCTGATTAGGCATATATTTTATAATGTAGCATTTAAGATCTAGTTGCTTGAGCCTGTGTGAGTTCTTCCATCTTCTTTGGCTCTCTGTTTTCCAAGTAATTTCTTTCTTCATTTGGATTAAATGCATATTTGCCTGGTTGACAAACTGAGTGACTCAGAAAGGCATCTTCCTTGATTACTACAGAAGGAGGGATAAAGACAGATGACTCACACTCCTGTGCTGCTTTTGATGATAAATGTCAAAGCCCCATTTTTGCTTCCCCCTCTCTGTGTGCTAGGATGATAATGACCACCAACTTTCGCTACTCAGAATTAACTTTGCTGATGGTGCCTTAGGGACCCACAGTTATGAATTACTTACCCAGAAAATCCTAGCTACATTTGTCTAAGGCCTAACTGCAATTACTTGGCTTGTAAAATTTTTGATTAATTTTTTCATGGTTATTTATACTTGCAATTTAGTGGATATTTGTATAAAACAAAGAAAACTCAGAGGTGATAGTTAATCTCATTGCCAGTAGCCCCGATTTTGCTATGTATATCATTAATATTCTAAACATCTATTACATGAAATGTAAATTGGCTTCATTATGTCTATTCTGAATTGACTGTAATTTTCATTTCCCTCTGTATTTTCTGTCTGCAGTAAATCGGATGGATATATACACCTCTGCTCTCCCTTCCCTTTATTTTAAGTCCCCCCAAGTTTAAATTAGGCCTGTCTGATTAAAAACAAAGTGCCAAGTGCTATAGGAAGACACTGGTCTGATGGGCCTGCTAGTAACCACCCAATCAATCAGTACAAGTTTCCCCTCGTCCTATTGTGTCAGGTTAATATGTGATAGTGTTCTTCTTCCACGTATGGAGATTCAGCAGCCCTTACAGGCGCTCATCACTGACCTGTGCTTTGGTCACTTTCATCTTGTGGCCTTTGTGTGGGCCACAAAATAGCAATTAGCTTGTAATCCCTCTGTGGGGGGCAAGAATGGATTAGGTGCTTACTGTTATCCCGGCACTAAGTTTTAGAGGGTGGGGCTCATCTTGTGAGGTTTTCTCAGATCCTGCCAATCATTCAGGAGCTTTTAAATAGAAACACTTTTCAACACTTCAGAAGCTCTTGAAAAAAAAAAAAAAGACTTGCACATTTTCTTTTGTTGTCTCCTTAGGATTCTCGCTGCTAATGACTACTGCCAAGACGTATAAATGGAATAGTTCAGCGAGGAGAAGAATCTGAGGCTTAAAATGCCTCTTGCTTCATGACAACTTCTCTTTGATTTTGTGATTGAGTTGGGACAGAAACTACAAGAGGGAAAAACAGATCCCTTAGCCATCCAGTGCAGGAGATCACAGAGAGCAGATGGCTGCTTAGAATCTTCTGTCTTACGGCTTAAGATTCAGAAACTTAAATTGTTTGAGAAAATAAGTTAAAACTTAATATTAAATCCTGGAGCTCTTGAAAAGAGATATTTGGCCTTTGTAATTTAAGGAAGTGCAAAAAAAAAAAAAAAAAAATAGACCCAATACTGGAATTTGCAAAGAACCGAAGTAATTGGTGTTAATAGTTGGCAAAGGGCACAGTAGTCCCTGTTCACAAGTGTAGGAGTTGTCCTGAGAAGGCACTGAAAGAGAAAAGCACAGCTAGTTCCACAAGAAAGGAATGTGTTGACGCTATGGTTTCCAGCTTCTTTTATCTCATAGGACTTTTCTGGGCTTTAAGAACATAAAGTGTACTTGACCAAGTGTTTTATTATGATGTATGTATAAATGCGTATAAAACTTTATATTTCTAAGGTATTTGATTGTTTTTTTTTAAAGAAATACTTAGTAGATAAATTACTGAGGAGAAGTATTTAACATTCAAAACTCTAGACTACAGTAGTTCCTTTCATGGATACAACATTGCCGTTCATTCCATGAGAGCATTAGGAATGTACGTGAAAGCATAATTAATCTGAAAGTTACTGACACATTCAGGACAATCAATGTTCCATGATTTGATGCTGGATAATAAGAAATCTACAGAATGACTTATCCATCTTAAGAATTGATTTTATATCTTCGTTGATATAAATGGTATATGACTGTCTTTATAAAAGTTGTCCTATACCCAGAAACCAACACGGGCATTGGAGTCTTTCTGAACTGTTGCTTAAGCCAATTGAATAAAGTAGTCACAAATATAAACTTTGTGTGATGCTTTGGCTGAGTTGAAGTGTTACAGTGTAGACTTGTAATGGCAGAGGAACTAAGTAATTAATAGTGGGGAAGCACTGTGGCACCAACATTCAGACCCTGATCAGCCAGGACCTCCATGTGTAGCTTACTTAAGCTAGGTCTTACATGATGCTGCAGCATTGGTAAGTAGGAATATTAAATCTTCAAAGTCTTATGGATTATGGCGATCCTTAGAAGAGTAGGCTATCTACAAGGAAGGCCAGGGGGAATAAAACAGAATGGACAAAAGTAGGAAATCCCAATGGTATACTATATAACAGACTGATTAGGTCATTCCTGTATAACAATTTAATTCATGCATTTAATCTTTATTTCATCTTCGCCTTTCTCACCCAATATAAATTAGCAGTACTATAAATAATTAACAGTATAGTAAAAGCAGATTTTTAATTAGCACATAGCAAAATTAAAAAGTAGCTTCAACTAATGAGAACATAAAGAGTTTTGGTGAAGATTAATCACAGAAATGGTTTTAGAAATCTGATAAAAATTGTCTGTGAGAAGATGGAGACAATATTTAGCCAAAGGTTTTGGCAAAAGCGCTGGTTTCAAAGAGCCAGGAATTGATGAGCCACTGAAATTTCTAAAGAGTACAATTACAATAGGAAAAGAAAGAGGCTCTAAAATAGCAGAGGCAAGCTGACTTTACAGCAAACATCTTAAGAAACAAAATGAAACTTGAGGACTACGAGCAACGGGAGAAAATGGATATAATTTAAGTAAAATGGTATGTTGATTTAAAAATAGTGTTTCGTAGAGATGTAAAGGGCGAAGAAGCATGATGTTAGGGAGGTAACTTCAGTAGCTATGCGAAGGTCTAAATAATTAGATTGTCATTGAGAACTGAGGCAACAGAGATGGAGACACATCTTAGAACTGAGATGCTAGTCGCCTTGACACAGCACTCCATATGCCATAGCTTATAGAATGGAGTAGGGAGAATTGAAAGGTAACTTTTGGCTCTGTCCATGGATGAGTAGGGAAAGGATGAATGGTGCACAGCAATACAAATATTAAGGTCAATATATAAATTGTTTTGCAACGTTCCTGTCTCTATTACTTTTACATAGTTTCATTTTTTTTTTTTTATAACTATAAAACTCAACTGACTGTTGATGTTGAAAACTGTTCACAGAGGGACTGGACTTTAGACTTTTGGAAAATTTGGAAAGTATAAATTTAATTTGGAGAAAACTTTATTGTTCACATATCCTAGTTAGGGTGACGATTGCTGTATTGAAACATTGAAACCAATTCAACTGGAGGAAGACAGGATTTATTTGGCTTACATTTAGACATCACTGTTCACCGTGGAAGGAAGTCAGGGCAGGAACTCAAACAGGACAGGAACCTGGAGGCAGCAGCTGATACAGAGACCATGGAGGAGTGCTACTTTCTCCTCCTCGTGGCTTGCTCAATCTTCATACTTACTTTTCGGTCCCTGGGGAACCAACTCGCAGTGGGCTGGGCCCTTTGACATCAATCACAAAGTAAAAGAATGTCTTACAGGCTTCTCTACCGCCAGACTTACAGAGGCATTTTTCTCAATTGAGACTCTCTTCATCTGGATGACTCCAGCTTGTGTCACATTGGCAAAACACTAGCCTGTATACCACCTAAGAGCCAGAATATCAAAATCCCTAGAAGAGTAGGTCACAGTGCAGAAAAGTAGGGTAGTGGGACTGTTGTATGAGAAAAGGGTAGTCTTGACTGGTTGCAGGAAATACACCTGTTTGGATGAAAGTAGAGGGAACTTGTGGTTTCAATATACTGTGCAGAAAACCACAGACACATTTCAGTTGTCAAAAAATATGCGATCAAGGATAAACACTGTAGCACATTTCTCAGACAAAAACATCAGTGTGCACTTCTGATTATTCCAGAGTCATGTTCCACATATCTTCAAAGACACACTCTAATTATTCTACACAAAACCCTAACTACATCTCCTATATGCCAGCAGCCATCTGATTGTAGCTGCCAATAGAGGTGGCATATCTATCTCAATAGTTGGCTGTGATGGTAATAGAAACCTTAGCTAGAGATCTGAATTAGGATAGATGGGCTAGCCTAGGCTACAGTTGCAAATATATCTTGTAACCCCAGTAGGTAGCTCAATAGAGAGATCCTGGATCATTCTCCAAGAAAACCAACAAATAGGAAAACAGCTTTCGGAAGGTATCTCTAGTTAAACCACCTTAGTCTGGAAGTGACTTATGGTCCTGTTCTCCTACCCCTGAAAGGCAAGAACTAGTCACAAACTCTAGCCTAACTGTTTCTTAGACTGGAAAGTATAGCTGACCATATGGATATTTGATAATGAACTATTGTATGACAGTCCCACATCCCAGTGACAAAATAATCACTGATTTCCAGAACAAACTAGATCCTTACTTAAGGAGAAAAGCTAAATTCTGTTCAGCTACTGAATCCAGACTGTGGATGTAAATCCTGGAATTCTGGGCACAAGAAAGCCTCTGAATCAGGTCCAAGTGTGTCTTCATATATTCCAGCATCCTATGAACTTGAAAGGCCAATTTTATCTGCCCTCCACCCCCAAACAAACAATGGAGCACCCTAATTAGAAAGGGAGCACACTGGAAATAGCCCACGGTCCTTGGTTCATAGCAAACTTAAGGGATGACGGGAGGGCAGGGACAGGGTGGGAGCTTCCTTAATTAGGTCAGGACTCGGCTTCATTCCCCGCCTATTGTTCTATGTGAACTGGAGGTAAAAGAATGCTTCTGCTTTAACTGTAGCCCCTTGTCTCAACCCACTTCCTGCTCTTATAAGGATGGTAGCCAGAGACTTGTTTAAAGTATTGAGCAGACAGGATATTTTCACTTGATTTTTTTTTTTTTTTGGCAATGCAGTAAGTTAATAAAGGCAATAGGTTTTCAATCTATATGCTTCCAGTAAGTTTCACTTTTTAGAAGCCCACCCGAAAATAAATTCTCTTTCAGGCAACACCCGTCAATGTTCTGAGTGCCTTTGCTCTCCATGCCGTTTTCACTCTGAGTTTTATGGTTGCTGTCTCAAGGCTATTACACTTTATAGGTAGAGCATAGCCTAATTTCATCTTTACAACAAGTATCAACTCATCTGTTAACCCATATAGCAGAGGCTGGCCCCTTGTGATGTGGGTTTTGGAAGATGCAGTAGGGATGCAAGGAGAAACATGGGGTCATCCACATGTTTGGATCTTAATGCCCTGTGGGGAAAGAGCTGGCACTTGATACATCATCATTATTATTACCTTTTCCCTTTTAGTAACCAGGAGAAAGGGGTAGTTATGGTTGATAATAATGCTACTCAACCTGCTAGGTAGAGAGCGAGGGATGCTGATGAGTATGCCACACAGCATTAAGCAACCCCATTCAACAAAATATTCTGTTGCTCCAAATGCCAAATTGTTACGATTGAGAACTGTATCTCTCAATACTCAAGATTGTTCTGGAAGCTTTTCATTACTACCTTCAGTTTTACCTAGAACAGCCAGAATTTAGACGTTTAGGAATAAAACCATTATCCAGTTCCTGCTAAGCATCTTGCAGGAAAATGGTTATTTTACATACTTACACATTTCAAATGTGACTCTGTGATACACACCCTGGATGAACTTACAAGCCATGCAGGTATCTAACGAGATTTTAAGCTGCCTGCTCTTTCAGAGGTTTGAGTTCAATTCCCAGCAACCACATGGTGACTCACAACCATCTAGGGTGAGATCTAGTACCCTCTTCTGTCATGCAGATGTACATGCAGACAGAACATTGTATACATAATAAATACATAAATCTTAAGAAAAAACAAAAAAGCTTTTTCTGATGTTTTATGCTATACAAGTGATTTCTCCAGTATCATAATCTTCAGAGTAAATGGAAGAAGTGTAAGGCCAAGGCCAGATACCTTACTCAGTGAAGTGAAGCTGGGTCGTGAAATGCTGGCTTATAACAACTGACCTCATGGCTGTAATGCTGATGAAAAGTAAAAAGTAATGCAGCAAAAGATGACATCATTTCCATGAGAAAGGTTGTTAAAGCTGCATGCCTGGGTTAGGAGCCACTAAACATGCTTTGTTTTCTACATTCTTGCAGTGATTTAGATCAATTGACAACTGACCCGCCATTTTCTTTTAGAGGTTTTTAACATTATCACATTTTAGAGTACTGCTTCCTGAAAAGGGGCATAGAAAAAGTATGATGAGTGAAGACTTTCGTGGGACATGCCCCTTGGGCTAGTATGCAAATATAAGTGAGTATATACCATTTGAGTCTTTCTGCTTCTGGGTTAACTCACTCATTATGATCATTTCTAGCTCAATCCATTTATCCACAAATTTCGGGAATTCCTTGTTTTTAATAGCTGAGTAGTATTCCATAGTGTATATGTACTTCACTTACCAGAAAACTGGGACAGAGGGGAGGACATCCTATTGGGACTCTAAATGAGAGAAGCATGGGAGAATAGCAAAGTAGAAGGATCCAGAGGGTCCTAGAAACCTACAAGTAGAACATTATGATAGGCAGATTTGGGCCCAGGGGTCCCGCTCAAACTAAGGCACCAGCCAAGGACAATACAAGCGGTAAACTTTAAACCCCTACCCAGATCTAGCCAATGGTCAGAACATTCTCCACAGTTGAGTGGAGAGTGGGATATGACTTTCTCACGTACTATGGTGCCTCATATTTGACCATGTCCCCTGGAGGGGGAGACCTGGTGGCACTCAGAGGAAGGACAGCAGGTTACCAAGAAGAGACTTGATACCCTATGAGCATATACAGGGGGAGGTAATCCCCCTCAGGAACAGTCATAGGGGAGGGGAATAATGGGAAAATGGGGGGAGGGAAGAATGGGAGGATACAAGGGATGGGATAAACATTGAGATGTAACAAGAATAAATTAATAAAAAAAAGAAAAGAAAAAGTATGATGATGAACTGTTTTATCCTGCTAAGCTCTGCTTAAGAATCACCGGCTCCATCTCTCCATACAATGTTTGGTTTGCTTTCTTCTCAAGCACTGTTAATATTTTTTTTTATTTCATTCACCCATTTCCTATAAATTCTAATTTTGTCTGAAAAGGGAAGGGATAGTTCAGGGGGTACCTTTTTGTGATTTCTGTGTCCCCAGAACAATCTTCCAAGAACAATCATGTGTAAGGGAAATGTATGGAATTCATTTGAATTTTGCACCCTTATGTCTTTTTTCCATTGCACATATCCTGACAATTTTAGATTGAGATGTACACATTGTCACCTGCTTATATCTACATACTCACTTTTTCAAAGAAAGGCAAAATTGAAGATTTTTTTTTCATATACATAGATTGTCACAAGAATAATGCCAATGTGCTTCCCCTCATTCTTTGAGCTATTCTATGCCAGGCCTTTTTTAAAAAAAATTATGAGTAATACCCCAAATATTTTACAGCACAGTGTTGAGTCATAAGGCAGAGGAGCTATAAATACTTTTGTTCTCGAGAAACAATGAAGCCATCTATTCCTTCACATTTATTGTCCCCATATGCTGCTTCATTTAAGGTTAAAATTTTTTGAAATTTATTTTTAATTTATTCTTAAAAAAAAAAAAAAAACCTTTCTCTTACTTTGTCCAACCTCCAGTACAGCTATTTTCTAGTAAACACTTTCATTTTTTTCTGGTGTTTCATAAACGTATCTAAATCCAGCTCATCATGCACTATTCGCTAGACCTAATCACACACACACAGGTTTGAATTACTCCATTCCTATTTAAAGAAAAAGAACAAAAAGTAAGAATGGCAGATGTGTTCATAATTAATATCCTACTGGGCTAATCAGCAGATGCCTAGGATCGCTGTGAAACTTTTGATGTATTCAGAAAATCACTGGCTTGATCTTCAGACCCTCTTTAAACACATGCATGCAACAGCAACAGTGTTTAGGATCTGTGGGCCTTGTAAATAAGGCACTTAACAATATTAAATCATGGACATATCCCTTTGATAGCCTAGTGCTTGGCTCGGGACACTTCAGTGAAGTGCTTGCAGCCACGTTCCTAGTCAACATCCTGTTAATATTCCTAGTTTGCTAATGTTGTATTCAAACTCCCTTGTAGACAAATTACTCTGAAGTGTGAGTCTTCTAAAGTTAATGAGTAAAAGATGCAGACAGTTAACAAAAGAATATCCTGAATGCAGAACTAGCCAGTACTTCTCCACTCAGGAATGCAGGGAAGTAAGATTCTGTTCCACCAAAGGAATAGTGTTAATGGAAAACCCAATCTTATAGCTGGATAATCTTGAGTTGGAAGCTCAGTCTCCTTACCCCGGCAGCTAACTTCTGAGCTCTGGTCTTCAGTACAGTTATGGCTATATGTAGAGTCATCTTTCTGTCATCAGTTTGCCGTGCTAGGCTGCATCTGTGCTTGGGCCACTGACAATGCTGAATTTAAGAGTCTCCTTTCGCCGACATGGAGCTCTTATGGTAAAAAGACAGCACTGTACAAAATGCTAAGTTTTAGTATAGTATGGTTTGCATTTTAGTTTTGGAGTTAATATATTCAGGTATGTGCCTGCACAGTGGGGGTACTAGTTAAACGGCAAATGAAATAATTCTGGCTCAAAGAAAAATCTTAGAGTCTAACTAGAAATTGAGTAAAAAGGAAAGCATAACGAACAGAAAGGAGTTCACCAGCACTTTTAAAATATCTTCTTTGTTGTTGTTTTGTGTTTTTTTTTCAAGACAGGGTTTCTTTGTGTAGCCTTGGCTTTCCTGGACTATCTTTGTAGAGCAGGCTGGTCTAGAACGCACAAAGATCCACCTGGAATTAGAGGTGTGTGCCACCATACCTGCTTTAAAATATCCTTATGTTTAGGATAATTATGATGTTTCTTGTAAGTCAGAATAACCACTACAGATTTCTTACACCTTACTAGTATCTAATGTGTTTTGTACTTGAGCAGTAACTTTACTATAAGCACAACCTAGGGCTTTTGTTTTGTTCTGTTCTGTTCTTTTATTTTTTTTTTCCAATGATAGTATTAACAGTCACAGTAGGTAATAGAATTTTCTTCATCTGAGTCTCTCAGGGGACCATGAAGAAGGGTTAGGTACTTTTACTAGGAAGTGTTTGGGATAGGGTATAGCATTGGCCCCCAACAGGTGCTACTTGATGAGCAATTATCCATATGCTTGAAGAAGGGAAATATAAAATAGCAAATGAGAAACATTTCCTCAGTAACCTCACCAGCAAAGGGAAAATGGTTTACATTTATGTTTCATTTTCATGTTTTAAAAAAATATATTGTTATGAGGAATACTTTGAAACCCAGATGAAGAAAACCACATTGAAATGTTTTGTTTCCAAAAGTCTTTAAAATATTAATATATTTTGCTTGAGTTTTTTTTAGTCTTGTTGTAGGTTTGGGTTATAATCACAAACAACAAGAATATAAAATTTCAGTTTCAAGTTTTCATTAGATGATGTGATATCTGAGAACATTTTATAATATGTTCTACTGTGTGATATAGATATTTATTTTTTAATTTTAGATTATAGCGTAACTATGTAATATTCTCTTTCCTCTTCTGCCTCTAAACCTTTTCATATACCTCTTCTTGCTCTCTTTAAATTCATGTTTTCATTTTTCATTAATTGTTGTCATGTGTGCGTGTGCGTGTGCGTGTGCGTGTGTGTGTGTGTGTGTGTGTGTGTGTGTACATAGTCCTAAGACATAATCTTCTGAGTCTGTACAATGTTTGTATGTTTTCACTCGGCATTGGATAACCAATTGTGCTCCCCTGAGTGAGACTATTTCTTCCTCTCTCTTTACTTGTCTATACTTCTCCGTGTATTAATGAGGGCTTGCAGTCATTGCCACATTTGTTTTGATGTTTTTATTGTTTAGCTCATGCTTAGGCAGTGGTGTTGGTGAAACTTTATAGTTTCAGTCATTGCTAGGAGGGCCAATCCCACAGCAGACTCCCAGGTCTTCTAACGCTTTCAGTCTTTGCACGTTCTCTTCCACAAAGCTACCTGAGCTGTAGGTGCAGGATATGTTTGGTAGTTGTCTCCCTTGGGACTATGTTTCCCACCTCTTCATTTTAATTGATTGTGATTTTCTGCTGTGGTTCTTTCTGTTTCAAAGATTTCCATTGGTGGGGGGGCAGTGGGGGGGGAGGTTTAGACAATAATTATCTGTTGGTATAAAGACAAAATTTTAAAAATATATTTTATTAATCTATCCATATTACATCTCAATTGTTAGCCCATCCCTTGTATCCTCCCATTCCTCCCTCCCTCCCATTTTCCCCTTATTCCCCTGCCCTATGACTGTGTCTGAGGGGGACCTCTTGCCCCAGTATATGCTCATAGGGTATCAACTTTCCTCTTGGTAGCCTGCTGTCCTTCCTCTGAGTGCCACCAGGCCTCCCCATCCAGGGGATGTGGTCAAATATGGGACACCAGAGTTTGTGTGAAAGTCAGTCCCCACTCTGCACTCAACTGTGGAGAATGTCCTGTCCATTGGCTAGATCAGGGTCGGGGTTTGAAGTTTACTGCAGGGTATAAAGACAAATCTTAAGGTAGATTAGGATTAGTTTGGTTTAACAAAGTAGTTGTTGTAAGTTCACCTCCAAGACCTGTGATGTCAGTAACACTGGGTGGTTGACTGGATTTCTAGCACCAGGCATGATTTCCCTCTTGTTGAGTGGATCCTAAGTCCAATAGGAGAACTGTTGATTGCCACCAAGATATGTGTGCCACTATTGTGCACGATTCTTCTTATTGTGGCTCAAAAGAATCATAAGTGTGTAGTCCTGCTTGTTGCTTCCCTCCCATGAACTCTTGCACAGTGCCTCATGCTATCATAAAACCTAGTTCTCAAAGAAGAGTCATACATGTGAGTTACAGGTCAAGGCCCTCTGAGTCCTGTGTCTGAAGTGCATGGTAAGTTTAACAGTAGGGTCCTACTTTTCATCTCTGGGAGTGGGAGGGGCAACTACAGGCAATAGCCATAGTCTTCTATGGTTGTATCTTAACACTTTTTCTTTTGTTTTGTGTTTCTGAGACATGATCTGG
The DNA here is from genome assembly GCF_903995435.1 of Acomys russatus. Classification (NCBI taxonomy): domain Eukaryota; kingdom Metazoa; phylum Chordata; class Mammalia; order Rodentia; family Muridae; genus Acomys; species Acomys russatus. The sequence continues at coordinate 33,672,501 of NC_067166.1, read as the reverse complement.
CTGAAGCACAAGTTGGCCATCCTCTTGCACCGGCCTCCTAAGTAAATGGATCATAAGCATGTACCTTTACACCTTCACACCAAGCTGAAATGCAGTTTTTGTGCATTAAAAAAAAATACAATGGCTCACACATTTCTATTATGTCTAGTCCCATAGATGTAGCTGAATCCTTAGAGCCTCGATGATTCTTCCTGCCCTATGTATAATTTTCTCCATGGATATGCCTGACAAAGCTTGTCACATCTTTTCTATTTATTGAACAATTTTCTTTGTAGCTCTACCCTTGGGACCACATCTTCCTAATGCACTGTGCTTCCCTCTTGGCCCTCATTCCCCATGCTTATCACTCCTTTGCTAGCCCCTCAACTCAAACTGACCATTCCTCCTCCACTGTATTCTATTTTCTCCAACCTTCCTGTGTGGTTCTCTTGTAAGTTAATTACCCTGTACTTGGTTTTTATTTTCTGTTTGTTACCTCTAAAATAATACAGCCCCACCAGTAGCTGGAAGTTAATTACCCTGTACTTGGTTTTTATTTTCCGTTTGTTACCTCTAAAATAATACAGCCCCACCAGTAGCTGGAAGTCATAATGCATGTTTAGTGCATACGAAGTTCATGTTATCCCATGCTATCCCTTTATCTAAAATTGCTATTAAAGTTCTATTCTGGAAAAAGTATTAGGATTTTCCTGCTCTAGGAAAACTTAATCTAGTTGGAAAGAAAGAAACAAACATAAGATTTGAAATCATGTGTAACTTACAAAGTATCATAATATTTCTTTGCTGGTAACATAACAGAAGGTTTTGTAAAAGTTTGTGGTGCCACAAGACTACCATTGTTCAGCTGACAGTGGTACAAGGAAGTGGAGTGGACTCTGGATAGATGGCAGGGAATAGGGGTGCATAAACAAAAATCTGTAGACTTGCAAAACTATATTCAACATGCATTTTTAGCTCTAGTTGGGTACTGGAAAAAAAGTAACAAAATTTAAGAGAGATACCTCACAATCTAGAATCTTGTAGTTATACAAATAAACTGGGCCATGAGCATTGCTTTTAGAAGAAAAGAAAATCAAGACAAAAAGTAGCAAATACCCTCTTGTTGGTTTCATTTATGAATGTGTGTATGTGTATGTGTGTGTGGGTAGGGTTATATCTGCATGTGTGTACAGAGACCAGAGGAGGCTGCCTTGTTCCCTTCTCTATCACTCTCCAGGTGTTCTGTGGAAATAAGGTCTTTCCCAGAGCCTGAAACTAGGTTGTCAGTAAGTAAAACTCAATGATCTCTATGAACTCCACCAGGACTGGGGCCATAGGTACATATGACCATGCCCACCTTTTTACATGGGCTCTGAGGGTTTGATCCAGCTTGCAAAGTGGGCACTTTTATTCCCTAAGTCATCTGCTCTGCCATTAAACATGAACTTGTACCAGGTTCTTGAGTAGTAGGCCTTTCTTAACTAAAACTACACCTAACAAGGTTCGAATGTTTGCCTCCTCCAAACCTTTGCTGAAATTGAGATGACAGAGCACCAATATAGAGACACGGCATCTTTAGAGGTAAGGAGTGCGTGAAACCACTGCTAGCTATAATAGGATTAATGTTGCTATGGAAGAGTGAGAGTGTCCCTGTTTGCTTCTCACCCATGATGAAGACAGCACTGTTAGCACATTGATTGTAGAACTCCCAGCGACAAGAACTATGAGGAAGCAGATTAACATTTGCGTGAAGTTCTCAGCCCGCTCTTTTCAGTGGTAATATCACAAAGTGGACCTAGACATTTTGTGCTCAAGAGATGTCTATATGACAGTGAGAAGGGATGGCATAAGAGAAAAATCTGAGCAAAGGTAGCTTCAGCTGTCCAGACTCAGCAGGCTCTCACAGGTCATACTGAGCATCATAAAGCCTGCCAGACCTTGAGGAGATGAGGCTTTTACATCCTTCACTAATATCCATTGGCTCTGGATTATCTGGATAGAAGGGGTGATTCTCTTAGGATCCTCTACAGGAGTGATTAAAAGGCTATGGGACTATGAGTTGGAGGAGCTTCAAGCTAAGAGACATGAAGAGCAGCATCCACAGCAGGAGACAAAGGGATGCTTGATACACAGGAAGGATTCTACTGCTATCTGTAATAGGCACCCAGTTGGTACCCTAGACAGAAATGCAAATAGGTAAAGGCAGAATAAGCAGTCTACATGTCCTGTAGTAAACCCATTCTTAAGAAAAACAAAAATGTGCTCACTTCGGCAGCATATATACTAAAACTGGAATGATGCAGAGAAGACTAGCATGGCCCCTGGACAAGAATGACATGCATATTTGTGAAGCATTCCATATTTTTAAACATCCCATATAAGCAACTAATGACTTATCTGGAAGCCCTTGGAAAAAGAGAAGCAGAAACACCTAAGAGGAGTAGACAACTGGAAATAACCAAACTCGGGGCTGAAATCAATAAATTAGAAATGAAGAGAACAATTCAAAGAATCAACAAAACCAGGAGCAGGTTCTTTGAGAAAAATCAACAAGATAGACAAACCGTTAGCCAAAATGACGAAATGGCAGACAGACACTATCCAAATCAACACAATCAGAAATGAAAAGGGAGACATAACAACAGACACTGAAGAATGCAAAGAATCATATGATGCTACTTCAAAGACATATTAATAGTCAGTTATTAATAGTCTCAAAAGCAGTCATTAATAGTCTCAAAAAAAAAAAAAAAAAAAAAAAAAAAAAAAAAAAGCCCAGGGCCAGATCGCTTCAGCTCAGAGTTCTACCAGACCTTCAAAGAAGAGCTAATATTGGTACTCATAAAACTACTCCAAAAGCAGTTTCTAATGGATGGAACATTATCAAATTCATTCAATGAGGCCACAGTCACTTTGATACCTAAACCTCACAAAGAAATAAAATTTCATATCAATTTCGCTTATGAACATTGATGCAAAAATACTCAATAAAATACTCACACACTGAATACAAGAACACATCAAAGATATCATTCACTATGATCTGGTAGGCTTCATTTCAGGCATGCAGGGATTGTTTAATACACAGAAATCCAAAAATGTAATCTATCATATAAACAAATTGAAGGAAAATAAAACACATGATCATATCCTTAGATGCAGAAAAAAACATTTGATAAAATCCAACATACATTCATGTTTATTTTGGAGAGATCAGGGATACAAGGCACATACCTAAATACAATAAAGGTTATATGCAGCAAGCCAATAGCCAACATAAAATTAAATGGAGAGATACTCAAGGGAATTACTCTAAAATCGGGGACCAGGCAAGGCTGCTCACTTTCTCCATATCTCTTCAGTATAATTCTTGAAATTCTAGCTAGAGCAATAAGACAACAAGAGAAGATCAAGTGGATACAAATGGGAAAGGAGGAAGTCAAATTATCCCTATTTGCATATGATATGATAGTGTACATACCTGACCTCCAAAATTCCACCAGAGAACTCCTACAGCTGATAAACACTTTCAGCAAAATGTCTGAATACAGAATTAAATTAAAAAGTCATTAGCCTTCCTATATACAAATGACAATTGTGCAGAGGAAGAAATTAGGGAAACTACACTCTTCACAATAGCCAAAAGCAGTATAAAATATCTAGAAGTAACTCGAACCAAGCAAGAGAAAGACTTGTTTGAAAAAAATTTCAAATCTCTGAAGAAGGAAACTAAAGATGACATCAGAAGATGGAAAGATCTCCCTTGTTTGTGGATCAGGAGAATTAACAAAGTAAAAATGGCCATCTTACCAAAAGCAATGTACAGATTCAATGCAATCCCTATCAAAATACCTACACATTTTAAAAGACATTGAAAGATCAATTCTCAACATCATATTGAAAAAAAAAAAACCAGAATAGCTGAAATAATCCTGTACAATAAAGGAGCCTCTGGAGGAATCTCCGTACGTGATCTCAAGCAATAATAATTAAAACAGCATGGTACTGGCACAGCAATAGGCTGGTTGATCAATGGAATTGAATTGAAGACCCAGAAATAAATACATATACATATGTACACTTGATTTTTGACAAAGGAGCCAAATTTATCCAATGTAAAAAGGATAGCATCTTCAAGAAATGGTGGTAGTCTAACTGGATGTCTACATGTAGAAAAATACAAGTAGACTCATATTTATCACCACGCACAAAACTCAAGTCCAAGTGGATTAAGACCTCAACATAAAGCCAGAGAAGCTAAATCTGTTAGAAGAAAAGTAGGGAAGAGCCCGAGACTCATTGACACAGGAGACAACTTCCTGAACAGAACTCCAACAGCTCAGGCTTTAAGGTCAACAATTAATAAATAGGACCTCATGAGGCTGAGAAGCTTCTGTAAGGCAGAAGACAATATCAACAGAAAAAAGCAACAGCCTACAAAGCGGGAAAAGATCTTCACCAAGCTGGCATCAGACAAAGGACTAATATCCAAAATATATAAAGAACTCAAGAAATTAAACACCACCAAACCAAATAACCCAATTAAGAAATGGGGCTCAGAATTAAACAGAGAATTCTAAACAGAAAAATATCGAATGACTAAGAAACACTTAAAGAAATGCTCAATGTCCTTAGTCATCAGGGAAATACAAATCAAAACAACTCTGAGATTCCATCTTACACCCATCAGAATGGCTAAAATCAAACATTCACGTGACAACACATGCTGGCGAGGATGTGGAGAGAGAGGAACACTCCTTCATTGCTGGTGGGAATGCAAACTAGTACAGCCACTTTGGAAATCAATCTGGTGCTTTCTCAGAATACTGGGAGTAGGGCTTCCTCAAGACTCAGCTATTCCACTCCTTGGAATATACCCAGAAGATGCTCCAGCACACAACAAGAACATTTGCTCAACCATGTTCATAGCAGCCTTATTCATAATAGCCAGAACATGGAAACAGCCTAAGTGTCCCTCAGTTGAAGAATGGATAAATAAACTGTGATACACTTACACTATGGAATACTACTCAGCTAATAAAAACAAGGAAAGCCTGAAATTTGTGGACAAAGAGATGGAACAAGAAATGATCATACTGAGTGAATTAACCCAGACTCAGAAAGACTCACATGGTGTATATTCACTTGTAATTGGGCGCTAGCCCAACAGGGATATCCCCTGAAAGTTTTCACTTACCAGGAGATTGGGATAGATGTGGGGACCTCCTATGGGGACTCTAGGTGAGAGAAGTATGAGAGAAGGGGAAATAGAAGGACCCACAGGGTCCTAGAAACCTACAAGAAGAACATCATGACGGGCAGATCTGGACCCAGGGTGCCTGCTCAAAATACTGCACCAACCAAGGACAATACATGCAGTAAGTATTGAACCGCTACTCAGATCTAGCCAAGTGACTGGACATTATCCACAGTTGTGTGGAGAGCGGGGACTGATTCTGACATGAGCATTGGTGCCCCATATTTGACCACTTCCCTTTGGTATGGATGCCTGGGAGCACTCAGAGAAAGAATAGGAAGGCTACCAAGATGAGACTTGATAGGCTGTGACCGTATGGTGGGGGAGGAGGTTCCTTTTGCTCACAGACCTATGGAAGGGGAATAGGGTGTAAGAGGGAGGGAGGGAGGAATGGGAGGAGACAAACAAGGGAATAACAATTGAGATGTAATCTGAATAAATTAGTAAAAAATAAAAAAAATAAATAAAAATTTAAACAGGATCTGTGGAGATGGCTCAGCAGTTAGCAGCATGACACTGTTCTTGCAGAAGGCCCATGTACAGGCCCAGGATCCATGATGCTTGGCTCACAATCCACCAAAGCTCCAACTTGAGGGATCTCTGGAGCCTCTGACCTACATGAGGACCTATAGTTGTGTGCATATATGCCACACACACACACACACACACACACACACACACACACACTCGTAAAATGAAATAAATATGTAAATGTATGTATGTAAACATACATGCAGAGACAGCATTTGTATAGTATGTTCAGACCTGTAACATACATAAATGTTTACAACAATATATAGTTTAAAATCAATGCCAAAATACAAAAATATCATTACCACAATCAATATTTATTAAACATCTACTGAGGAATTTTTTGTAGGCCTATGTGAACAGACAATCCTGTACTCCTGTAGCCTACGTTCCATTAAGAAAGCAATGATTAGATTGAAAAGAGAAGAATTTTCATATACATCATATGTTAGATAATAAACATAAAGGAGAAATAACTTGGAGATAAGTCCACTGCTGTGGGAAGAACACATATATGTAGGTACTGTGTTATATGTTTTTAAATTAAAATAAAGACCAATTAGGGAAAGAAAAAAAAAAGAAAAACAAAGCAAAAAAAATAAAATAAACCCCAATTTCAGCAAATGATGGCTATAAGTGGGCTGTGTTATAAAATGTGTACTATTTTAAAAGTTGCCATTCATGGATGACAGTCAGTAAATTCATTGTATTTTTTAGTGAAATGAACTATTTAAGTGGATTTGTACTAAGGCTTTCTAGAAAAGAAAGTTACATCAGAGAGGGCAGGTTTGAAGGATGAGCCAGCAGAACTGAAATCTGTGGATTATTTGATAGCACCCTCCCCAGTATCTGTAACACTGAACATACTGAAGGTATCACACTTTTAAAACAAGTTGTATTTTAAATTCAGATACACAGCTTACATTTATAGCTTCACTGTGTGTGTGTGTGTGTGTGTGTGTGTGTGTGTGTGTGTGTGTGTGTGTGTGCAAGAGAGAAGGGAGAACTAGAGTATGCATGCATACACGTGTGTGACATCTAGAATAAACTAAATTATGAGTTTATTTTTCTCATCTAGTCAATTGCTCACAAGTTTTTATGAGAATAAGCAATATGTCATGCAGACATATGATATGCAGTTAGATGCACAGAACTTGTTTGAGATCCTTTTCCCATTTCAGAAAACCTGGTTCATCTGTTTGCTCTGCTCGGTATGTGCAATCTTTGCTTTCACTTGATTGCCCTGACTGTTTTGGAGGCAGAAATTATTCTTCAGCCTCTATTTTACACTTCCTGGCTGTCAGGTGTGTGATGGAAAGCCTGTATACCCCAGTATCCTTCATGGTGAGAGAGTTATGGTCAAATGGGAGAGCAGCAGGACAGGCATAAAGTGCAAGTGTCTACCCAATGGGCATTGGTTTGCATAAAATGCCCCCTTTATAGATATGAGGACTCATAATGGAAAAATGAAAATGTAGACTTATATGCTACCCAGTTTTTTCAAAAGCCTAAATATATGGATATTATCCCTGATCATACCTTGTCATTTAAACATAATCTTCAACAATTGTCCAACATTTTATACAGAGTTTTTACTCTTATTTTTTCAGTATAACTGGATCACGGTTGACTGGGTTTAAATCTTCTAGGGCTATGCTTGGGGTTAAAGATGTGACAAAACAGGAACACTCTTTGTGTTACTGTATGGAGCCTATGAGACTTATGATTTTTTCCCAATAGTATCAGTATTTTTCAATGTTCATTTTCTACTCAGTTTGGCAAAATAATAAGGGCAAAGTGCAAAAAAAAATCAAATAATTATATAAAGTCTGCTCTTCCAGACAAAGATGGCATGAGTGCCCAAACAGAACTCTTGGCTGTCAGGCAGCGCCAACAGTGCCACCACACATTAGTGCAAAATGCTCATTGATCATCTGATGTACGAAAGTCTGGGTTTGGCATACAAAAGGCACTATGGAGTGTCGATGTATAATGCATGAAAATGTTGGCTGCTCAGAAGCTGAGAATCTGAAAGTCAGGGACAGGCTGTATGTACATGAACAAAGAAGAGAGATGGCTAGAGTGAACCCCGCCTGACTGTGTCCTCTATGTGCCGAGGGAGACTTTAGAGTGCTGGTTCAATAGAGCGGGCATGGGGACTGTCCCAAAATACACAATGCGTGAATGTTGTGGGCCTGGAAAAAAACATGTCGTGCTGAAGAAGGGTGGATGCAGAGCACCACAGAGTGTGGCGAGAGATGGGAAGTGTCAGTTTCTGAATTAAGTACAGATTCTCCTGTGCGGTTTGCCAAGGAGTTTAATTTGTAAATCATCAGGTGTTTTGTGTCTCTGAAAATGCAATGTATTATTGCTGGGACACGGTATCTGACAAGCTGCTCCTTAAAGTGGGAAGTCATTACTCTGCTTAATTCTAGATTAAGGGACACCTTTTATCATGGCAGGATAGCATGGTGGAAAGAGCAGGTAGCTGGCTGGACTCATTGCTTCCTTGGAGAGGAGACAGAGTACAGCGAATCCCAGTGCTTACCTCGCTGTGTCATCTGTCTTCCTTCCAGGGCCCTAGACCATGGAGTGGTCTTCTCACCTCAGTTTACCTACTATACAAGATCTGATATAGCCTGAGATTGGCTTCCTTGATGGTTCTGTCTAGTTGACAATAAAGATTATCTATCCATTGTGTAGAGAGACTGTCACTACCCGACAATTCAGGAGGAGACTGTTCCTAAGTCCAGATGTTTATTTTCACACAAAAAAAGCAATACTAGACATTTGTTTTGGCCAGATGCTCCCTTTTCTCTCAGGGACTCTCTTCTCTGTCCTTTTGACCTACCTTTCTTTCTTTCTTTCTTTCTTTCTTTCTTTCTTTCTTTCTTTCTTTCTTTTTTAACTATGATCTTTGAATAACCTGCTTGGCTCTAGTAGAACCTGAAACATGCAAGAAAACAAATGATTGGACAAAGTAACTTAAACTTTATCACCGTAAATTGGGCAACACATCAGTTTCTGGTTGGTAGAAATGTGGACTTGAAAGCAACAGAAATACTGTATTTGCTGTTCTCTGGAAAGGAAGAGGATCCGGGTTTTTATTTAAACCTTCTGAAGGAGAATAGTTTCTTATCAAATATATTATGTTGTACACGCTAAAGGCTCAACAAATACTTATAGAATTCATGTAAATACGTGAGATTCCACTCAAATGAGCTGTAAGTCTCATTTTCCACTTTATTTTTGCTTATCTGGCACCTTACTTTCAGAGTCAATGTACTGGCTACAGCAAGATTCATAGACATCTTTTTCACTTTTATGTTTGTTAATTATTTGAGAATTTCATAAAGTGATCTTCATCACCTTCACTCACTTCTCCCCACTTCATTTTTCTGAGATCTATCCTTACCTTTCTACATACCCTCCCAAATTGTGTCCTTTTAAAAGAATAACCCACTGAGTTTAACTTAGTGTTTCTTATATCTTCCTTGGTGTGTGGTCACTCACTGGACCATGGCTAACTTACCAGGGGGCTAATAATCTTTAATAAAAACTCCTCTAGAAGCCATCAACTGAAGATATTCTAGAAAATACTCATAGAGCATAGGGATGTGCAAATAAAAAATTTTCAGGGGATACATATATGTATATAAAATATAAAACAAAACTGAAAAAAAAAGAACATTGTCAATCTTTGCATTGCCTCATGTAAATCCATTTCAAACTCACGTGTCATTTCTTTACTTTTATTTTCACACGTTTAACATCCCCATACATTTGGTTGGAGAGATGGCTCAGTTTGCTTTACAGTAATGAAGACTGGAGTTTAGAACCTGGTGCTCAAGGAACAAGCTGAGCATCCTGTAAATAGCCTCAGGCCAGCTCTGAAGGGTGCAGAGCCACAGTGACTTCTGAGACTTGGTGGCTTCCACTGAGCCAATAAAATATGAGCCTGCTGTGAAAAGGTGAGTCTTAGTTTTGAATATACTTACAATTTTATAATAGTTCAAAATTGAAGAATCTTCCAAATATCTGTCATGAGAATGAACAAACATAAAATACTGTAGTGTTCCAAACAGAGTATTATGCATCAGTAAAAAAGTCAAATGACTGAGATATTAAAAATATAAATGATTTTATGGTAAATAAGAGATTCCAACACTAAGTGATCACTCCATATATATGGAATCCAAGAATAAGCAAAAGTAATCTGTCGCCAAAGATCAGAAAATCAGGGGAGCATAAAGGTCTTCTTATGATTATGGAAAAGTCCAACATCTTGTTTGTGTTTTTACATTGCATGAATGAATACTAAAATTGTTGAACTTATACTCAATCTGTGAATTATGCATACATATATATCTTTAAATTTAAGTGCAAAAATGGACTTTATGGGTCATGAAAATGCAATAATTTAAAACTGTTTTTGAAAGTAGTTTAACTTTTGTAAAGCTTCCAATATTGCATGTATGTGTCACATTCTATTGTGTCCTACCTTTGCCAAAACATGCTTTGGTCAGACTTATGTTTTTTACTTACTGAGAAAATATGAAATGTTATTTTATTGTAGTTTTAGTTTATATTTCCCTGAATAATACTGAAAGTTACTCTTTTGTCATGTGTTTATTACCCATTTATTCTTACTTTCTGACTCATCCGTTTAATTATTTTGCCTGTTTTATATTGTTTCTTTTATCATTTTAATATTTATTTTTACTTCAAAAATTTGGCACATAAAATTCTATTAGTGGGCTGATATATAATTCTTCGACACATACATAGGTATGTTGTGAAATGTTCATATTAAGATGAGTAGATAGATTGTCTCATGCATAATACTGAATAATGCAGTCTTAGATTTTTGAGAATGTTGCTTTCCCAGGGTTTGTAGCAGAATTCCACAACATATTGTCCTACGCGTAACCGGAGCCAGGCGGCCAACCTTTCTTCAGCCCTCCTGCCTCTGCTTATCTTTGTATGATGAACTCTTTTCTTTCATAATTCAGTTACATTTCTTTATATATTGGTAGTTTGGAAAGTCTACCTCATACAAGTTTGCAATAAGTTGAATATGTATTCTTCTCCAGATCATGTGTTTTAGCTTCAGAAATGATGAATTCAGATATAATTCTGTCTTTGGCCTCGCCTTACTCTGTATTTCAGTTAATAAAATAAAATCCTTTGGGATGCTACTTCATAAAGAATATTGTTTTGTTTTGGCTTATTGTTCTGGCATAAAGGTGAGGGGACATATCTGTGTGTCCCTGGCTTCTTGCGAAGACAATTAGATGACAAAGGATAACGGAAAAGTACTTTTGTTCTTTTTGCGTCTGGCCTCTCAGTGTTCTCATAAAGATGAACTGAGCGTTGTAAGTACTGTTATCTAGTCCTTGTTACTTCCCAAAGGCCTCACCCCTAATGCATAGTCTTATTATGTTTCCACCCTGATAACAGCTGAAACAGGACAGAACTTCAGCACCTGAAGCCCGAGGAGATTTCAGATCTCTGCCAGCATGCACCTTATGCCCGTCAGACATTTTGCACTAGGTAGATTAAGCTATTTTACTCTGAAATGTATGAAATTATTTTCTCTATTTCATAAAACTGTCAGTTTTCCAATTTTGTTATCTGATAGGATCAGCATATAGCAGAGAGTGTCCAGCAAGAATCCTGCTTTCTCTGTGCCTCATATAAATGACCAATGGCCCTGACTGTTTTCCCGTGTGGTTTCTATATTTTCTTAATGTTAAGCATCACCACTGTCATAGGTTAAGCTGCCTTATATGTGTAAATTTAGGCCAAACTATTTTGGTTAGACTATTGTCCAGTCTCTGTGGGAACATATCCCATCTTAATTTCAATAGGTGAAACTAATCCTTAATTTGGGATGAGTTACATCCCAGTTTCTCGTTCAAAGAAAACCCAGAAACAAGAGTGGGCATGTTTACAAAATAAATATCTCCTAATATAGGAATTTATCTAAACTACTTGCTGTCTTTAACTTAAGTAACTTTCTGAAATGTTCTTTTTAACATTTTATAGATTTTTGTTAAATATATATATACTTTAAATTACCTATATATTAAAAATGCTAACACAAAATTTTTGTACAATTTAAACTTGTGGCTGGTGTAAAAATTGTACTTTTTCTGTAGAACTTTCTCTCAAAACCTTTCCAAGTTTGACTCTTAATTACAGTAATTATTTGTTGATTGATAATTTCCCCTAGGATTTTCTACATAGGAGAGAGTATGTTATTAATAACAATTTCACTTTTTAAGTTCTTTTTCTTCTCTTCTTACACTGGCCCCAGCAACTAGGACAATTATGAATAGCAATAATTATAGCAAGGTGCTGGTGGGATGGCTCAATGGTTAAGAGCAGTTGTTCCTCTTCCAAAGGACTCAAGTTAGATTCTTAAGACCCACTTGACGGCTCACAATATATCCAGTTCAAGATGATGTGGCATCCACCTCTGGCTTAAGTTTGGACTGTAAGCACATGCATTCATGCATGTAAAAATACATAAGTATAACTTAAAAATTTTTTTTATTAATTTATTCTTGTTACATCTCAATGGTTATCCCATCCCTTGTGTCCTCCCATTCTTCCCTCCCTCCCATTTTCCCCTTACTCCCCTCTCCTATGACTGTGACTGAGGGGGATTTCCTCCCCCTGTATATGCTCATAGGGTATCAAGTCTCTTCTTGGTAACCTGCTGTCCTTCCTCTGAGTGCCACCAGGTCTCCCCCTCCAGGGGACATGGTATAACTTTTGAAAGAAGTAAGGATAAGAAGCACAGGTGTCCTGGTCCTGAACACTTCCTTATCAGCATGACGAAAGCAATGGGTTTGTTGTTGTTGTTGTTTGTTTTGTTTTGTTTTTTTGTTTGTTTTTGTTTAACTGTGATTTTATTCACTTAAGGAAGATCTTCTTGTGTATGTGTCTTAAGAAATTCTCTTACGTTTTATGTGTCTGGAAAAATTTCTCTTATCTTGCTCTTGATAAATTCTCATGGGTAGAATTTATTATTTATGATTATTTTATTGACCACATTTAATATGTGACTCTAGTGGCTCCTTGCTTTGACTTAAGCAACTACCCAGCTATTTTTTATTCTTTAGAAAGTAAACTGACTTTGATTTGTGTTAAACATGTTTGTGTGAATGCCTGCCTGTGTGCATGCATCCTTGCCTGTGTGCGCACATGTGTGTGTGTTTGTGTGTGTGTGTGTGTGTGTGTGTGTGTGTGTTGAACTCAATACCCTGTGAGTAACTTTGTTATTCAGCCTTTAGGTTCTGGCAGGTCGTTTCGAAGAAACAGAGCAAGCACATGGTTGAGGAAGTCTCTTTGATATGATTCAGTAACCTTGACACCATGTCTCATGTCTAAGATTTTAGCCCAACAGCTCTTTATTGTCCTGTGACATAATGGGTTTGAGATGATAAGCCATCTTACATTTTTGGTTTTTGTGTGGGAAGGCACTCATCCCTTCCTGTTAGAAATGGAAGTCCTGCTGTTGGCTACCAAGTGACAAACTTTGGTGTAATATTGAGAGGGCAGAAAGTTACCTAGTAATTTCCGTGTATTGGGCAGGGGTTCAGTAAAGGGAACCAGGAGGGGTACGACTCCTCCTTTGAAAGAGCTGCAGGTGACTGAGGCCAAGGGGAGCAGCTCCCCTCTTAAAGCTTAGCCTGTGTGATGGATGGATATTTATCACAAGGAGAATAAAAACACAGCATGAGTGCTGGCCAGGTGAGTGCATAAAATACAGGTCATTCAGTTAAACTTGCAGTTCCATGAAGAATGAATTTTACAACATATGTTTGATATTTTCTTTCATCTAGTCATCTCTTCTATTAATCATCTCAGGTATTATTAGACATGGTGCAATTTATTATTTATAAACACTAGCTTGTGAGTAAAGGGTTCTGGGAAATACTGTGTCAACATCACTGTGCAGCACTCAGTTCCTAGAGGATTTGTCAGATGGAAAACCCTAATTTGGGCAGCGTGAGGTGGAGAGTCAGGCCCTCCCCCATTTATTTCTAACATGGATAGTTTCTGCTCTTCCAAAACAGAAACAACATCGCACATAACGGAAATTCCAGACAAGTATCTATTGGCAACACAATGTAATTTCTGGCCAACCCTCCTAAAATACTCAAGACAGGTATTTTGTTCTACCTACTGAAATATATTTTTGATTATGCATGCAGATGCCAGTGATTAAATGTGGCTAAGGGCTTAGTAGGCTTAGTTCTGAAACATTGTGAAGAGGCCACTGGATCCTGAGGATGCTGAGTTATCAGAGCCCACCACTGTTCTTTTGAGCACTTAGGTAGTTAGCCTAACAAATTGTCACGGAGCCAGATAAACATAAACCTGTCACCTTTGATATCCCCAAGGGAGAGTTAAGAGAAACTCTTAGAGGAGGAGTTATTTGGAGTTTATGTCTTCTTGATATCACACATTTGAGGCAAAATCTGAGCAAGTGTTCATAGGTGTGACAGATTTTACTTTATGTTCCAGTGTGAGGAGTTTTATACCCTCTGAGCTTTCAGGTAAGCTTCCTGTGAGTCTGCATAAGTAAATCTTGTAACAGAAAAGGGCAAAGGCACACTAAAATAATGTCCAAGCATGTTTGCCTACCTTTTTCCTCTGATCGAAATTGGCTACATTTGTAAAAATGGATTGGGGTTTCTGGAATAAGTCATTAAATAGAGTTACTCCTTAAGGTTAGATTTGAGATACCCATTTGTTTCTTAAGAAAATCTGTTTCTAGTTTCTCCATACGGATGGGTCAGTGAGGTCCATGAGGCACATTCAACACAGTACTACCTGGGATTACTAACAAGTGTGAGCTGTGTACCACCCAGCATTCTGGGTTTTCTGTCTCTACATTATCTTTTATGAATTGTAAAGTTTGTTTTGTTAGCATGATAGATCAATATTAGTCATAGTTTTCCATTATTTTGAAAAATCATTTCATTTATTTTTACAAGAATTGCATCAAAATACATGATATATTTTTAAAACAATGATTAAAAATAGTTTTTTTCTAATTCATCAAATGGCATTTCTTTCATATGTGAATGGCTATTCTTGCTAATGTCTCATTAATGGGTTCTATGCTGTAACTGTGTAATTAATATTTATGTATTAGCTACCGTATGTATTCTTATGGAAAAAGAATTGTATATTATAAGATTAAATGTTTTAAAGCATTCAAGTAAACCAAAAATATTTCCCCAAAATGTGTTGAGAGGATGTAACAATCCAGCACGTGATTTTAATTAATGTCCAAGTAACTAAAAATGTATTTAGTTCATAAAGAAAACATATTGACATCTAATTATGGATCATAGAATTTGGTGCAGCAAAACTGTAGTGCATCTGTTCAGCGAAAACATAATCACAGGGAATACAAAACGGCACAATATAGTATGAGAAATGAAATAATGCACAAATAAGATCATTAAGCAGCATGGCATGAAACCAGAGAGTTGGGTTTAGTAAGGCAGAGTGACTGGAGCAGTGCACTGTGGGAGCCTCATGGTGATGCAACAGAATGTTCTCTTCTCTCTCTCTCAGTGGAATTCAACCGTGGAAAGGAGAAAGGAGAAGCAGATACCATTCGTCCAGTTTCATATTTCCACGCTCATTATAATGTAGATTGAACTAAAGCTTCCTTTAGATAGATGTGTGTTAGTTTTTAATCCATCATGACAATGATTACCAATGTCTCTGCTTTTGATCACTCGCCAAACTGCTTTTCCTGGTCCACACGGATGAGCTCAGCCCTGGCTCTCTCATGCTGCACACACAGGGCTTCAGCGTCCTGCGTTCTGGTTTCCTGAGTTCGCGTCGGATCTCAGGTTTTCTTTTCTCCCTCTCCTCCAGCCCAATGTCTACTATGCAGCAGTAGGACAAACTTGAACTTGCACTGGGATCACTTGGAAGACTTTATAAAACTTTGGGCTCTGGCCCCCAAGGGTTCTAATTCAGCTTGTCTGATAAGAGTAATATGAATGTTGAACATACTATATTTGGGAATACGTACGCATATCCGTAACAATATATGCATGTGAAAGAGGCCATGGATTTGATAGAGAGCAAGGAGGAGTATAAGGAAGGGTTGGGAGAGAGGAAAGGGAAGGGAGAGATGACTTAATTATATTATAATGTCAAAAATAAAAGGAATAAGTTTTAAAATGTAACTGAAATCGAGAACCCGCAATAAGTATTCGTGGCCAAATGTAAATGATCATCTATTAAGAAGGACTACGTTTCAGGATTATAATACAGATTTCCAAATAAGAAAAATATATAGAGGCCTAAAAATTTACATTCCAGTAAGCTTGGGCGTAATGTTAATACTACATGGACAAAGACCCACAGTTTGAGGAGCACACTGCCTTCATTGGTCTTAAGACCAACCTTTGCCAATTGAGATGTAATATGAATAAATTAATAAAATATATTTAAAAAAAAGACCAACCTTCACCTAGCACTCCCACTCACAGGGCTTGTCAGCTTTTCCTGGACTCTAGAGTCTAGTTGAACTTCAAGGACTGTTATCACACCTCATTTCATCTATCTCTTATTGTCATCTCTACCTGGGCAGTTCATATTTTAGCACAGAAAATCTCACTAAATATACTCTGTACATGCCCAGTATTTATCATTTTTCTTTTACCTTTAAGTCCACCGGAGGAGACATTTTACTTATATCTTTCTATTAGCACACATGTTGCCTTGCCAGAAGTGGTTTTCTCATTAGTCTAGGGTAGAGGTAATCTCATTTTGCTGAGTTCTTTGCATTTTGTTTCTCTTACATTAAGTTCTGCTTTGCGTGCCTTTGATTATTTTTACACCACTACAAAACAAAACAAAAAAAATCTTATTAGTCTGTAATGCATTTCAGAGCACATTTTACATTTTATAACATTTCCTAGAACAATGTTTTAGAAATTAACAAAAATGCACTAATAACTATAGAAAGATTGCAGCGAGTCATAAAAACGGTAATTACAACACGGTGATAAGCAATTAAACGTATACCACTCTGTACTATGTGGCTAGTCATGGTTTTAGCTGCACACCTTGTTATACTGAGCCTATCTTTTCCTTGTGGGATATTTCCATTCCTATTTTACAGGTGAGGGATCTGAGGGCAATAGAATGCAAGTAGATCATCTTTGTGGAGGGAGGTGGCCCAGGAATGACCTAAGGTAATACATTTTTCAGAGCTGAGAGATTAGTTTCTTGGTTTTTGGGGGGGGGTTATTAAAGATTCTATAATACAGAAATACTGGAAATATAGGTAAAAGTTGAAGATTATATGTTCAGTACCTGATCTGACTAAATACCAAGGACCACTACGTCATATTCAGGAACAGGCTAACCCAAATATCCTTCCACTTGTAGCTGTTGATCCAGTCCATGTATATGATGTTTTATACACATGACAAAACCACAAGGAACACAACATACTCTGTCCATGACAGTAGGCTAAGACAAGTGTCTTTTAGTGTGGGTCATGGATTCTTTGCGTCGGTACCTGTTTGACTGTGCTAGAATTCAGCAAAATCAAGTAAATCCATGTTTCTCGAGCACCGGGTGAAGTTGCTCTGAAAATTTCACTCTCCCTCTAAATGTGTGGTTTATTAGCAGCATTGGTGTAGAAGAATGGACCAGACAATGGTGAAGCCGACCACACTGGTGAATAGCCTGAGTTAGGATGTTTTTAGTATAACATTTCGATTAATTATTTGAGAATTTCATACACACATATAATACATTTTGATTACATTCCTTTCTACTTCACTCCCTATGTTACTTCCAGATTAACTTCTGGTGAAACACCCCAACAATTGCTCAACCATGTTCATAGCAGCCTTATTCATAATAGCCAGATCATGGAAACAGCCTAAGTGTCCCTCAGTAGAAGAATGGATAAAGAGACTGTGGTACATATACACTATGGAATACTACTCAGCTATTAAAAACAAGGAATTCCCGAAATTTGTGAATAAATGGATTAAGCTAGAAATGATCATAATGAGTGAGTTAACCCAGAAGGAGAAAGACTTAAATGGTATATACTCACTTATATCGGCATACTAGCCCAAAGGGCGTGTCCCACGAAAGCCTTCACTTACCAGGAAACTGGGACAGAGGGAAGGACATCCTATTGGGACTCTAGATGAGAGAAGCATGGGAGAATAGCAAAGTAGAAGGATCCAGAGGGTCCTAGAAACCTACAAGTAGAACATTATGATAGGCAGATTTGGGCCCAGGAGTCCCGCTCAAACTAAGGCACCAGCCAAGGACAATACAGGTGGTAATCGTTGAACCCCTACCCAGATCTAGCCAATGGTCAGAACAGTCTCCACACTTGCGTGGAGAGTGGGATATGACTTTCTCATGTACTCTGGTGCCTCACATTTGACCATGTCCCCTGGAGGGGGAGACCTGGTGGCACTCAGAGGAAGGACAGCAGGTAGCCAAGAAGAGACTTGATACCCTATGAGTGTATACAGGGGGAGGTAATCACCCTCAGGAACAGTCATAGGGGAGGGGAATAAGGGGAAAGGGGGAGGGAGGGAAGAATGAGAGGACACAAGGGATGGGATAACCATTGAGATATAACAAGAATAAATTAATAATAAAAAATTAAAAAAAAAAATAAAAAAAGAAACACACCAACAGTCACTTCCCAAGTAGATGTTCTCATTTTCTGTTTTAAAATGAGCCAGACAACAGTTTGTGCTGCCCTTGTCCTCGTATATGTGGGGCCCATCCATTGGAGAGTAGTGTCCTACCATGGTTCACACCTCTGAAAAAAACTGACCCCCATTTTCCAGAATCTATCCACTGCCAATAGCTCCTCAGTGAAGGGTGGAGGCTTGTGAGCTTCTTGCCTTTCCAAGCTGGAACATTGGCTGGAATGACCTTGTACAGGTCTTGTGCAGGCAACCACAGTCATTAGCTCATAATTTCAGTGATCTTGCCATGTTCAGAGGACCCTGTCTTGTCTAGACTACTGGCTTACTACCTTTTTGACTCATATTTTTTTCAATAATCCTTGAGCATTGGAGAACATTCTATGATTCAGATCTTCCATTTGTGGTTGAGTTCTATGGACACTTGGCTAATTGTGATTTTCTTTATTAACTGCATAAAGAAACTTCTCTGATGATATCTGAGAGATGCACTAGTCCATATGTGTGGAAATACTACTTTAAAGGGCAGTTTGATACTGTGTCTATTTAGCAAAATAAGAGCTTCCTGCTGGAGCTCTCCAACTTTGGGTTCTTGGCAGCACTGGCATGCATCCCCTCATTTACCAAAGACCTTAAATTCAATTAAATAATGGATGGATACTTTCTGATGCAGTTTGAATGAGATGTTTTCAGTAAGCCTCAGGTAGTTCAATACTTGGACCCAGGTTGGTGGCTGTTAAGGAAGACTTAGGAGGTGTCACCTTGCTGGAGGAGGTATAGCATTTGTAGTGAGCCTTGAGATTTCAAAAGCCACTTACCATTATTACTCTCACTTTGTTTACTTTGGTTCCTGTTCATGGATCAAGATGTGAGCTCTTGGCTGCTGCTCCAGGCAGTGGCCATCTGCTGCCTCTGTTCTGTCATTATGAATTTTAACCCCTTGGAAGCATAAGTCTAAAGCAGCCTCCTTCTTCTATAACTTGCCTTGGTCATGATGTAATAGCACAGCAATAGAAAAATAGATAATACAGCCCTATAGCATCCATGGCATGACTGTACATGTGGCCATCACTTGCCATGTGCATCATTATTAAAACTGAAAAGATTCACAGCTGTGTAAGAGTAGCCTCCAGCAGTTTACATAGCATCTTTTAGCACTATCAGAGCTAACCAGCAGGTACGGTGTGTCATGGTCGGCACAACTATGTTTCTCCATGTCCTGTGACCAAAGTATGTGGTCTCCTTGGCAATAGAGTCTTATGGATACTTTCAGTAAGAAGGCCTTAAAAATACTGATAGCTACTGGAAGACGTAATAAAGAATGTTTTCATTTGGCCATCAAGTCTCTTTTCTTTTAATATGTGCTTCTTAATTTTAGATACTATGCCACGCCTTTTAAAGGAAACCATGCAATGTACTTAAGAAACCCCTCAAGTTACAATTAAAACTGTACAAACATAAGTAAAGAATAAATTTACATCATTATAACATTAAACCTTCAAACAAAAGCACTATGCAAACACGAAGTTCAATTTACAAACATTAAACTGAGGAAAGATTGTTATTGAAACTGTATTTCAACCATTATATTTAAGTGCAGCATATATATCTTTGATATGCATCTTAGTTTTATCACACACACACACACACACACACACACACACACACACACACACAGACACACACACACCCAAACTCTCTGTTGAACTCATTGCTTGTTATCTTTATCATTTCAATTTTTATGCTTTGGGCATATGACATGATATTCTGATTCACTATTGCTATAATAAATTTTCAATTTTTATGAATTATTTTTAACTACTATTATTTACATAAACAAATAGTTTGGAAAATAGACAAAATTGAGAACAAAATGATAAAATTATAATCAAATAAAAAATGTCTCCAAAGCCCAGTCTCATTTGTGTGCTGAGAGTGAAAGCTTTTCAGTACGGCTCACAGTGAGATGAGCATTGTCAGCCTAGCCTACAATGTACATCAGCAATGTGCTTTCTAGACAGTGTGTTTCCACAACAGTGACCATTTAGATAACTTCTTTCATAATGCCTGATGAACATTATTTGTCCTTCAGTCATAAATTACATGTACAAACGTGAGGTAAGCACTCTACTTTCTTAGTCTTCGCAGAGCATTGTTGTAGAATCCCCAAATTCTATGAATACAAGACAACATTATATAAGACAGCGTCTAGCAAGGGCAGGTAACATAAACATTTTTCTTTCAGTCATGGATGGGTCATCCTACTACAGTGTGAATGCTAGTATGGTGTGTTACTTAGGATATATTCATGAGGAAATATTTTTATAAAAAAAGAAAAAAATGAAATCTTCTCAGATTTCGTATGAATTTACACACAGTTTAAAAACATTTATGATATGAGGACTGGCTGTACTTGTTCGAAGTTTGCCATGGGATAGGATAAGATATTTCCCTGTCAGTGTCCTAACACCCCTCTTAGAGAATAAAGTCATGCAAGGAAATGCTGATTACAGAGCTTGAAAATCAATATGCATAGACTCTTGGCTGGGCGTGGCCTACGAAACCTGTGCGGCACTCTTTGGGGCACTGGCTTGGATGTGCATGAACTGTACTTGGAGAACTTGGTAGGAGAGAAGAAAAGTTTGGATCCCAGACACTTCAGAAGGTTGGACCTTTACTGTACATTTAAAAAACTGTTTCATGAAGGGGAGACTCTTGTACGGAGAAGTTTTGCAAGTTGGAACAAAGTTGAGCGCCATTCCTTCTTACGTCATGTTTTCTGCTGGTGTTTTTTTCTTGGCACACCACTCGACTAGACATTATCCAACCTAACGATTCTGGGATATGCATTGTATTGTTTCTCTGTGATGTCAGCAAGCAGACAGAAGAACTTAGACGGTCCAGTTCATATACTTTTGTCTCTAGTCTTTGCTGCGACATGTACAAGTAAGCCTCTGTGTGTGACACATGTCCTACAATGTAATGTTATCCTGGATTCTAAATACGTAAGTTCTCTTGACTGTCTTTATTTAATATATCAAATTAACATCATGACCATCACTTCCATAGATTCGTTAAGCAAATCTTGCTTAAACATTTTTGGGATATAAATTTGATTGAATTCTAACAATTTCCACATTAAAACTTTCAAGTTAGCTCCTTCTTGAGTTTGTCTTGCTGGGTAACAACTCACTTTCCTGTGTAGGCATCTTTCCTCAGAGCTAATCTAAACCCTGTGCACTATACTTTATTCTTTTCCTTTTGTTCTGGCTCTAGCAATGTGAAGAACAGATGGCCATCTTCTGTCAGCACTTGACTTTTTCTAAGAAACAGTAAGCTTCCATCATGTCTCACTAGTTAATGCAAAAATGCTTCTCAGGACAGAAGCTGGGGCACTCTGAAGTTGTGCGCTATCTTCAGCTCTGCTCTTCTCTTCCAAGCTTATGAAACACGATTCAGATAACTTTACTGCCTTGAAATTAACTGGATAGTAACGGGCAGAAATGTAATCCATTGGGGAGATGTCTTAGTTCTAGCATAGACCTTTTCTTGTACATGTGGGTTCTGATGTAGCACTACATACTTATAAATTCCATAATTAACCTGGGACTCACTATCAACATCTGTAAAGTCACCCTCTTATAGATGATCAGTCCAAATGTCCCATACACAATCGTTCTCTTCAGTTCTGAAACATTTATACCTTTTCCATGAAACTGTAGTGTTTGGGTTCTGGTGAATGAAGTAAGGAATTTCACTTTTGACAATCAGATACATTTTTGCGGGGGGAAGGTGGCACCAAAATTGAGGTGTGAACAATAAAGCAGAGTTAGCCATAAGCAATGTGGGAAAATTAAGCTGGTAGGAAAAACAACAGCATTGATAATCACTGGATGGCTAAGGATCTAATCTTTTTGATTTGGTTTTGTTTTTTCAAGACAGGGTTTCTCTGTGTAGTCTTGGCTATCCTGGTCTCACTTTGTAGACAGGCTGGCCTCGAACTCATACCAATCTTCCTGCCTCTGCCTCCCATGTGCTGGGATTAAAGGCGTGAGCCACCACACCTGGCTCAGAGGCTAGCTCTTACTGAAAAAAGAGGAGATAGTAGGAAGGGTGCTGTGGAAGGTCATGCCAAGTAGGACATTGGTATACTAGTGTTGGAATTTAAAATGTTATTTTACATAGGACAGGAAGCTATTGTTTCTCTCTCTCCCTTTCTCCCTCCCTCCCCCCACCTCTCTCTCTCTCTCTCTCTTTCTCTCTCTCTCTCTCTCTCTCTCTCTCTCTCTCTCTCTCTCTCTGTGTGTGTGTGTGTGTGTGTTCAGAGGTTGACATCCCTAAGATTTAAGCTTGACCAGGTCACATAGGATTATTTTTTAATCACCAATGGAAGAAGAAACATGTCTAGGGACAAAATACACATATAGTCATTGTTATGGACACAGGCTTTGAGAGTTAGGCATACGTGAGTTGAATCTTGGCCTAGGCATCTTCAATACTATGATATTGAGGATAAATGGTAATTAGTTTAGCTATAGAATTTTGAATATTGAAAATAAATTATCAGGAAATTTAGAGAGAACACCTGGGATAGAGTATTGTACATCAATATTAACTTTGAGAGGATAATATGAAATTACTTTTTTACTGTTTTCTAATATTTGATGTCCTTGGCTGATATTTTATATTATAACCCCAGGTATCAGGCCACACTTCCATTTCAAAATGAAGAAACAGAGACATGATTGCTGATGGATTATTTAACAAAGAAATTGTATTCCTTTAAATATTTCACAGTGTCTTTTTAACCATAGTAGTATGTTGGAGCTTGCTAATGATAAGGTCTTTTATGAAGATCTAGAGATACATAGAGTATTACCCAGAACAAACACTGGCCATTTAAAGTCTTTATTATCCTATGTGATTTTCCTAAAACAATAGTAAGAATCAGGTATTTTCTATTTGTTTCAAATAAAATGACTGCATAGTTCATATTTTTAATGTCATATCCAATATTTTAAGTATTAAAGTTGTCCTTTTCAAGTTTGTTAATGGCAATGTTGATGAGAAAAAAATCAGCAAAGATAAATCTGATATAGCTTCCCCTCTGCAATTATACTTTTAGTTCTAGCATTAATTTCGAACCAGCTACTTGTATTGATGATTAATTCTACAATGAGAATAGCCTTTGCATTCCACATATTTTAGTCATTCCCGTTCAACTCATTTAATATGATCAACTTATGAATATGAATGAGACCATCAGAAAGCCTGCTATAGAAATGTGAATAGTTTAATGCTTAATGCATATTCCTTTCAGTTGAAGTAGAAAATGATTTTGATGGACTAAGAATTTTCTAAATGAAGGTAGGAAGTGGAAATTTCCCAAATAAGCAAGATGTAATTGTGGTTAAAAACATTATAGGGTCCAAAATTCTGAGGCGAGAAATACTTTTACATTTGCTTCAGAGAGATGCTATTTATCTCTGTTGGCCAACATACATTGAAACAACTATTTGATTTTAATGGATATATATCTTGCCATTCTGCCATGAATGATTTGAACAGCTTGATATACTGTATGTCATCTTGCATTGCTTTCTGTTTTTAGCAGACACAATTGCAGGATTGTTTTTCATTGATTTAAACACATTGACTTGCTGAAGTACGAGCCTGCATCCAGACATAACTCTTATATCCTCTTCCTCTGAAGAGCCTGTGATCATTCTTTGAGTTTTAAGCAGCTGTCATGCGTCAGATCCAAGTGCTTAATAATTGCACGAGGAATGTCTATCCCATTTCCATTTGCCTCATAAAATGTCATCAATGCTTTTCTAATATCCTGGGAAGAGCAGGTAAGCATGTCTGCTTGGGTAGCAGAGCTGTAGGTCAAGGTTCCCCACTCACCTAGACCTCAACTGACCTTAGTGATCACCAGCCCATGATCTGCATGTATGTATGTACATATGTATGTATGTATATATTTATGTATATATGTATGTATTTATGTATGTATGTATGCATGTGTATGTATGGGATCCTTACGTGAGATCATTAAGAGTAACAGAGCTTTTGAGTGGGGGACATTTCCACCAAGTATTTTTATTTTGTAATCTAAATAACTAAATCTAAGATAAAAAGTATAATTTCATTTCTAGCAACATATAAATGCTTCTGCAATCAATGAAATATAAATATATAGAAAATGATTCTGACATGTTTGGTGGCATGCTAATTCATATCACATAAAATTATGGGTAGTAAAATGTGAATATTTTATTTCTTGTAACATAATTGACAATGCCAAGTACATTGAAGGTTTTATTTGTTTTAATTTTAATATATTAATAAATTGTTTTGAGACACAGTTTCACTATAGGTCTGGCTGTCTTGGAAGTTGTGTTGTGGATAAGACTGTCTTTAAATTCATGAAGACTAGCCTATTTCTGACTTCTGAGTATATTTACAGGCCAGGACTCTATATTATTAAGATTTATTAAGTCCTTATTATGAAGAACTTCAAATAAAAAAACATTCACCAAAATTCAATGAATGTGTATACATTTAGAACAGTCTTTCTAAAGCTATGGAGCCGCATACTGGACTTTATACTTTCACTATTGACTATACCTTTATGCACTTATCTACCAACAAAATTAATGTTGAAAAGGCCATTTCAGAGTTAAAATCAGATAAACAATTAGCCCACACACTGCTTTATGGCTCAAGTGTCCACGACTGTCCCTTTCTTGTTCTCCTTTCTACACACACACACACACACACACACACACACACACACACACACACACACACACATCTCTGGCTAGGATTCTAAGTTTATTTATTTTTTCTGAAATTTTAGTGATTTTTCTTTTTCTTTTGAGCTGAATAGTATTCATATATTTGGGACCATAATGGCCGAGGAGGAAGGGTCAGGGATGGGTCAAGGCAGCACCAATCCTGGAAACTTCAGGTGAGGACTGTTGTCAATGGATCCCTCCCCACTCACAACCTGGCATGATAAAGTCCTTTGTTCCACTAACAATCCTAGTAAGAATTGATTACCCTGCCAATTAATCAGATCTCACTTCTTGCTTGACCGTCTAAGATTTTTCCCCTGATGCTCCCCACCCACCCCTAGGCCCTCAGTATGCAGATGAAGTATCTTTCAACAGCGCTGCTCTGTCCAATTATACAGGGCCACATAAACCTTACCCCAGAGACACTGGCTGTTGTGGTTAATTTATCAGTGTGTCCTAATAATATTTATTATTAAGCCTATAATGGTTATTATGGTGGTATTTTCTAACTTGCTAGAAATCAATTAAGACACAGATACCTGTTATATTTTCAAATGGCCTTAGTTAACCTGGGGCAGGGATATTAATCCCCTATACTACTTCTTTTTTTTTTTCTTTTAATAGCAAAGTTTATTTTATCATTTTCTTTTTTTTATTACATTGTTTTATTTTTTTCCTCTTTTTTTTTTATTAATTTATTCTTGTTACATCTCAATGTTTATCCCATCCCTTGTATCCTCCCATTCCTCCCCCCCCCCCTTTTCCCATTATTCCCCTCCCCTATGACTGTTCCTGAGGGGATCACCTCCCCCTATATATTCTCATAGGGTATCAAGTCTCTTCTTGGCTACCTGCTGTCCTTCCTCTGAGTGCCACCAGGTCTCCCTCTCCAGGGGACATGGTCAAATGTGAGGCACCATAGTACGTGAGAAAGTCATATCACACTCTCCACTCAACTGTTTATGCCATCTGCTTATAATAATTTTTATCAAGGTACCTCCCATCCATAATCCCAAGCACTTGCTAATCATCATCATCATCCAGGCCAAATCTCCATCCATGCCGGCTATGTGCTTCTCCTCCACCTAACTCATAGCACATCCTTCTTTATCCTCTCCTCTCCTCTGGTCTCTCTCCTCCCAAGATTCTCTTTGTCTCCCAAAGCCAGAAATCCATAGCCATGCCTATCTCATTAGCCCTGCCTAGGTGTGATGGCCTTCTATTGGCCAAACATCTTAGGCTCTTAAGCAAGGTACAATGTGGGGCACAGAGACAGCAAGCAGTAATCAGCGTCAAAATACATCAGACCAACCTCCAACAACTGGCCACCTTCCCAGGAGCATAAATACTCACCTCCCCCAATAAAGGAACCAGTTCTTTAAGCTCTCTGAAGCTGTTCCAGAGCATGTGTTCTTTGCCTGAGCACTCAGAACACTGACCAAGGGATGCCTGCACCCACCTGCTCCCACCGAGTGTCACATATGAAAAAGCATGATCTATAATTTACAAAGAACTACAGAATTTAAATACCAAGGAAACAAAGCTGCCAATCAACAAATAGGCAAATTAATTGAATAGATACTTTCCAAAATAAACACAAAAGGCCAATAATCATTTAAAATAATCATCAGTATCACCAGCCATGAAGCAAATGCAAATGGAAACTACTTTGAGATACCATAATGGGGCATGTCTATTATCAAGAAACTTCCCAAGTAGTGAAGAAGATGTAGAGCAAAAAGAACCCTAATTCACCATGCAATTACTAAGCAACATCTTTTGATGACACTATTGTAACTCAGTTATCAGTAACTTAATATTGACGTTGACAGTATGATAATAAATGGTTATTATTAGATCACTAATAAATTAATGATATGACTAACAATAATAGCTTCATATTGAGCATTGAAACTTATTAGCCCTTATAATGTATAAAACATATCCTCAGTAACTATTATTATGATTCCTATTTGCCTAAGAGGAAGCCAGGATGAACCGAATTCAAGAAGGACCCACAGTTAGCTAGAAAAAAAGCCTCTCATTTCCCCCCTTGACCACACAGATAATTTCAGGATCTGCTGACGCTGCTTGCATAGCAGCACATAATGTGTGCATACTGCTGCTGAGCTGGATTCCAGAAGGCATGATTCATACAGAGAATGTGACTGGAGCTTCCTTAACTTCTACTGAATCTAACCAACTGTGATTCTTCAGGATAGTCTGGTAGACCTATTTGTAAAATCCCTGAAAACACGAGCTCTCTGCAAACCATGCAATCTGCAGCTCCCTTACTGCAACTCCACAAGCATTCATTGACTTTGTCTTTACTTTGACCTACTGCTTCATATTAAAGGCCGGGAAAAATGGAGACATGGAAACTAAGAGAGTAGGGAAAAAAGGGAAGACAGAACTACAGTAAGTTTGTGAACCCCAGGCACTATCTGGTGAATTCTAGGGTAGTGGGGACTTTCTAATTGATTTTTCACTCTCCTTGTCTTCTGGTGAGCTAGTGGCTAGCTTTAGTTACCTCATCTCTTCTTTTCACTATGCTCTCTTCCACGGTGGAAAAATCCTACTGTTTGTTTACCATCCATAGTTTTAAAAGAGACTGAACTAAAATTGGCTGCCTCTGGGACATCCCTGCCAATGGAGAGGATCCAAATTGGCTGTGCCATGAGAGGCAGCTATGCCCACATAAGGAGATTTTGGCTTTGTGCTTCTGTCGTCTTGTTGCCAGGCAGAGGATTATCCAGGAGTAGGAAACTCTAGCCAGGGCAAATGTTTACAACAAACTGGTCAGCTGGTTGAAACACTAGTCTGAGGGAAAGGCTACCTGTACACAATGTTTAGCTCCTCCTCATGAGAAGCACTACACTTAGCAACACTGGACAAAATCAAATCATTTTAGCCTCTTAGTTCCTATAGCATGGACGATGACCATAGTCCATACAGTTCTTCTCTGATCAGGGATATATATGTGTCAAGGTAAAGCATAAATCCCTGTGCTTTAGTAAACATTCTTCCTCAGGTATCTGTCAAGAGCTCACAGCTTACCTGAAGATATGAAGACAGGGTGTGTGTAAAAGAAAGTCACACGTACGAAGCATATGTGTTAAACAGAGATTCATACAGTATTTACGTAAAGATGTCTTTATCTAGACATCACAGCATAGCTCCTAGCTAAGCCACCACTTTTATAGCAGGAAAGCAAATCAGATTCATTGACGTTGGCTGTTTAAGTGAAGGAGCCACACAGATGGGAAAGGAGCACAGACAAATTGCTTTGGCTCTGCTTTCCTTTATGACAACATAGATATTTTTAGCTCCTTTTTCTTCATGCGTTGTGCATGTTTCTGCCTCATATAGAAAGCCATTGCACATTGTCCTCATCATCTCTGCCACCCTTTGCTATCGGACTCCACTTAGCATTTCATTTATCTTTAAGATTACTGAGATCTAAAAGTATCACTGCAAAGTCCATTTCTCAGACTTAGATGAGGGGCAAATAAAAAATATTTAGCATTGTGGAAACATTTCTTAATGGAAAGGAAGCCTTATGATTTGGATCTAAAAGTAGAGGAATGTCGTCTGTTGAAGGTAAATATGTAAACTCAATGGACTTTTACAAGCCTTAGTCCCATGAATAGGAATAAATGTTTTCTGCGACAGGTCTTGTGTCAATACTATGAATTCAACATTATACATTGGTCACATGAGCCTCCTATATATTAACTACTTTATTATCACCATCTTAAATTTGCATACAAATGCTAGGAGTTACTGCTTTCTTACCAAGGGAGGGAGGATCTAGTTAAGTTAGTTAAAGTGTCAAGATGGAATAAAACAGGTAATATATGAATATCATTAAGTATGCCAATAGTCTATCAAACTATAATTATTCAGTACAATTGATCTCTGACCAAGAAATTAAAGCTATATAATTCAAACTTTAGAGTATTTTAAAATTACTTTTCATAGGTGATGTATGACTGACCAAATGCCTCTTTTCCTACTTATGTCCACATAATACTTATTTTTTAATGCTTACAGAATTATTATACTGAGTAGAGCAAAGGTACAAACAATGACAATGCCTATCAATGCCTAGTGTGTGAATTCAGAAAGTGGGCTCTCTGTGTCCAGTGGAGCATAGATCAGCAGCAAAGGGCAGCAAAGGATTCACATGGACACAGAACATAATGACCAGAAAAAACGCCCAAAATAAAACAGGCCAAAAACTCAAAACAAACATTGTATCACAAAATTTACAGATATTGCTAGAAATAAAATCTACTCTTAACCTCAATAGACCTGTTGTAATTTAGAGATCAGTTGCAGAGAACACAGGACTTCATGAAAAAAAAAGGGGGGGGGGAGTGGTTTGATTTGCTTTGAAATAGGGTCCCATGCAATCCAGACTGACATAATACTGTCTGTGTAACTGAGGAGGCCTTAGCCCCTGTGTTGTCTTCCTTTTGCGTATTCCAAGTGTTGGGATGAGAGGTTACACCCATCATACTCGGCCTTGTTTGGAATGCTTTAAATTGGATATTGGTTAGCTCATTTACATGCATGTGCATGTGTATTTGTGTGTGCACACACAACCACACAGACATAGTCATTAATGTTACTGTTTGTAAACTAATTGATTCTAAATGGTTATTTTATGTTCTAGCTCTGTTGATTTTTTTCTTGTTATTGTTCAAGTAAACTGGAGAATGCATATGTGAAAGCTCTCTTCTTCCCTAAGTTATTAGACTTTTTTTAAACAAGGAATTTTAAAAGTAATTTAGTCAGAAAATTAATTTGCAGTTTCCTGAGGATATCACCCAAAAGTTTACATAAAGTGTTCTTAGTTCATTCTTTTGAAAAGCAGTATGTTATACTTCAGTTCTGCTAAGAGATATAGAGTGCTGCACAGAGCAAAACATGTGCCTTCAACTCCTCAACATTTCTATTAATGAATTAATTAGCATTCTGATCTCAACTTTGCTTCCCTCCTCTCCTTCAAGTCCCTCCCTCTCAGCCCATCTCTCCTCTCCCCCCTCCCCCCCCCAACCCCCACCCTGGGACAGACTCACTTCTCCTCCCATGGATCCCATCCAGCCTTGGCATATCAAGTTACAGTAAGACTAGGCAGATCTTCTTCTATTGAGGCCAGACCAGACAGCCCAGTTAGGGGAAAGGGATCCAAAGGCAGGCAACAGAGTCAGAGACAGCGCCTGCTTCTGCTGTTAGGAGTCCCACATGAAGACCCAGCTGCACAACTCTAACATGTGTGCAGAGGGCTTAGGTCTGTCCCATACACACTTTCTGGGTGGTAGTTCAGTCTCTGTGAGCCCCCACGGACCCGGCTTAGTTGATCCTGTGTTTTCTTGTGGTGTCTTTGACCTCTCTGGCTCCTTCCTTCCCCTCTTCCACAGGATTCCTAAAGCTCCATCTAATGTTCGGTTGGGCGTCTCTGCATCTGTTTCCATCAGTTGCTGGGTGAAGCCTCTCTGATCACAGTTAGGCTAGACTCCTGTCTGAAAGTATAGTAGAATATCATTAGTAGTGTCTGAAATGGGCTTCTCTTGGCGCACTTTTTAAAAATTGTTGTTTCTCGCATTGTCCAGATTTTCCATCACCTACTCTAACCTCTCTGGAATGTTCTTTCCTAGACACTCTGAAGGCTGCTGCTTCTTTCAGGTGCTGCTAATCTGACCTCAGAGAAGGTTTTACTGAATTTTCCATAATTTTTGGTGCCTGTGGTGATCTGAGTGAGAATGGCCCTATCGGCTCAGATGTTTGAGCACTTGGTCCTTCACAGGTGGAACCATTTGGGAAGGATTAGAAGGCATGACTTGGTAGGAAATGTGTTACTGGTGAACTGGTCTAGAGATTGTAGACGCCTACATAATTTCCAGTTAGCTCTCTTCCTTATGCTTGTACACCAAGGTATAAACTCTTAGCTCTGGCTCCAATGCCAGGCCTGCCTGCCTGCTGCCATGCTTTCCACAGTGGTGGCCATCAACTTAACTTTAGGAACTGGAAGACCCGAGCAACATCTTTCTGTAATAAGTTGTCTTGGCCAAGGTTCCTTATTAAGCCCTACCCAGATCTAGCCGATGGACAGGACATTCTCCACTGCTGAGTGGAGAGTGGGGACTGACTTTCACATTAACTCTGTTGCCCCATTTTTGACCATATCCCCTGGTGGCACTCAGAGGAAGGATAGCAGGCTACCAAGAAGAGACTTAATAACCTATGAGCATATACAGGGGGAGAAGGTCCCCCTCAGTCACAGTCATAGGGGAGAGGAATAGGATGGGAGGATAGAAGGGATGGGATAACAATTGAGATATAATATGAATAAATTAATAAAATATTTTTTAAAAATAAAAATTTTTAGGAAATAAAAAAAAGAAAAGTAATGGACATTCACGTATAGATTTCATTCATTTACATAAATATGCACTCATTTTTGGTACATGCACATTCTAGTTTACAGATATACTAATATGTTCCTTAATAAAATATAAGTATCTTGTGCAATGCACATATGTATACAAATAAATCTATAGAGAAGCACAGTCTTACTATAATGTAAGTAATGAATATTTTGTGATTAATTAATACATTTCTCTATATGACTCTTTTCTATAATAAGCCATGAGAGGCTAGGCCAATTCTGGTTATTTTAAGTGACCCACTGTCCTAGCTGTTCCTGTAATTTCTAGATCATGAGTTGGATGGCTTCACCTGGCATACACTCCTGTGAGCTGTGTGAAGTTGTCTGGGAGTCTCTGCGCATGGGTGGAGCAGTGCCTCAGGGACTGTAAGGCTATCCCAAAGCTTGCAAACTTCACCTCCTGAAATCTCACATGTCTATGCTGCAAATAGTTACTCTAGATTTATTTACTGACCTTACATTTCCTGATGCTAAATACTGTTTTTGGATACCTCATCAAGCACTTTTAAAATCCTATTTTTACAATTGAAGCAGACCTCCCAATGTGCAAAGAATAATACAGACCTAATGTACAGTAAACTATGGCCCTGAATAATGAGCCTTCCCTCCAACCTAATCTTCCTCCCTCTCAGGAAGTAGCTTAAGCTCTGGAAAAAATCTTGCTCATTACATAATCTGACAAAATAATATAATATAGTTTTAATAGCTACAGTTAATACATTAAACATATGGTTTCTTCAATAATTACTAATTTTTACATTTCTCACTGCTAATTATGGTATTAAATTGTTCACTCTTTAATTTGTTCTGTCATAAGTTTTTATTTATTTCATCCTGAATGGTTACAGAGCTGAGACTTCTGCTCTTCTCACATTAGCTTAGCATCATTGATAGAAAGCTGCAATGTGTGTTGCAATGGTTTATTATCATATTATTTTTGGTGATTTAATTTTCCTGTAAAGATTGCCTCAATTTAGCCCTTCCAGATGTGAAATAGCTTCAATGGATATTTTAAAAATCTTATCGAGATAGTTTTTATATCATTTCAACACCACTTGATTAGTGCCAGTGGCAAATGTAAACTCTTCCCAACAGAAGAGAACAAAGGATAGTTTCTCTAATCTGGTGAGCACAGAAGCCATGGTAATAGAAAGGGACGGATCTCAAGACCCCAAGGACGTGCTTCAGTTGAAATGAGTAACTGTTTGTTGTTCTTAAGCGTGTAAACACATATGAAGTATCTGTGTCTGTGTACTTAGCAAGGCAGGCTTTATGGGGAGTGTCGTAGTTGTCTGCTTTCTTGGGGCTGTAAAGTTGCATATATTCAATATCTTGAGCTTGGTGGAATGATGAAATTGTCCACATAAGCTCATTAACGTTCTGCCATTTCACATATTTATCTGTGTCGAGAAGAGTTGTGATTTATTCAGCTAAGGAATTTTAAAGGCATTATTACTACCCTCACTCTCCTTTGCACCAAAACAGTAAATTGAATTTGTGCTCTGTACATGGTGCCTCACATTCCTTGAACAATCTCTCCTGTGTCTCACGTTTCTTGGACCTTAGGAATCATCTTTTTGCTCCCACAGTTCTGTTGTTTCAGCTTCTTTATGTAAGTAAGGTTATAAATTACTTGTCTTTCTTGAGATGATTTGTTTTAATTAGTAAGTATGATGTAGTTCAGATTCACCCATGTTCAAGGCGACAAGGTGTCCTTCCTTTTCAAAAATAAACATGATGTATTTATATGAGAGTATTGTAAGATTATATATTATATATTTATATATGAATATGGTAAGATTATATAGATAAGATTAAATAGCTTATCTCTTAAAAATAATAGAAATATCACAATTTCTATTCCCCTCCTTTCCTTGTTTGTCATTTAGCATATTTCCAAATTTTAACTATTGTGAAAAAAATGTATAATGAACAAAGCAGTGCAAATACTTCATTTAAGATTTTTACTTTTATCCACTGAAATAAACCTCCAGAGGTGGGCTTGCCAAGTAATAATAACTACAGAGTTATGATTTTTATTATTTCTCTTTCCTTCTCTTTTTGTTTATCTATTACATACTGGGTTACAGAGCAGGAGCTGTGGGCCTTCTGCCTATAGGCTCAATATTTTGTAAGCAGAATCAGGAAATATCAAGAAGTTGTGGCCACTCTGGCCTACATGGAGAGTTCCAGGCCAGTCTCAAACAAAACAAACCAAACCAAAACAAACAAACACACAAATGAAAAAAGCAAAACAAAAAAGAACATTGGCAACACAACACCACAAACCACAATTCTTCTTTGAAGTTCTGGTAGAACTTTCCGGTAAACCCAACTGGCCCTGCCTTATATCAGTGGGGAAATATTTTATTGCTGCTTTAATCTTGGTGGTGGCTATCTGTCTAAAGCAGTGGTTCTCAGTCTCCTTAGTGCTGTGACCTTTTTTTGATACAGCCCCTCACACTGTCATGACCCCAATAATAAAATAATTTTGTTGCTACCTCCCCAATAACTGTAATTTTGCTAGTGTTAAAAATCATAATGTAAATACATGATATAAGGATACATGATATGTGACCCTCAGAGGAGTGAGATCCAAGGGCTGAGAACTTCTGGTCTAAATTATGTTTTTCTTCATAGTTTAAATTTTCTTTTTTTTTTTAAATAATTTTTTATTAATTTATTCTTGTTATATTTCAATGGTTATCCCAACCCTTGTATCCTCCCATTCTTCCCTCCCTCCCATTTTCCCCTTATTCCCCTCCCCTATGACTGTGCCTGAGGGGGACTTCCTCCCCCTTTATATGCTCATAGGGTATCAAGTCTCTTCTTGGTAGCCTGCTATCCTTCCTCTGAGTGCCACCAGGTCTCCCCCTAGAGCATATGTATCTAGAAATTTATTCATTTCTTTTAGAGTGTCCAATGTAGTGGAATAGAGGTTTCTAAAGTATGCCCTTATGGATTTCTGATTTTTGTTACTACCTATTGTAATATCTCCCTTTTTGTTTCTAATTTTATTAATTTTGCTGCTCTCTCTTTTTCTTTTGGTTATAATTGTTTGGGAATGGTCAACATTGTTGGATTTTTCAAAGAACCATCTTTTTAGGGTATTTTTTTTGTTTCATTCTTTGTGTTTTTGGTTTCTACTTAACTCATTTCTGCCCCAATTTTGATCGTTTCTTTCCACCTGCTGCTTTGAGGGCTATTTTGTCCTGGTTTCCCCAAAGCCTTAAGGTCAGTCATTGATTGGCCAGTCTATATATCAAAATTTTGGATGTTGGTTTCTAGGCCCCTAACCTTTCCTCTTAGGACTGTTTTCATTTTAAGGATTCATTAAGGATCTCATTTAAAGATTTTGTAAGATAAAATGAAGTTCTAGGATGAAGAAAATTAATCTTAATTTCTTCAGTGACTCAATTGTCATTTAGTAGTGTATTATTTAATTTCCATGAATTGTATGATTTCTGTAGTTTCTACAGCTCTTTATAGCTAGCGATGTTCTACTGTAGTCAGGTAGAATACAAAACATCATTTAAATTTCTCTACATTCTTTGAGAATTGTTTTATTTCTTAATATGTGGTCAGTTTTGGAGAAGCTTCATGGGCTGTTGAGAAGCTTTTTTGCTTGGAAGATTTTTTTAAATGATAGTTTTATTTCCTTAGTGGACATAGGCCTATATACTTGCTTATCTGATCTTGATTTAACTTTAGTAAATGGTATCTATCAAAGAAATTGTCCATTTCTTTTAGATTTTCCAATTTTGTGCAGTACAGGTCTTTGAAGTAAGACCTAATGATTCTTTGAGTTTCCTTGGTGTCTGTTTTTATATTTCTCCATTCATTTCTGATTTAGTTAATTTGGATATCCTATCTCTGTTTTTTAGTTAGTTTGGATTAGGGTTTGTCTATCTTGTTGATTTTCTCCAAGAACTAATTCTATGTTGACTGATTCTTTGAATTATTCTTTTTGTTTCTATTTTACTGGTTTCTGCCCTCAGTTTGATTACTTCCTATAATCTATTTATCTTGGATGTGCTTGCTTCTTTTTATTCTAGCTCTTTCAGGCATGCTGTTAAGTTGCTAGCATGAGATCTAATTCCTTTATGAAGGCACCTAGCACTTTGAACTTTCCTTTTATCACTGCTTTGACTCTGTCCCATAAATATGGGCATGTTATGTTTTTTATTTTCACTGAATTCTAGAAAGTCTTTAATTTCTTTCTTTATGTCTGTCTTGACCCAGTAGTCATTCAGTAGTGTTTTTCAGTTTCTATGAGTTTGTTGGCTTTTTGTTTTTTCTGTTGCTGAAACTCAGTCCATGGTAGTATGTTAGGACACAGGGTGTTATTTCAATTTTCTTGTATTATTGAGGCTTGTTTTGTGATTGAGTATATGGTCAACTTGGAAGAATATTCTATAAGGTTCTGAGAAGAAGGTATATTCTTTTGTGTTTGGCTGAAATGTTCTGTAGATATCTGTTAGGTCTGTTTGATTCATGACATCTGTAAGTTTCATTATTTCTTTGTTTAGTTTCTGTCTTGATGACCTATCTATTGGTGACAGTGGAGTGTTAAAGTCTCTCACTATTAATATGTGAGACTTTATGTGTGATTTGAGCTTTAATAATTTTTTACGAATGTGGGTACCCTTGTATTTGGGGCATAGATATTCAGAACTGAGGTGTTATCTTGGTGGATTTTTTAGGTAAGTATGAAGTTTCCTTTTCCATTTTTTTGCATTAATTTTGGTTGAAAAATCTATGTTTTTAGACATTAGAATAGCTACACCAGCTTGCTTCTTGGGTGCTTTTGCTTGGAAATATTTTTCCAACCTTTAACTCTAAGGTAATGTTTATCTTTGATGTTGAGGTATACTTCTTGTATGCCACAGAATTATGGATCCTGTTTTCTCGTCCGTTCTGCTTGCTTGTGTCTTTTTATTGGGGAACTGATTCTATTGATATTGTGAGAAATATTAATGACTAATGATTATTAATTCCTCCTGTTTTGTTCCTTTGGTTTTGCTTGTGTGCAATTATTTATTTCTCATGCCTTCATGAGTGTAATTAGCCTTTTGGGAGTGGAGTTTTCTTTCTATTATCTTCTATAGGCCTGGATTTGTGGATTATATTGCTTAAATTTGACCTTGTCTTGTTTCCTGTATCTATGGTGATTTAAAGTTTTGCTGGGTATAGTAGTCTGAGGTGGCATCTGTGGTCTCTTAGAGTCTATAAGACATCTGTTCAGGTTTTCTTTCTTGTAGAGTCTCCATTGAGATGTTCAGTATAATTCTAGTAGGTCTGCTTTTATATGGTACTTCACCATTTTCCTTTGAAGGTTTTAATATTGTTACTTTGTTCTGTATGTTTAGTGTTTGATTATTATGTGGTAGGAGGACTTTCTTTTCTGGCCCAATCTACTTAGTGTTATGTAAGCTTCTTTTACCTTTATAGGCTTTTCTGCAATTTTAATACAGAGTCTTGCAATGAAGCATTGTTGGCCTCAAACTCACATGGTCCCTACTTCAGCCTCCATGTTGCTAAAATAGCTTGTGTACCACTATGCCTGTGGTAAGAATGCAGTCTTCTTGAGCATATAATAAGACTAATAAAACTATATCTTCAATCTGTTCATCTTTGCTCCTATGGAAGAAACTGCAAGCCACAATATTCTCTGGTCTTTCTTTTCATGGAGTGTATTACCATTGAGGAAAAAGTTGCAAAAGTGAAATAGAAGAGGTCAAACCATCTTTATCTATTCCCAGACATTATATTCAGATGGAATATACTAATTTGTGTATATTTTGTAGCTGTTTGCCTTCAGCATCTCCATTCTTTGTTGCCTGTTATTGTGTATGTTGACATTTATTTACTGCAGAATCTTCTGAAGATGCACAGTACCTGTAAGATATAGGATTGTGCTTATTTTTTCTACAATTATAGTAGATGGGTGATTTATGACCTAAGGGTTTCTCTGTTGAGATTTAGGGAGCCAAACAGTTCAATATTCTCTAAATTTTGTCAAGCTAATATCATTTTCTTCTGCAACTCTTTAATACCAGGTTTTAAGTTTTGTTCCATTTTACTTGCTTCTTGGTAACAGACCCTTCTCCTTGAAGGTTCTATGCTAAGATCATTCACTTTCTTCCTTCCAGCCATTAATAAATCTTCCCATCCTCTGGGTGCTGGAGGTTATACCTCACTGTCCTTCTTTTCAGCCACACTGTCGCTGAGACTCCCTAGCGATTTCAGTGTTGGCACTGATGACACCATTGGGCACTTAGCTCTATGATTTCTACTTTAGCAACCTTGTCTTGCATCAGATAGCTACTTCTAGGCTTCAGATCAGTGGCCACAAACTCCTTCCAGGATCTCAGTGTATTATTCTACTTTCTTATGGATCACCTTCTGTCCTTAGTGCTGGCATCCTGACTCCACAGGTATAAACATAAAGTCAAGCCTAACATACCCAGTGCTGTGTTCCCATTTCTCTTCATATCAAGCTGGGATTCTGTGTAGAAATTATAAGCATCGTTTTATGCACACTTTTATTTGTCTCACCTGTCTCTCTTTTACTAATATAGGAGTTAGGATTTAAACTCAATCAGACTAATTCCAGTGTTTGAGCTTTTAATCACTACAGCATACATATATTATCTCATTTGAGTCTTAAAACACACCTGTAAAAGTAAATTTAAAAAATAGGAGCTTGTAGATATTAAGTAAATATTTCAGGATCGGTAAGTGGTGGAGTAATGTTTAAACCATTTCTGCTTTTTTGCCTGAGCATAAGCAGCTGTACTTACAGACAGGAAAAACATCCATGGTGGTTCATTTTATTTTAAATTCATAATCATTTCAGCCAGACATTCGGTGCTATCAGGTAGACCTATACTTAGTCTATTTTAATTCTACCAATACTGCCCTTTCCCCATCTTTTCAAGCTTCAACTATTCTTTCTCAACTTCTTCTAGTAGTCTTCATTTATAGTGCTCTGAGATTATACAAGTAACAGGTAACAGTTTTCTTCAGTATCCTGTCACCATATCAAACCACCACTTCTGCACATAGCCACATGTTTAACCTTCTGCCTCCCTAATGTGAATCTGGTGATGACTGTTCCATACACACTGAACGCCTGAAGTGTTCACCTCCTCTGAGAGATGTTCCCGTGCCTGTGGTGCATCACTGAACCTTCCTTCTCAACCAACTCATCTCCAGTCCTGTCATTTCTCTCATCCAACACAGATGAAAAAAAGCATGCTGCTGACGAATGTCTCTTATGAGGTGTCACTTTTCTGTGCTCCCTACTTACAACAGGACCCTACAGAAGAGTTATTGATATCCACTGCTTATCTGTTCATTCTCACCATTTCCTTCTGTTGTCATGGTAACTGGAATTCAACCCCACATCTCCGCCAAATGCCATTCCTTCCTTAAAAGTAACTGCTTCTAGTAACTCCAAGGTCAGTGTCTGTCTTAGTTCTGTTTCTACTTCTCTGGTCACTCCTAAATATCATAGTACCTGAAATCGCCTATACCGTATGTCCTTATCCATGCTCCATCCTATAATTACATGATGTATTTCCAAGTTATATTGGAAGATCAGTGGGAGAGGACAGCATCTCATCTGCTGCTAAGCACTTGTGTGGTCTTAAGTTTCGTACAGAATTGGTGTCCAGAACCAGAGACTGAGCTGTGCTATCTCGGCTCATGTTTCTCCTTTGTTCACAGCCTATGTGGTTAGTGTCCATGCAGAGGAAGTTCTTTCCTCCTGAAACTAACCCTGATTGAAAATGGTGTGCTTCGTAAATGAAGGTTGTTTTTATCTCTTGCAGAAATCAATGGTGGACACTGGAAACCTCCAGGCTTCTATAGCAGCGAGAAAAGTTCACTCCGAGCTTTTGGACCATGAATTAGAACACGCAACTCTGAGGATGAATTGCCAAAACACAGAGGTGCAAATTGAATCCACTGATCCTCAGGGTAGGCTGCTCCCCAATATATGGAATCAAGTGTTTTTGAGAAAAGGAAGGTAAAATATGTCCTACTTCCTACAGTCAGAGCAAGACTTGTTTGTTCAACTGTTACATTTCATAACAGTGATATGGGGTGGAATCTTTTAAATGGCTCTGTTTTTTTCTCTTTTTCTTAGTAATATAAGATAAAAATTATAGCTTTGAAATACATAGCTGAACCCAAGCAAGGCAATAGTTTCCATTCTATCTTGTAGTTCAGGAGAATAAAGGCAAAGGCTTTGACAAGAGTAAGAGATATACACAGCTTCTAAATAGAGAGGTAGCACTGGTGTTTGTGTTGGGTTTGATTTTGGGGTTAGAACTTAGTGTACAGGTGAGGCTGGCTGAACCTCGTGGTAACCATCCCGCCTTCCTCTCTGAGGCCTAACTCTCAGTAATGCTTTTTAAAGGGAGGGCGTGCTTTGTCTTTCACTCCTTCACCATTTTACACGGTGGAATGAGGAGCCAGTGAACATTCTGGTAAGCCTTGTTCAGCTACAGTTGGGCATTGGCCTAATCCGTGGGAGAAAGATCTGGGTCTCTGGCTAGACTGACTTGTCCCACCAGGACTGTGTGGCTCACCGTAAATTAGCCGATTTTGTTGTTGTTGCTGTTTTTAGCATTGGACTTCATGGCATTGTACTTTAGTAGCACAAGCTTTATCCCGAAGAAACATGGA
Source organism: Acomys russatus (assembly GCF_903995435.1). NCBI lineage: Eukaryota > Metazoa > Chordata > Mammalia > Rodentia > Muridae > Acomys > Acomys russatus. The sequence goes on along the minus strand of NC_067166.1, from coordinate 33,632,052 downwards.
AATATATAATCCAAATAATGAACAGAAGTGTTTTAATAACTTGTTCCCCCCCCCCCCCAGAAATATTCCGTGAGGAGATGTGCGTTCAGAATGGCTACTAAAGATATAGGCTTCTGTAGGGATGGAGTAGAGAAAAAAAGACTCCTTATGTAGACAAAGCTGGGCTTGAACTCTTAATTCTGGTGCCCGTGTCTTTTGACTATTATTACTGAAAGACATGCTTTGAAAGGTGATGACAAAGGAAACAGCATGTTGAGTATGAAATTGATTTTTTTTAAAAGTAGCATTTCTGAGACTGGTAATAAGTTAGTTAGGATCTAGGATGAGTACAGGACAAAGCGAGGCAGATGAAGCCTGAAAGTTGCGTGGAGTAGGATTCTTGCAACTGTGCACAGTCCGACACCAAGTTCCCTTAAGTGACTTTAGTTTTCATGAGCTACAAGAATGCTGCCATGCTTGCATTTGTGGCCAACTTTGTTTATCAGGGTGTTGTTTGTGAACAAACAGGAAAAGTAATGCTGTCAATATTAATTAAATAATAACTTGATGAAGGTTTTCAAACTGTTTGGCTAGCATTTTCTTCTTTCTTTCTCTCTCTCTCTCTTTTTTTTCTGCTTAGAAGCGATGTTGCTGTGAAATGTGAGGATAACACTTCATGTGTTACTATTTGTTGTGAAGTGATTTAATAAATGTTTAAACAAGTCATTACCACGTTGACAGCATTTCTTATCATGGAGTTGTAATTTTTATCTTGATTGCCATGCTAGGCTTCCACCCTCTTCCTTGGCCCAGAAAAGGCATGGACACATGCCTGACCCTCAGAGGGTGCTAACAGACTGAATTAGTTGAGGAAGACTGGTTTCAGCTTCTTTCCTCTTACATATATCAAAGATGAAAAGACAGCCAGGCTCACTTTCACCATCCAGTGGTATTTATATGTGGCTGGAGTGCTTCCGAGTTAGTGTATGCCCATCTGCTGGGAAAGTCACAGCTGATGTCTTGGAGGATACCCCATTGCTAATAGAAAGGTAACCTCAACAGTAGCCACTGCGAGGGTGAAGCCTTTAGAATTTGCCTAGTTTGGTATCAACTGAAACTAAGGAACATTATTTAACATTCTGGAATCCCTTTTGGAAGGTCCCAAGTTTGCACTTATAAACAAATACTATCTATACTCTGGACTGATGCTTGTGGTCTCTTAACATTCATATATTCAAATCCTAAGCCTCAAGGAGTTGGTCTAAGGAGGTTGGGGAGTATTGAGAGATAATTAAGTCATAAATATGGAACCTTCAGAATTGACTTTTGCCCTTCTGAAAGTGGCTCTTTCTCCAGAGGGAAGTCAATATCCATGAACTGAGAAATAGGCTCCTTATACACTGACTCTCTTAATGCCTTGAGTATGAAATTTACAAAACTCATAACTCTGAGAATAAAATGTATGTGGTTTATAAGGCAATAGGATGAGCACAGCACCCTGGGGTGGGGACTAAAAGACTACTTGGCATTCTTCCATTATCTAATAATTATGAGGAGCTCCCATTAGAGTAGTTACTGAGGAGCTCCACAGGTGCTGTCTCCATCCTCTTGATGTTTGTGATCCCGTAGCCCCTTTCCTCTGCAATGATGGACATTACCCAACAATCCTCAGCCTTCTCTGGTACTCACTCCTGCTCAGATTTACTATTTAGAGGGAAAGGATATGTTATCGTTCTCATCAAGGAGTTTGTAGTTTTATTTTGGAGTTTGTTCCCCCTTCTAGTTTATATAAACACACAGACACACTGACACACACATGAGAGAGAGAGAGAGAGAGAGAGAGAGAGAGAGAGAGAGAGAGAGAGAGAGAAAAGAAGAAGAAGAAGAAGAAGGAGAAGAAGAAGAGAAGAAGAAGAAGAAGAAGAAGAAGAAGAAGAAGAAGAAGAAGAAGAAGAAGAAGAAGAAGAAGAAGAAGAAGAAGAAGAAGAAGAAGAAGAAGAAGAAGAAGGAGAAGAATGTTTCCAGTCATAATAATAGTTCTCAACTTTCTTGTTTTTCATCGCTGTGATAAACACCATGACCAAAAGCAACTTAAAAGGAAAGGATTCATTTCTTCCCTACCACCCACAGTGCATTGGAAATAAGTTTGGTCCGGAACTCACAGAACCACCCTTGAAGTAGTAACTCAAGTACAGACTATGGAAGACGGCTACTTTTGGCTTCTTCCTCATGTCTCTCCCAGGCCCCTTTTTATCTAACCCAAGATGACTTGCTCAAATGGTGGCACCACTCACAAAGACCCGGGGACTCTCACGGCAATCATCAATCAAGGCAACACCAAAATACTGACTAGCACATCAGCCATGACTCCTATAGTAACGAATGTCTAGAGAGGTTTTGACTAGAATCTAATGTATGTGACAAAGACTCTTATTGGGTTTCCTACGGTGCAATATTTAGCTTGATGTAATTGGGTTTAGAAGATACAGCAAAGAAAAACATGGAGATAGAAGATGGGCAAAAATGATGTGAATGCCATCTTTTGTACATGACCTCACACTGGTGAATCCAGAAGACACATACATGGTCAAACTAGCCCAAATTTATGCATGGTTGTGGGAAAGAATTCCCAGCCCTCACCCCATATTGAAGAGCTATTGGCAGTTGGCAGTTTCTGTGGAAGGTGAATCATTCTTAACTAAATTAACTAAATAATATGAAGGTGTGGCCAGAAGGAGGCTTTCTGTGCTCCAATGGATGCCCTTACATCTATGACACAAACAAGAGTTGTCAGTTGAGAAAATAACTTCATAATGTAGCCTGTAAGGTTTTTAATTTTAAAGACTAATGATTAATGAAGGGGGGTCCAAGGCCCTGTGGATGATGCTGGGTGTTATAAGAAATGAAGAATGAGCAAGACATCATGAGGAGCAAGCCAGTAAGCAGCACTCCCTCATGTCTTCTGCACCTGTTCCTGCCTTTAGGTTCAGTCATGCTTGAATCCCGTCCCTGACTTCCTTCTGCGATGGACTGCAATATGGAAGTGGAAGAGGAAGAGGGCCCTTCCTTCTCATGTTACTTATGGTCATGGTGTTGTGTCACAGCAATAGAAAGTATAACTAAGTCAGATACAAAGGTGAGAAGAGGCCTGCTGGGGAGCTACAAGGGCAGTTGAAGGGGGCAAATACGAGGGTAGATGTGGTCATATTCTCTTGTATACATATATTTATACATATATTAGATTTTCAAAATTAAGAAAAAATTAAAATGCTTACAATAATTTTTAAGGATCTGGGGGTTGGATGGGAGCCTGGTGGCTAGTGTCTTTGATATACTTGCTTTCCTCACTGGCTTAGTTTTCACTGACGTATTCACCTACCAGAGACTGCAGTGATCATATGTCTTTGACTCTCTTTTATCATAAACATTCTGCATCTTTGAGTTAAAATAATAATTGTTTAAGGTGAAACCGTGTAATCACGCAAGAGCAGACAGGAGGTATTAGAGGAAGTTGGGATGCCTTGCTGTCTTTCCTTAGAAGGATAAAAAGGATAAAGGAGATCCTCTGGGCTGGATCATGAAGGATATTTCAGATTGGACCTGTCAGGAGAAGGAGTAGCTGAAAATACTGAACTGAGAGTTGGGTAGGCTTATGGGGCAGTCAGCTGATGCCTCACTCAGCTTGAGACAGGAGCCTAAAAGTCAATACAAAGAGTGGCTAGAAAAGTTCCTTTTCCCGTAATGGTAATACCGAAGGGTACAAATTTTTTATTTACAGGAAAATATGCATACATTGTACTATTATAGCAGTGTTTTATTTTCTGAGAAAAAAAATTCTTTCCATTTTTTTATATTGTACATTGAGCAAAGGAAACTTTTTTTTTTTTAAATAGCAGTCTAAGTTTGTCTGACACTGTCACACTGTCCTGAGTTCTCAGGCGTGTTTTAACAGCTTTTTCCTCAGCTGAAGTTCTTCATAATCAGTGGCAGAAACTCTTGTTTTTTTTTTTCTCCATCTTTGAATCTGGAAATTCACCTTGAATAAGCACTATTTCTTAGCTTCAGGGGTCACAATAACCTGAGAATGCATAATTTAGAAGAAGGCTCTGTGATTCACTCCATAGTTGAGAGTGGAGTAAATTCTAAACTGAGACAATTAAAATCTGTATAGAATGCCTCTCAAAGTGCAATAAAGGTGTCAAACCACAATGTGGGGATTGCACCCCAGTTCCCATTTCTGAGGAGAGACAGTAAATTCTCCTGAGTGCTTAAATAATACCTAGGTCCTGGTGCCTCTCTATACTGGAGATTCTGAGTCAGATGAAGATATACAGAAGAAAGTGACCTTTTGTTCTAGAAGATGGTAGAGGCCGACCATTTAGACTGTGACAAACACGTTCTGGAAGTTGTGACCCAGAGTACAAGTAATGAGCATAATCACAGGAGTGCCATAGCTCCTCAGAGGTGTGTGAGACCTGAGAGAATACACCAAATCAACAGAGATGAAGAGCAGAGGAACTAGAGAGGATAAAAGGAAAACTTTTTTGCTGTCAGCGCTCCTGAGACGCAATTATTTGTTTTTAAAGTAAATATTAATTCTGCTGTAACTGAAGAGACCAATATGTCTAATTGTTACATATTTGATTAGATTTTTGGTATATGCCTATACCTAATTATTAAATGTCATATTTACAGATTTTGAGCAAAGCAATATTGAGATATACATGCCACACATTTCTTTTTTGTTGACCTAAACTATCCAGAAAAAGCTAAACATATTCAGATATTTTTCATAGGAATGTTATATATATTTCCCTTGTAGTGGATAGAACATTAATGGTATAGTAACTTGAATGATGTTTTTACAATTTCCCCTATTTTATTTTATTTTTATTCTTTATGCATATGCATAACTTATGTTATGGAGTGTAAATATTTTCCTATTTGTTTACATGTTGAATTGATGCTTATTTTATCCTTTTGTATAATTATCTTTACAATATTTATATTCTAGCTAATACAATATTAAATTATATACAAATGAACTACAATGCAATTTTCAAAACATATCTAACTTGAATATCTGTAAAGATGAATTATATATTATATAATTATATATACACATATTTGTATTATGTATTCAATTTAATATATAGATAATTGAATTACATATATTCAAATACTTATTGTTTCATGGTAAAAACTTCCAAAATTTTCCTTTCCAGTCTTTTGAAATGTGCAGCACAATGTCTTTGTATACGGTCTGCACACTCTCAGTAGGACAGCAAAGCCTTGCCCATATGAATGGGACTAGCCCTGCAGGACAGGTCTTCCTTTGCTCTAACACTCACCTGACTCTTGGCTCCAATGAGGTTAATATTTTCAGACTGCACATGTGGAAGAAAGGTGTGTGGTACTGTTTTTCTGTTCCTGGCTTAGTTTATGTGATGCAATAATTCTCAGTTCTATCCATGCAGCTGCAAATGACATCATTTTGTTTGCTGTGATTGAATAGTATTATATGTAGTGTTCTTTTACTACATTTTCTTTTTCCATTCAGCAGCTGGTGGACAATTTGGCTTCATTTTGGACTTTTTGTTAATATTGTAATAGCAAATATAGGATGATAGGCGTCTGTTTGAAATACTGATTGCATTATTTTATATATATCCCCGGTACTCAGATGACTGGGTTATATGATCTATTTTTAATTTTTTGAGGAGCTTTCTTTCTTATTGTTTTCCAAAATGGATATACCAATTTTCATTCAGTACTGGCATATAAGAAGTCTCTTTTCTCCATGCTCTCGCAAGCGCTAATTTGTTTTCTTGACAATGGCCATTCTTATGGGGTCAAAGTCCAATCTTGTGGACTTGGTAGGCAGTTCCCACATTTATAGTATTCTTGAACATGTGTTGTTTTTTTTTTCAAGAATGCTGTGGCTCATTGTATGCAGTTTTTGTGTGGAGTGTCTCTTTAGGCCCACTATTTGTTTACTTTCTAAAATTTCATTCTTTTACTCCTACTGAGGTGTTTAGGCATTAGTTCTCTTTCAATGTATAGTTGGCAGAGTTTTCTCCCACTCGGTAAACTGTATTTTCTCATTATTGTTCTGTTTATTGTTGCTTTGTTTTTGAGACACATCGCCATTGTACCAATCTCATTTGCTTATTTGTGTTTCCTGCCCCGCCCCCCACCATGCCTTGAGTTCTTATCCAAATAATTCTGGCCCACTTGTTTTCCTAGCAATTTCAAACATTGTATGTATGCCTTTATTCCATTTTGTGTTAATATTTGTAGCTGGTAAGGGATGGGGGCATAATTCATTCATCTGCACACAGATCTCCAGCTTCTCGTGCATTAATTACAGAAAGGAATTTCCCCCTCCAGTGTGTGTTCTTAATATTTTTACTAAATTATCAGTTGACTTTAGACATTTGGGCTTACTCCCTCAGGCTTTATTTACACTCTATACTGTTTTGAGGATTATAGCTTTGTAGTATTTTTTTCATCAAATAGAAGTAACACTCATTAAATATAAGTAAAGGCAACATTCATTAAATACAAGTAACGAGTGAGATTAATACTAGTCATGAGGAACTTGGAGATGCTCTGGCCCCTGCAGGTTGCGTAACTAACTCCCACATCTCTTTCCTGAAGCATAAACAGTTTTGGTCAGACTATACCCAAGCTGTCAGTGTTCCTTAAGCCCCCTTATAACCTGCGCCATAGAAATAAATCACCATGCTTCTTTTAAGTGTTGAGCCATCTCTAGCCTCCCTAGGTAGCACCTGACCAAACTAGCTCTAAGATATTGTAATGTACTTAAGGAGACATACATTTTTATGACAGAAGGTTATCTCCTCCCCTATGATATGGTCACAGCCTATCAAGTCGCATCCTGGTAGCCGGCTTATCCTTTCTCTGAGTGCCACCAGGCCTCCCCAGCAAGGGGAGGTGGTCAAATATGGAGCACCAGAGTTCACGTCTGGAAATGCTCATTTCTATAGGCATCATCTAAAAACTTTTACTAACGATGTTAATGTGATAAGACACAGCTTTCGGAACATTTCAAAAGAAAACAACTCAAGGAATTTTGCAAGGTACCCATGTGACATTTAATTTTTCTTTCAAATGAGCTAAAGGCAGGCGTGGCATACTGGTTCCGTCCCTCCTGGGTGACTGAGAGCCCATGGGGAGTGCAAGGGGTCTACTTGTCAGCTTGGTGTGTATATTGTAACAGTGTCTCAAAGTTGTAACCAAACTCTCCATTAGGTAATTCCGTTCAATCAAAATGCGGTAGAGGTTAAAAAACAAACAAACAAACAAACAAAAACCCAGTCAATTATGTTTCCACTAGCTGCCTGTGGAAGCTCAGCTTTCCCCTGCATGGTTTTTCCGTGTTACTCGTGGTGAGACGGTAATGCTTTTTGCCGTCACCACCTCTAAGCATCGTTCCAGCTTGGTGGTGACTCTGCAGCTATAGCGTGATGAAACACAGCCACAGCACTCACACGGCAGACACTCGGAGCTCTGCTGATGGAGGCTGTACAGAATCTGAGGAGGTGCAGCTGCCTTTACCCAGAGTTGGCAAGGGCAAGAAAGATGCTCCGGCCACTAAACTGAAGTTTCCAAGCTACCCTGTTGCACAAACCAATGAAAATGGACAAAAATAAGTTAGGCTTCCCTAGCCCCACTTATAATCCATTTTAATGAATGATGTTTTCTTTATGTCTTGGCGTGCTGCCAGGAAGGAATTCAGAATTAGAGTAAAAACCATTTACTAAGAAAATAGACACTTAGTTTGGAAATGAGTAATGTAATTAGCAAAGAACAAGAATATTCCTAATCTATGAGATTTTTTCCCCCTGAGGAGTGAACGAAACCAGATTTGTAGATCATATGGTGCTGCATGGAGGAAAAAAAAAAAAAAAAAACAGAGAAGTTATTCTTTGTTTCAGGGATAAAAATGTTATGTTTTTCATAGTTGACATTTCTGTCACACTTTAGTGACTGAAGCAAATTCCCTTTTCTTCATTATCAGTGAACAAGGCTCGCATCAAAGCTCAGCTATTGAAGCAGTGTGGCAGAAGTTACTTATACAGGTCAGTTACAATCTCTAACAATGAAAAACAAGAGAGAAAAATGTTCATAGTTTCACTTGACGCTGTCTAATTTGGTGATTTTCACACATTTTGAAACTGTGACAAGAGGCTGAGTGCAAACAGCGCAGGCCTGGCTGACACATCCAGAGTTCCTGCGAATGCCACTGGCGGACTCACATAACCTTCATCCTGGGGCTGACACCTGCCTCCCGAGAGAAAAACTTACCTTCCTCCTTCACCTCCCAGAGAGCCTGCCAAGGCAGCGCCTGTGTTGTCTCATGCCTGCCCTATTTCACACAGGAAAGGAAAAGAGCACTTGATAAATAGGTATTTGGCTACCAGTTTTCCGTTCCATTTTCAAGTTTCTATTTTCACTTGCTAAGCTGAGCTTACTGCTACAGTCCTGCCTAATTATGCAAGGTCGTCGGGTGTTCCAACAAGGCGGGCGATGGCAGGATGCGGTTAGTTTAGGTGAACTTTTCAAATATATGGCTTGAGTACGGGTAACTGGAGCAATTCGTTGTTTCAGTCTGAAGTGTGGGAGTCTGTGAGGAAATGCCATCAACTCATATTTCCATATAAAGCAGACTCTTATTATTATTTTTATTTCCGTTTAAAAACATGTGAATGTGTGCTTATATATTTTTGTTTTATTGTTCTCACAGAAGATGATTAGTTTCTCCTCAATCTTATTAGCGTGATGGAGGTGAAAAACGAAAGGGTTGAGGATGGCTGGGTGACCCCCAGTTTTACTCTGTCAGTTTGGACTAATAATCAAAATATACTGGAGAGCCCACTGCGTCCTTTGCTTAGCTTATTTACTTTCTACTGTTCTTGTCACGTAACATAAACCAGTTAGCCTTTGTACTAATTAATAATAGTAATTAGTATTATACTTTTTACATATATTATATAATGTATCATATAATAATTATGATTACTTGGGAACTGGAGGTTTAACTTCTGTGCTGATTTCCTTGGTGATGTTCTTAGCTATATTTGATTGGTATTAATTGCTTCATGTTATGATGGTGCACTTCATGAATGAGAGTCAATTCTCCAGCCCTCAAAGGATGTCTACTTTAATATGCCCACTTGGTTGGTCTAAAGAATGTGTAGATACCTGGCTAAACATTTTTTGTTTGCTTTTTTGAGACAGGGTTTCTCTGTGTAGCCTTGGCTGTCCTGGGCTTGCTATGTAGACCAGGCTGGCCTCGAACTCACAGCGATCTGCCTGCCTCTGCCTCCCGAGTGCTGGGATTAAAAGCATGCACCACTATGCCCGGCTAAACTTTTTTGATCTGTGTCTACACAAGTGTTTCTAAAAGGTATTACCATTTTATTTAGACGAGTGAGTTATAATAATTATCCTCACAGAAGTAGATGGGCGTCACTTAGCCACCGGAGCCTGAATTCAAGGGACAGAATTAAGACAAACGTGTCTACCCTCAAGTAGAGACAGCCACGTTCTTAGCCTGAAATATAAGCACACCTGCTTCTCAGGACCTTGATTTTAGATGGAAGCTGCAGCCCTGGCTATCTGCTTCAACAATTTGTACAGTGTAGCATTTGAGATGCCTCAGCTTAGACAAACAGTATATTAAACCCACACGGCAAAATAAGAATGTAATCTTCATTATGTACATTAAGTAAAATAAGCATTTCAGAGACTTGTGCAAAATCACTTACTTGTGAGAGGTAATGTAAGGATCAAACACAGTTCCATGTGAAGCCACGGTCCAGGCTTGTCTCCCATTCTAGAAGATCTTTTGATGGTCAGTAGGAATTCTCATAGTTGACCTCCCAACATTAAAAGGCTCATGAGCCACATGAGAAAATGCTTGGCATATAGTCCACCAGGCCAGATATTACTACAATGTGAATCTCTGGGCAGAAGGGCTAACAGCAACGCCTGAGAATGCAGGCCCTACTGGCTGAAGAAAGGGCATATTTTTGTTGAAGTCTCTCTGCTATGAGAGCTGGCAGAGGTAGGGATCATTTCTACCAGAGAGGCACACTCAGTAAAAGATGGTCCTACTTCCTGACATAAAAACATCTGTCCATCTGTCTCTGTTCTGATGGCTTTGATCTGAGCTCCGTAGCCTTTCCTGCAGTACCTTTTATAGATCGTGGACTTTCTTGGATGTTCTGGCTACTTCTGTTCCACATTCCTGCCTCTGCAACCTGACGGTGAAACTGGTTTGAGGGCTTGAGCACAGGAGACAGGGGCAAATCTTCCAAAACCAAATATAGATGCTCTCATTAAAGGGAGGGACATTATTTCCTTCACACGTATGTTTAATAAACACATGTATTTACTCAAGGATGGTTAAAAATATACCTGGCAGCCTTTGAAAGACTCACTGGACTCCTATGTGTCCATTTAGCTCTGAACATCACATTATTATCCATATCTTTTGAGAAGTGACCCTTGGCAATGAAATTCCCCTGAAAAAACCCTACAGCTCAGCTGTGGCCAGTTCTTTCTTATTAAAAAAAGAAAACAAAACAAGAAATACTATACTTATTGTATATCTTACTGAAGATAAAATTTTAACAGAGTCAATAAACCAAGTCATTGTGACCCATCTACGATGTTTAAAAATCAGTGATTTAGAATTGATTAAGTTCTTTTAACTTATATACCTCAAATTCACTTTATGAAAAAAACAGCAAAATGAAATTAGATAATTTAAAGTGTTCAGAGAACATACAAAACTCTATAAAATTTGACTTTCACATCATTATACTTAGGATAATTTTTTTTTTTGAGACGGGGTTTCTCTGGGTAGCCTAGGCTGCCCTGAACTCACTTTGTAGACCAGGCTGGCCTTGAACTCACAGAGATCTGCTTGCCTCTGTCTCCCCAAATGCTGGGGTTAAAGGTGTGTGTCTCTATGTCCAGTACTTAGTCCATTTTTTGGCTATAGTTGAAATGTAAAACTAGTGAGATTTAAACATGAAAAGTGGTAATTGGATAGCCTTGTGTTCTAAGGGCTATTCAGACTTTCATTTCTGATCTCATGAAACTATTAATTATATATAATTTCATTCTTATAAGATTTCTGATTTGGCTATGGCACCAACCAAGGACAATACGTTCAGTAAACATCAAACCCCTACCTAGATCTAGCCATTGGACAGGACATTCTCCACAGTTGAGAGGAGAGTGGGGTATGACTTTCACATGAACTCTGGGGCCCCATATTTGACCACGCCCCCTGGATGGGGAGGAGTAAGGATAGCAGGCTACCGAGAAGAGACTTGATACCCTATGAGTATACACGGGGAGGAGGTCCCCCTCAGTCACAGTCATAGGGGAGGGGAATAGGGTGAAAGTGGGAGGGAGGGAGGAATGGAAGGATACAAGGGATGGGATAACAATTGAGGTGTAATATGAATGAATTAATACATAATACAAAATAAAACTAAAGCAAAAAAGAAAAGAAATACTGTAATTATAATTTCAAAAATTAAAAAATGTTAATAAAAAAGATTTCTGGTTTGGATGATAAATTATATGCTCATTGTATAAATTATGATTTTTTTAGAAGACACAACATCTGACCTATACTACTAGTAACATTTATTGAACATTTGCCGTGAGCTATGTGCTAGATAATGTTGTCATTACTTTAAATTATTATTTATCATTATTATTATTATTATTATTATTATTATTATTATTATTATTATTATATTTGTTTTTCAGAGACAGGGTTTCTCTGTGTAACAGCCCTGGCTGTCCTACACTCACTTTGTAGGCTGGCTTCAAATCACAGAGATCCACCTGCCTCTGCCTCCTGAGTGCTGGGATTAAAGACATTTGCCACCACATGTACCTACTTTAAATATTTTAAATCATCCAGTTCTCATCCAGTCATCCAGACTCATTGGGTCAAGCACCCTTACCAGCCCATTTTATAGGTTCAAACTAGCCAGAGAGATGTTTAAGCTTGAAAAAACATGGAGCTCTGCCATCTTCTTACACTTAACATTTCAGAGCTTTAGAGCTTAATTATTCACTGTAATTGAGAATTATTATCCACCATTCAAACCCCACATCACCATGACAATGAAATTGGAAGCATGTCGCTATTCAATACTTCCCTCTGAGTGAGATGCTGTGGTCATGGTGTCTCTTCACAGCAACAGAACAGTGAGCAGGACATGTGCCTGTCATGGCCTCTGAGAATCTTCATGCTTCCACTGTCCTCCATAGCTTTTACCTCTCTCCAAAATGTATATACTAACAGACACCTCCCTGTTTCTTACTAACTGAAAACCTTTACTCCTTTAACTTTAGGAGACATCTCTACATATCTCTCAATAACTTTATTTCTTCTTTAAAGGAATATATGTAGAGCTCTTACAGTTACCATAAAGTTGCATTTCTTTCTAATGATCTTCCTTTAGTGTTGTTTATTTCTCTTACAGTAAAATACTAGTAAATACTAAGGTGTTCTGAAAAGGTGTTTCCTTATTTATTCACTTGTTCATTTTGAGGCGTTCCACATGCTTCTCTGACTCTAACTGTTGCTCAGAATAAATTAAGATTTCTCTTTTGACTCTAAGGGAGAAGCCCAGTGCCTTTGACAAGGATGCCAAGTGAATTTTTAGATCATGATCACAGGAGCAAGAATGTTAAAGAAATCTTTTATATTAAAAATTTTCTCTAGTATTGAAGAATATACAGGTCTACAGTAAACCTCTTTTGGAAGAATATTGGACAAAAAAGAAAACAAGATAAAAATACACATAAAAGTTGTAAAATTTATTTACATACTGACAAGAAGATTCTACCTGTGAACAGAATGAATAAATTTATGTCTTAACAACTGAGCTTACATACAATATAACTTAAAAATAAAATATGTAATAAGTTTACTATATTTCCAAGGACACAGTGTGGTTTTTATTTGAGTTTATTGGCATTGATATTTATGGTAGGAAACAATGTCAGGTATATATTTTTACATTAAAATGACTGGAACTATTTGTATTTTCCTAATATTTCATGTTTTTGTACAATTAAATATGAACATATACATTCATTTTTATTAAACCTGTTAGAAAATGAATTGGCACATCTTTGTGTATTTTAACAACACAAATTACTTTGTTATTGATGTGATTCATTCAAACTGTAAGTTTTGTCACTTTTGCCACAAAGTCACAAGTCTGTCACATTTCTCTATGATTGACAGAGAGCCCTTGATCCAGGCCAGCTGCTGGAATGCCATACACTCCTTGCCAACATTTTCTGGAGGCCTCGGCTATCACGTTTTCATCAAATGTGAATTCCTTTCTGTACGTGTGCATATTGTACCGAGAACAGAAGAGCTCACAGCAGCCCCGCAGAGGCATCTGTTCTTTATAGTGAGATGAAGAAGCTGCAGAAGGTTTGTGGAAACTTGCTGAAGCTTGTTGTCACTTAGCAGGAAGTGTTTAGAAGTTTGCAAAGAACAGAATTACAATTTGTCAAATGCTGCAAACTTCACAGTGAGTGCACAAGGTTTCATTTCACCGTCGCTCTAAATAGGGTTGCATTTTATGTACTTTCAAGATGACCAAATTTTTTTTTCGGTAAAACACTAAAAATTCCAGCACAGGAATTCACAGTCACTCAGGTGAGACTGGCTGCTTTTACTTACCACTCCCCTGCCCCACCGCACCCACCAGAAGAGGCAGAGGGAACATGAGGACAATACTGTAAAATAACAATCACTGCTGTCCGGGTAGTTGCCTAACTGATTGGGGCGGCACCTTGTATTTAATTATAAACTTGTCTTTCAACTTATAAGAAATTCCTTAAAGAAAGCAAGGAAGTGCAGGAGCCCAGGCTTCCTGACAGGAGTCTGCCTCAGGGTCTTTTTGTTTAAAACTGTTGATATTCTCAGATTTAAAATTTAACCCTTTCCTATGGTTTGAATAGTTAGATCAGTAGGAATCTACTGAAATCCTGCAATTATGAGTAGGGATCTAAGTAAGCTTTGTGTGTACTAGGCAATGACTTTCCATTGACCTATAACCCCATCCCATAGTGCTTTAACACTTTAAATATGGCAGCACACCTTTGTCTTTTGTCTCCCCTTCTGCATAAGATTTCTAACTCCTTACTATATTTTGACCAAAACTTTGTCTTGCCTGCAAGAAGTGTAGGGATAAAGACAGAGCAGAGATAGAGTGAGGGAATGGCAAACCAAGACAGGCCCAATTTGAGAACCACCCCGTAGGAGAGAGCCAACCTTTGTCACTATTAATGATACTCTGCTATGCTTGCAGACAGGAGACTAGCATAACTGTCGTCTAAGTGGCTTCATCCAGCCGCTGATGGAAACAGAGGCAGAGATCCACAGCCAACGAACAGGCCAAGCTCAGGGAGTTCTGTGGAAGAAGAGTAAGAGGAAGGGTAAAGGGAGCTGGAGGGGTCAAGGCCCTACAAGACTTGCAGTGTAAGAGTAAACTAACATGGGTTCATGGGGTCTCACAGAGACTGAATCACCAACCGAAGAGCATGCATGGACTGGTCCTAGACCCACTACACATATGTAACAAATATGAAGCTTGGTCAACATATGGCTACTTTAATAATTGGAATAGAGGTTGTCTCTGACTCTGTTGTCTGCCACTAGATTCCTTTCCCCTGCTGGGCTGCCTTTTTAAAAAAATATATTCTATTAATTTATTTATATTACATCTCAATTGTTATTCCATCCCTTGTATCCTCCCATTCCTCCCTCCCTCCCATTTTCCCCTTACTCCCCTCCCCTATGACTGTGACTGAGGGGGACTTCCTCCCCCTGTATATGCTCATAGGGTATCAAGTCTCTTCTTGGTGACCTGATATCCTTCCTCTGAGTGCCACCTTTTCAGGCCTTAGTGGGAGAGGATGTGCTTAGTTCTGCTGTGACTTAAGGGTGGGTTGATACCTCTTGGGGCTTTCTCCTTCTCTGAGAAGGAGAGGGGGCAATGGGAGGAGAATGCATGTGGGTAGGACTGGGAGGAGAGAGGGAGACGGCTAGGATCAGGCCACAAAATGCGTAAGATTCTCTGACAGAATCTATCATGGTATTGTACTTCTAAGATTTTTTTTTTTTTTTTTTTTTGTCACCTTGACTAGCTAGATTCCTCTGGGAAGATGGGTCTCAACTAAAAAATTGCCTCCATCAGATTGGCCTATAGGCATATCTTATGGACATTTTCTTGATTAATGGTTAAGTAAAGATTAAATCACCCAGACCACTGTGGGTGATGGCACCCTAGGCAGCATTTCCTGAGTTGTATCAGAAAGCAGGCGGAGCAAAGGCAGTAAACAGCACCCTTCCACGGTTTCTGCTTCAAATCCTTCCTTTACTTTTCTGCCTTGAGTTACTACCCTAACTTCTGCAGTGAAGATTAGGACCTAGTATTTGTAAGATGAAACCAATTCCTTTCTCCCACAAGTTGTGTTTGGTCAATGTGTTATCACAGGAAAAGAAAGCTAAGCCTGTTAGCCTCTAGTTCTGTGCTCAACAGAATCCCTGTGATCCTCTGAGACCTTATGGGTCAAGTATTTCCTGTCTGCTTTTTTTGGCCATTGTGGTCTTCAGAAATCCTACCAGGATAGCTCACTAAACTCTGCTTATAACAATGTAAGATTTCTTAGTCACCAACTCCAAACTTTTCCATATTTCTTCTACAAGTCAATGGTGAAGGCTTTGTTGTATGGCTATCTATAGCACCTTAACCATCTGATAATAATTTATGTAGTTCTCTCAAAAAATGATTTATATACTACTGGCTTTTTCATCACTGTGACCACATATGTGACAAAGTCAGTTTAAAAAGAGAGGAATTTGCTTTGGTTTACAGTCCATCTGGCGATACTTTGTCACGTTCCACAAGTTTCTAGGATAGCACCTCTAGAGCCTCTAGAGGAAAATAAAATATTCAAACACAGAAGCCCATGGAAACAGTCATGGTCACACTGTAACTGTCTTTCTTTGTAGAAACAGGTAACTTTTAATATATTTAAATATATTTCTCCCTGATAGGCATTCACATCAGCTACATGTATTCTAATGTGTATCTTTGGTGAACATAATTATGTGCATTTTTTACATATGACCTGCAATAGAATTTTTTTGGCTGTAGAAGATTGCTAGAATGACATGTATAAACATATTCATTTTTAGAAATATTTATCAGCAAGTGGTTGTACTACCTTGAATTATATTAGCAAATGGTGATAATGATCTTGCTGTTTTTATTTATTGTATCTTGAGAAACCATCACTACATAGACCGGCATGGAAATCCCGCCGGAGGAACGGTCATCTATCATGTGACCTTGTCTGTTCACAACTCTTTGCAACACATTTTCTCCCCAATTTCATTTTGCGATTTTGAAGGAACCAATATGTCTTTGTCTTTTCTAGTGCATGACACAGTGCCAGGCATTTAAAACTGAAACCAACATTGCAAATATACTGAAATATTTGGTATAATTTATATACAGCTTAAGAAACGTGTAAGCGCAAAGGGACACTTTTTCCCATGAGGAAAGCCTTTTGAAATTTTCATGTTTGTCAACTTATAGGGATGTTTGTTGAATTTTATTAACTTTCCCCCTCAAAGTATTATCTAAATTTCTAAGCCTTTCTGTTTCAAAATTTCCTATTTTAATTGGACAGCAAGGACAACCTTCCATAAACAACAGACTCGCAATGTTGTATTATAAAACTGTGTCTATGGAGAAAATTTGACTTCATTCTGCAGGTCTTACACCTGATATTCAAATGGATACCTGTGAGCCTCCAGCTGCATAATTCACTCATAGGTTGACATATTGGTTATATAAAGATAGTTCCAAGTTATTGCCAAAAATGTTTTTACCTTTCAGGGAGATTAGTGCTATGTTTTGAACAGTATCATAAAAACAAAAGAGGAGTTTGATCCGTATCAACATAAACATTTTTAAAGCCGTATTTCAGTACAGACAACCTTTCTCGAAGCAGTACAAACATTTACAAAGTCAGATTAATTTTTTTCTGAGTCATGAAAACTAACACATAGTATTCAGTTCAGAAAGACCAATATTTCATGGGGCAGTCAAGAGTCATGTCTAGGCAAGCGTGCATGTTAGAAAACCCACAAAATGGTGGACTGCTTCCTCTCAAACATGTGCATGGAAAACTTTGGAGAACTTACTTGTCTTTTTTTTTTTTTATGTAAGAGTCGAAAGATGCAGACTAAATGTTATCATTTGAACAGGTACAAGAATTTACACGGTGTTTTGAAAGATCTCAAGTTAGCTTATACGCTTTTTTTTTTTTCTTCACAGTTAAAGTTGAGCTGGAAGAACTGAGTCAGGAGTGTAAATGCTTTGCAGTGTAATAGAACATTGAGAAACAGTAAGGAAATACAGATTAATCACTCAGGACTCCATTAGCACATCCCAAGCAAGTTACCGTTACACAATCTGTCCTGGGTATTTTGTTCAGGATCTAATACCTGCTGGTTTAGAAAACTGGAAGAGAAATGTCATCTCAAAATGTGTGAGAAGTCCCTATATTCACTGAACTACTAAGAAAAAAAGATACATGCAAACGCAAGAGACCAATGAGTGAGATGGTACGATCCACCTCACACCGCAATTCTTGACACAGACCTCCAAACAGATTAATTTCATCATTAATTTACTCAGTGAGCAAATACTGAGCACTCCCCACAATGATTCAAGGCAACAGTAGTGGCATTTGCATGGCGGATCTCCCAATCAATAGTGATTAATGTGTAAGGTTAGTGTCAAGATTAAATGCTTTCAGACCCTTTGAGAGTGTCAGGTTGTGATTCCTGCCATATTATTTTCCCATTATATATGGATTGTTTTCTTAGATTAGAATAAATAAACTATATTCTGTCTCAAGAGAAACTGACTACTTTGTTAGAATGAAGCATGCTATTCAAGAGAGGCTATTTTACCCTTAGTGGATCATTCTGACTTTTCTTAATTTATATGCCTGTGAGGTGTTGTTGGCCCATATCACTAAGTAAGTGACATTTGATTGTCATTATCAGATGTCTACCATGGTATTGTAAAAGACAAAAGGAGAATACAATATTATTTTTCACTATGTGGATTATAATTAGTGAAGATGTATGATTTATAAATTCTGGCATGTATTTCATACAAAAGAGGTAGTAAGGGTAGTAAAATATATTTTATATAAGCATTGTTAGCTTATTTCTTATTTTAAAATAGTAGCTGCTCTAACTCCTTTATTTACACATTCCATTTTTTAAAAACCACGAAACACAATTACCTCTCAATACATTTTTGTTTACATAGTGCTCATAAATCTATTAAAGAAACACTTCCCAGTGTTATTTAGTCCTCCAACTTGAGATTAACCCTGTACTTGAAAGACTATGCTATATAGTCTATGCTATATAGTCTATTCTATACTATATAGTAAATATATAAAATATATTTACTGCGTGTATGTGGTGCATTTGCCTATATGTGTAGGTCTGGACATTGCATTGCCTGTGTGTGGGCGTCAGAGGCCAATCTGTAGGCATGGCCTGTGTCACTCCAGCAAATGAGTCCTGGTTGATGAGTTCAGGCCGTCAGACTTTGTATCAGGCAGGTAACCCTGCCTTTTTTTTTTTTAAACAGTCTGTTATCATTACCAATTGGATCAAGCACCATTTGTCTTCACTGCTTTGAGTTTCCCTTTGTGTTTCAGTTTCTGCTTCTGAGGAAAAGCAAGATCCATAGCTGTGTTCATCTTTGCAATGTTTAGTAGCCTCGAGGAGATAGAGTAGACAAAGCTACCTTTCTGCAATTGTAACTTAGCTTAGGCTGTATGGGTCTTATTGACACTCTTTGCCTGAACCTACAAATGCAAGACTATCCACTTTGGCATGGAATTTACCATGCCAGAAAAATGCCAACTTTTAAAGCAGTACAGATAGGTGGAAGGAAACAAAGAATGTCAGTGAGCATTTAACAGGCTCCTTGGTTCACTCTCTGGATAACTTCTCAGTCTATTTTCACAACTGATCCCGAGGCAAGAACTAGAATGAGTGACAATTAACTAAGGAGTTTGTGTGTGTGTGTGTGTGTGTGTGTGTGTGTGTGTGTGTGTTGGTGTGTTGGTGTGTTGAGTGGGGACAAGATGTAGAAAGCTAATTAGACCATATTAGTCTGACCCTACAGGGGGAGCTACAGAAAGAAGATCGCACATTGAGTTGGTTAAACAAAGGAGACAGGCTTCCATACTTTGGTACCAAAGAGTCATTGTAGTTGGTGTTGCAGGTGTTTGGTGTTGAGGAAATTGGAGATTGAAAAGGGGGAAACACAAACTCCTACGAATTGTTCTTTCTCTGTTTTTCTAGTGAAAAATATCTAACAACTTGAAGGAAGGTCCCCAAGGGAAATGTGGAATTTAAGTAGGTCATCAGCGTTGTTCATTCTAGCATGTACTTTCTCCTATTCCCTTTAACTTTGATGGAAAAGAGAAGCGTTCCTGACTTTTTAGAAGTTTTGTGTAGTAGACTGAATTACATCTTCAAGAGTCTACCTGGTAAGAGTGTCTAGCCAGAACATCAGGCCAGCGAATCTGTGCAGGAAGCTTCATGTCCTGTGCCTATCAGCACCCAGAAGATACATCTGAAGAAGCAATTCTCTTAGAATTTATAGCTTATTGTTTTGGCAGCAAATTTCACTGACTGCACTTAGGCAAGCCCTTGGGATGGGGATGTGGAAATCTGTTTCTGCTTCTGTATAATGCACCGCCAAGCAGAGGTCATGGGGTTTACTTATTTTAATGTATCTCCTCAAGAGTCACTTACTTTTCCACTCCCTTCTCTTTGTCATCTGCAGAGGTAAGGTAGGATTTAAAACTCAATATCAGACGCAGAGCTGTGGATGCTGGCATAACACCATGTCAGACATAGTGAGAGAAGTCAGCATAATACCACGTCACACATAGCACTGGGGAGGCCAACATAGGACAACGTCAGACATAGCAAAGGGAAGGTCAACAGAGCACGATGTCTGACATAGCACTGAGGAAGTCAGCATCACTACATCTTAAGATGAAACTTTGCTTTTGCCCACTGATGTGTTCTAACACTAATCAATAGCTAAATAAAGAAGTAAGAAGTTTCACTCCCTTACAGTTGAAGGAGACATGCCACTCTGGCGGTAATAGTGTGCTCACCCCAGTATAAGAAGCAGTTGTCACTTTACAGCATAATTACGAAGGAAAGAAAGCAACATGGGTGCTCGGTTCACCTTTTTATTCACCCTGAACCCACAACCACAGGCTGCTGCTGCTCCCATTCCTTGTGGGTCTTTTCTACACAAGTAAACCTTCCAGGAAACCTTGCTCAGCCTCTCATGGGTGTGAGGTCACGGTGATTCTCAAGCCCACCATGGTAACAATGAAGATTAAACTATCACAGCTGACCTAAAAAAATGTCACTGAAGATTTTATACCAATTCCTCCCAATTCATTCTGATAACTGAAGACAAGTGAGAAAATTTCTCAAACACGAATAAGTGAGCCTCGTTTGTAGGCAGTGTGTCAAACAAAATCATACACTGACACACAAACTCCAAAGGAAGTAGTCAATAACACAATGATGCCAGGGGAAAAATAATATAAGTAGATTTTGCCTAAGTTCTGAGGACTACCCATACACAGTGACAAAAGAATAAGTGATATTAACCTGAGGATGGCATTTTTATATAAAATTCATGGAAATTTTTGTTGGTTTTTAAATAGAAAAAGGTGCATAACGTGGCAACAAAAGTCACAGAAAAGAAAAAGCCAACGGGGTTACACATTTATTTAAACACTTAGAACAAACAGAAGTATAAATTTCAAGGTTAACACTGAACCAAATTTCAAAGAAAGTTCTACATTCTATTATTAGCCTCAGTTTATTGATGTTGAACTTGAGTGAGGGTTGGTGGTTTTTATGAAAGACCATGTGTCATGCAGTCTTCGGGGCTTTGTCTAAGAAACGGATGGGGAGGCAGCAGTGGCCTGAGGAGGTAGGAATAGGCCAGTCTTTGCCAGGGGATGCTTGCCTGCCTGCTAGTGATAGAGGAAGCAGCTAATCCTCCCATGGCTGACATCTCCTCTCTCCCTCCCGCAGGCTTCATCCACAGGTGTCCAATGCAGGCTCCCAAGGCCTTCATTAGCACTTGCTCAGTAACTTCAGATTTACTTTTTTAACTCCAAAGTCATCCATAGAAACAAAACTACTCTGCAGTTACAATTGTCACAGGTTTCTGTGTCAGGTCTCTCTGACACACAGGTTCCACCCTTTTAGTTTTTTTCAGGTGACAGCCCCCAGCTTAGATGTCTGGCTGAGGCCCCTTTTGGTTACAATTGTCTAATGTTACAAAACAGCCTCCAAGTTTACCTCTCTATTCACTTCCTCTAGCCCACATCTGAAACTTGTTTAAGTGTCTCTATTTTGCATTTGAATTTTGTCTTTCTGTTTTGGAATCCCATATCCACTCTAGAGTATTATAAAAAAAATTTTTTTTTCACCACGTCCCCTGGATGGGGAGACCTGGTGGCACTCAGAGGAAGGATATCAGGCTACCAAGAAGAGACTTGATACCCTATGAGCATATACAGGGGGAGGAGGTCCCCCTGACTCACAGTCATAGGGGAGGGGAGTAAGGGGAAAATGAAAGAAAGGGAGAAATGGGAGGGTACAAGGGATGAGATAACAATTGAGATGTAATATGAATAAATTAATAAAATATATTTTAAAAACTTTTTCTAATACTTTCAAGGTTGTCCTTCCAGTACATTGTGACAGCTTTGTTTTAAATCAATAAGCATGATGCCAGGAGCAAACACCTGTGATTGCTCTTCTGTGCTTATACATGGAAATAAACATTCTTGACCATTGCTTAGCCAACTTTTCTGGCTGTTTCTTTTTGTTTTCTCTCCTAGGCTATGTTAGCAATAACATGTATTTCCCCTATTTGTCATGAACTTTCACAGCGTCACACTGTTAGTACTGTCTTAAAAAACCTTCTACATCTAACACTTCCACCCGAATAACCCATGATAATTTTCAAGACATGCAGAAATCTCATTTTATATATAAAAACTTTTACTGACACTGAAAACATTTTGCTTATTCTGTTAAAACTACTATCATACCCATGTGATGGCATTCTTTAAAATGAGCTTAGAAAGTGCTCAAGAAATTCTCATTAAAGTACCTCATTTCATTTAAATCATGAGTTTTTTTTTTTTTTTTTTTTTTTATACGCTGGAAAAATGTTCAGGCTAGGACTCATAATAATATACTGCACGGATGCAGAGCCATGAGGATCTGTCAACCAATCTGCGGAAAGTCAGGTAAAACCCTAGATTTACCATGGCCAGTCTCTTCAGTAGACGAGGTCTGTGACGACACTATCCACAAAATAAGATTGTAGTTTGAATCCTGTTTTCTAAACTCAATTATTAAAGTTCCTGTTAGAGACTGGATTTCTGTGGCAACAAGGAGTTTTTTTTTTTTTTTTTAAAGGAGTTTTTGTGTGTATTTGTTGAAGTGGTTCTCCTTTCAAATAGATTGCAAGTACAGGCACAAATTTGCTCATGATGTAGGAAAAATTATCAACTACCCAGTAAAATATGAATAGAGTGAAAACTGTGGCTATTGGACAATGGCTGCCCAACACAGTTGGGCTGTGAACTACACGGGATACTAATGGAAGAGTCCAGGTGCTCTTAAGTACCTTAGGTGTAGACACGTGCTTCTACAGTGAGGAAAACTTAGCTGGGGACTGGATCTTTGGATGAAAGACTAGGGTCAAGCTTTTTGCCATGTTTTAGAAAACTGGCACTATCTTCCTCATCGTGTCTCAACCAGGGTGAAATCTCCTTACAGTATGACAATTGACATTCTCTCACATAGAAACAGTCATCACCACCTGTCATGTGACTGATCTGAGGACAATGGGAGTGCCTCGGACGTGTGGGCTGGAGAGAAATGACTGTATTCCAAGGAAAATAAATCTAAATAATACAAATGCAGTGGGAGTGTTGCTAAATATTTCTGGAGACTCTTGGGGCACTTTGGAAGAAAAACGAGCCATTGAGTCATAATTTTTGTTTCTCTTTCTCCTAACTCTGACAATTTAAAAATATCATACAGGCAGACCCTGTGTTTTAAACTCTACATGTATTTCCTGGGGGGCATCTGTCGGGCTATGCCTGCAGCGAGGTCACCAGGAGTTAATGCAAATCAGGTCAGTAGCCTCAGGTTTCCTGCAGGACCCGTGCAGCAGGGGGATTTTAGAACAGAAACTGTTTTAAAAAAATGAAACGCTACCAATGTGTTGAGACAAAACAATTGATTGTTTATTATCATGTTTAGCACCACCGGAACAGGAACTTTTTCTTTCAGTCCTTAACCCTGTATTTCTGCCCAGTAAACAAGATGGCTAAGCAAGCTGGCTGTGTCTTCCTGGGCTGCCCAGGGAGCTGCAAGGGGCTGAGGAAGGACAGAGTCTTAACTCTGAAGTTCTGGCTCCTGCCAGCCCTTTTAATGTACTCTTAACATCCATTCTTTTTAATAATCTTTTGTCCAGTAGGTATAAATAAAGCATAAATATATGTCTGGCTGCAATGAATTAGTTTCTTAACAGGTGATGGAAACCATGCCAAGCTTCTGCAGGGACCTGGTCAATGCAGATAATGTGTTGCATTAGATCACAGGCTGGCAGTTCACTGTTCTATGAATAGATATAGATTTAGCATTTATGGGAGGCTTTGAAGAGGACGAAGCCATGAGGAGCAGCCGGCTCTTCCTGGTTTGACTTAACTTAGCCCTTTTACATTGCATCAGTGAATCTCTTGTTAGAACTAACAAGATGTGTGCTCAGATATCAAAAGTTATATGGCTTTCCCTAAAAATAGAGTTTTGTCTAAAATATTGTTAATCTTATAGATAAACGATGTACAGAAACCATCCAGAGTTCTGTGTTCATCCTGTACATTGATTTAATTGTTCCTCAGAAAACAGTAAAATCAACCAAGGTTATTGAAAAAAGTATCATTTCTGAGATTTGTATTCTGCTTTGATGTGACCACAGCCCTCCTATTTAACTTTTGAAAAGTCAATTAACCTTTACAGTTGATGGTATTACAGGACCCATGATCACTGACTTTTCTTTCAATTCTGAGATTTTATAAAAATAAAACAAAACAGAACAACATTTTAATAACAACACTATTTTGCTAGCTTGAGTTGTTTGTGTAAAACATTCAGACCTGGTTAACACTAGTCTACATTTACTGGTGATTATTTTATAGTAATTTAGTTTAATCAAGCATCATGGTTGATTTTTAAAAATATATTTTAGATTAAAATATAATTATATAACTTCTCCTCTTCTTTCCCTCCCCTTAAGTTGTGCCAGGTCAGCTCTCTTTCTCTTGTATTAGTGGCTTTTTCTCTATATAATTATTATTGTCACACATACACACATTCACACACACACACACACACACACATAACATGCACGCTGAGTTCATTTTTTTGTGGATTGCTTGCATATAATTTCACGGCGACTACTTTGCATTATATAACCAAATAGGAAGCTCATCTCTGGGAGATTAGACAATTCTTCTCTTAGCAATCAGTAGCTGTCCGTATTTCTTCGCCTAGGGGTGAGATACAGTGAGATTTCCCCCTTCCACCTTAGCATGTCTATTGGTACTGTCTAGGAGACACAGTCAAACATGAGACTTCTTGCTCCTCTGTCTCTTATAATGCGGCCTCTCCGTCTTCCAGGATATTCCCTGGGCATTAAGCACAGCAGCTGGGTTGAAAATTTTGCTGTTGTCGTTGTGGTTGCAAATACCAACGTAAAACAAACTGGATCAGTTTTAATAAAGAACAGATTTATTTTTTAGAGCCTAGTTTAAAGATTCAAACACACATGCGGTGCTTGCTTTCCTGCTCATAGAGATTTGACGAAATGTAGAACATCCCACGGACAAAACACGGGGTGGCCACTCATGTCTCCTGCTTTGCTGCTTCTTATAGAGGCCAACAAACTTCAAGCATGGAGACTCTGCCTTGATTCATATTAATCACCTTCCCCAAGGCCCAACCTTTAAACACGGCGGTTAGAGTCTTTCTGCTTAACTAATACCTGAGGAGAGATTAGAACCCAATATGCAAATCTTGGAATACATGCTAAATAGCTACCAGAACAGCAGTATCAGATTTTTAATTATTTTTATGTGGGTTTATTTGTATCTTTTTGTTGTAAATCTGTGTCTAATTTGAGCTTTCTGCTTCCTAAACAATTGTTAGTTTTCGCATCTTCCCTAACCCAAAGTTTGCATATTGGTGTTACAGTTGTTTTAGAAAAGTGTCTCAATAAATGACCAGTCAAACCACAGCTCCATGGAATTAACTACTGCTTTTCTCTGTGTTTCTGTTCTTTGTTGTTGTTGTTGTTGTTGCTGCTGCTGCTGCTGTTGTTCTCTCTGTTCACTAAAGCACAAAGCTTCTCTGATTCCTAGGAGATTTCCGAGCATTGTTTAGTAGAAGAGCTGAGCTCCTGCCCCAAATCGAGGCCGTTCACCCTCCTTGTGTTTGGCTAATACAAGAGATGTGCCTGAGAGAGTCCTCAAATTATACTCAGAGTCAAGAGAAGGAGTTTCCTTTCCCTAAGTACAGAACTCTGCTATATTACTTTCAATTCTAGAGTTTCTGATAACAGTTCGCGTCCCCCCAAAAATATTTATGTAATTGAGACTGAAGCGTCCGGTGGGTGGATAATCCAAGTACACTTTATGATCTCTTTCTGTTATATATCTCCATTGTCTTATTTAAGGTACTACTGAAGTAGCCAGTTCTGGTCAGAATTGGACAGATGTGAAGGCTTGACTTGCTCCTGTTTAACATGTGCTCACAATGACTTTCTTCTCCTGTCTTGGTGCTTGCTTGCTGATGAGAAAGAGGAACACTCCCTCATTGCTGGTGGGAATGCAAACTTGTACAACCATTTTTGAAATCTATCTGGTGCTTTCTCAGAAAACTGGGAATAGGGCTACCTCAAGACCCAGCTATTCCACTCCTTGGAATATACCCAGGAAACATTCCACCACACAACAAGAACAAATGTTCAAACATGTTCATAGCAACCTTACTCATAATAGCAAGAACCTGGAAACAGCCTAAATGACCATCAGTTGAAGAATGGATAAAGAAACTGTGGTATATTTACACTATGGAATACTACTCAGCTTTTAAAAACAAGGAAATCCCAAAATTGGTGGACATATGGATGGAACTAGATATGATCAAACTGAGTGAGTTAACCCAGAACCAGAAAGACTCACGTGGTATATACTCACTTATAATTGGGCACTAGCTCAAAAGGCATGTCCCATGAAAGTCTTCACTTACCAGGAGATTGAGATAGATGTGAGGACATCCGACTGGGACTCTAGGTAAGAGAAATATAGGAGAATGGGGAAATAGAAGGACCCAGAGGGTTCTCAAAACCTACAAGAAGAACATCACAATGGGTGGATCAGGGCCCAGGGGATCTACTCAAACTACTGCACTAACCAAGGACAACACAAGTAGTAAACGTTGAGCTCTTACTCTGATCTAGCCAATGGACAGGACATTGGCTCTTCACAGTTATGTGGAGAGCAGGGACTAACTCTGAAATGAACTCTGGTACCCCATATTTGACCACCTTCCCTTGGTGGGGAGGCCTGGTGGCACTCAAAGAAAGAATAAGCGGGTTACCAATATAAGACTTGAGAGCCTATGACCATATAGTGTGGGAGGTGGTCCTCCTCAGTCATAAACCTAGGGGAGGGGAATAGGGTGAAAGTGAGAGGGAGGGAGGAATGAGAGGATACAAGTGATGGGATAACAACTGAGATATAATCTGAATAAATTAATAATAATAATAATAATAATAATAATAATAATAATAATAATAATAATAATACTCTGTTCAGCTTGCAATAAAAAAAAAGAGTTTTGGCTTCTCATTTGTCATGCTCATTTACAAGGGTTTTCAGTGAAAATAATGTAGTAAATATTTACGTATTCTATAAATACTTGTACAGTGTCTACTTTGTGCAACATAAGTGTAGTTCCTGAGGTCAGAGAGCTTATGTTATAGAAGTTGGAAACAGAAAAAATAATACACAGGTGGATGAACTGGATGATTTTAAAGTGACAGTGCTATGAAGACAAGGGACAGACAGATGCTGTAAGGAGTGAAGGAATCCATGTCCCTTAGGCAGTTAGGAGAGATATGTCTTGGGAGGTGATCTGGTCACTGAGGAACTGGCTGTGCCAAGTCTAGAGTAGAGGTTTCTGAAGCAAAAGCCAAGCAAGTGCAGCATTTTAAAGCAGTTGGAAAAGATCTGGTAACAAGGGTAGCATGGCCTGAGGGCTGTGTCCCAGAGCTATAGTGAATAAGATAAGGAGGATTTTGGATAGCCAAAATGTCATTTTGGGTTATATAAATAAATTAAGTCTATTAAAAACAGAGTGGATCCAGCTGTGGTGGTGTACACTGTCATCCCAGCTACCTAACATGCTGAAGCAGGGGAATCATATGTTTGCAATCAGCTCAGACTGAATAGGAGGATTCTGAAAAACTAATCAAAAATAAATAATAGAACAAGAGAGATGTCTTAGTCATTAAATGGGCTACTTGTGTAACTGTGTGGGCTTCAGCACCTAGGTAACAGGGCAGGATTAATCTCAAATATGACCTGTGGGGTGAAAAGACAGGGGAATCAGTGGGGCTTGAGAGTTCTGGAAGCTTAGCAAAAGAGAGAGAAGGAAAGAGGGAGGGAGAAAGGGAGAGAGAGAGGGAGAGGGGGAACAGGAAAGGGGAGGGGGAGGAAGAGCAAAGAGAGAGAAAAAGAGAGAGAGAGTGAAAGAGAGAGAGAGAGAGAGAGAGAGAGAGAGAGAGAGAGAGAGAGAGAGAGAGAGAGAGAGAGTGGTTCGGTGAGAGATTCTGCCTCAAAAACACTCTGGAAATTGAGAAAAAAACATTGCACTCTGACCTGCACACGTGGACCTTCACACACATGTGAGCCTCACACACGTGTAAACCTTCAGACACTTGTGAACCTTCACACATGTGTGCCCCACCACACACATGTACACACATATATCACATCCATACAACACACAAACATATAAAAGAGTAATTTAAAAGACAGTAGATAGCTGTCATAGAGCCCCCTGGTTTAGAATAGTAGAAACCCTATAAGACTTCTGCAAATGCTGGGTGTAAATGTGAAATCCTGTCAGTGAGGTCTTGTGATGCCAGAATTAAAGAGATTGAGAGGAATGTATGGTAGGATTTGCGTTTTTGTCAGACTCTAATAGTGGCATTTCACTACTTTAGGTAAACAGATTTAATACAGGTCTCACTAAGCTCTCTCTTCTTCATCATAGGCTAGCTTACCATTTCCTCTACCAGGATGGGAGTCATGTCAGACAGCGCTGTAAGTTTTCATCCCAAATGGCCACTACAGTGTACAAAACTCAAAGAGACATTCTCTTTGAGTCATCGTCATTTAACTTTTGTTACTATTTCTACTTTTCTGATATTAATGTTCAATTTTCTTCCATTTCACTGCATTTCCATCTAAAGGACTATTAGTCATTATCTTAAGATAAGTATGGGGAGAAATTCTTACAGGTTTCTTATTTGAAGATGTTCTATTTATTTTCATAGCTAAAGGCTGTTTTCTTAGTATAAATGTCATAATGACTGGTTTTTGTTTGTTTGTGTGTTGAGTTCCTATGTTGGACTGCGGTTATTTATTTGATTTGCCTTTTTCCCTTTTACCAACTGAAAGCCATTATGTCCCTTCATGCTGGTTTCTGTGGCTACGTTTACATATTTTGTCATTTAAGTCTTTGCATACGTACTGAAAACGTGTCATTTTTCTTTAGCTGTTTTCAAGGTTTCTTCTTTGTCTTAAATTGTCTGAGGATTGATTGGTGTGATCTAATTTGGCATGTGTCTTGTCGTTGCTTCACTTAGCTTCTTATACTCCATTTTCTAATTCTGTTATGTCACATGACTTCTCTCATGTTATACCCCCTTATTTATTTATTTATTTATTTTTTGCAAGCTGCATTACCTGTTTATTCAATTTGAACAGTTTCTATCTTCATGTTTGCTGGTACTCTTCTCTCTCATATGTTTCATACTGAGTAAAGCAGTTAGTTAGATTTTTGAGACTACTGCATTTTTTAAGTTCCAAAATCTACAGACTTCCTTATATTAATATCTCCAACTTCTTTGGTGGAATTTTCTGGGTTTTTTTTTTTTTTTTTTTTGGTTGTTGTTGTTTCAGCATGGTCTTGGTTACTGTTCTATTGCTGTGAAGAAACACCATTACCAAGACAAGTTGTAAAAAAAAAATGACTTGGGTTTTGCCTACAGAGTCAGAGGTTAAGTTCATGTTTATTGTGACGTGAAGTTGGGTTGTAGACAGGGAGGCATGAGGTCACAGCTGGAGCTGAGACCTTATATCTGATCTGCAGCATAAAGTAGCATGGGGTTTGGAAATCTCACAGCCCACCCCCAGTGACACACCTCCAGCAAGAACACCTCTTACTACTTCCCAAACACTTGCACTAACTGGGGACCAAACAGTCAAACATAGGAGACTTTTGGGGGACCATTCTCATTCAAAGCATGACAGAATGTGATCACTCATGGAAGCACTTCTATCATCCTAGTCATCTATGTGACATTGCCATTGGTTGAGATCTTCTTAATTTTAGGTGTAACTTATGACAGAATTACATTATGAGATTGTGTCTGTCATTTATCATGTTCAGTTTCAGAAAGTTGCCCTATTGAGGTGGAACATGAAGATGCAAATAGAAGTAATTTTGACACCATCCTTGCAACTTTCTTTCACTGTATTTGGTAATGGCAGGTGCGAAAGCTCTGCTGCCTCAGCATGGCTGACAACACCACTTAAGGAAGGAAGGGTTTATTTTCACTTATGGTTGGAGTCGCCAGTCTATCATGGCGAGGACTTCATGCTGGCAGAAGCCCGAGGCAGCTGGTCACATTGTCTTCCAAACAAGAAAGTAGACCGCAGTGGTGGGATATATTCAGCCAGATCTCACTCTTTTTATAAACCTAGCACTGATGGCCATGAAATGATGGCACCCATAGTCAGGGTGTTTTTTCTCGCCTCAATTAAATTAATCTAGATAATGCCTTAAACCATGTGAGGAAGTTTGTATTCCTGGTGAGTCTAGATGTGGTCAGGTTGGCAATCAAATTAGCCATCACTGTTCCCATGGCTTTTCCTTTCTACACATAGTGTCGCTTGGGTGAAAATCCTTCCCATATGGCAGCCATCCTGTGACTATACGAAGGGGACTCCAAAGACAGACTATAGAATCATAGCCTCATAGAGCAGAGAACAGAGCTATTCATTTGAACTGAGTCACTCACAGTTTTAACCAATCATGGCCTATTACACCACATATATTTTCTTGTATTTTGTAAAAGCTGTGTGTGTGTGTGTGTGTGTGTGTGTGTGTGTGTGTGTGTGTGTGTGTGTGTAAGCCAGTTGATACAGCGATTCCTGTTGCCTGAAGCTAGAGGTAAGAAAACTAAAAAATTTCCATATACATAAAGATCTTAGAAACCAATGGTGGTATACAAGTAAAAATAAAATTGCAGTTCCATGGTGTGCCCCATGAGAAAAACTCCTCAAACAGTGAGTGCACCCAAGAAATAGTCTAATTTTATACTAATA
Source organism: Acomys russatus (assembly GCF_903995435.1). Lineage (NCBI taxonomy): Eukaryota > Metazoa > Chordata > Mammalia > Rodentia > Muridae > Acomys > Acomys russatus. Next base: position 33,601,143 of record NC_067166.1, on the reverse strand, counting down.
TTCTATCCATTGCTATATTGGATTTCAGTTTTCATTACACAACAGTTCATATCAACTTATTCATATATTCTCTATGTCATCTGCAATCTAATTTTTAATGTAGTGGTTTAAGACTGACTTTTTCCTCTGGCTTTCAACCTTGACAACCTGTATCTTTCTACCTGTTTAGTTATGACTCTTGTACTGATATGAACTGAGATTTATTCGCTACATTTGTTGAATGAAAGCTGTATATAGAATTACACAACTTTGAGAGCTGCTGAGGTCACCAAAGAACAATCTCCTTTAAAGATGAGTCAGAGAGACATAACAGAAGAATTTGCAAATATCTTAAAAAAGATTGGCTAAGAATCAAAAAGAAAACGAACCTACAGAGTATGTTTTAGGTAGGGATAAAGAAACACCATTAACATTTAGGGTGACATAAAGTTGTATAGTTTTCATTATAGGCAGATATAAAACTAGTTCCTTGGAGTTGAACTGAAGATGGTCTCAAGCTAAAACTGAGGAGTTTGACATTGTCTTCAAGAACTATGAATAAATGTTGGAAAATGGGTTATAATTATATGAAAATTTAAAAATAAAGTGAAAAATTTAAGATTCATCTACCTTTTTCCATATTTGTTTTGGGGAATTGCCTTGAGCCAGACATTTTTCTGAAGATGGAATATTTCTGGTCAATATGAATGGTCTTAGAAGTTGGCTATAAAATTGACATAACCCTAATCTCTGACTACTTGTTGTGTATGACTAAACATTCTCTTCTCTAGACCTTGCCTTCTCCTTGAATCCAGGACATTCTATTTCTGTAGGCATCATAAAGTGGTGTCATTTTGCTGGGCATTATAAGGAAAGCCATCTTTGCAATCAGGTACCTGGGGCTCTGCATTGAATAAAGTTAAAACGCTGATGAATGGAAGAATATATTGCTTTCAGACAACTAAAAAGAGCAATGGTATTACAGGAAGTATGGGTAACATGCATTTTCCAAATTGCTACTGTTTAATGATTGTATTTTGCAAAAAAATCCCAGAACTGTTTAGAAAGTATGTCAAACGTGAACTCTTGCATAGTGTAGGTCTTATGGAGTTGAGTGATGTTAAACCAGGCTGAGTGGTTGGTAGGCTAAGCAATGTAGTCTGGTTTCAAGCCCAAGAATACCTAGGCATAGTCCCAAGAGAAGTTTGTAATCAAATGCAGCTTGCAGGGAGAGTTTCAAATCGTACATGATTTTCATAATGAGTGTTTTGGATTATCACAGTATGTTTTCCTATGCTCATTTTCATCTAGACGGAGGGGGGATTTCAAGAATCCGTGCCTTCTAATTTTTATTTCAGTTTCTTAAGGTATCGAGAATTTTCTTGCCAGAAGGATCCATGTAAAAATTAGGATCCATCTTGAAATTCAACTAAAGACTGCATCCCTAAGTTGTTACAAAAAATTGAGAGCTGAGCATATTGTAATCCTCAGAGCTGTCCCTAGACAGACAATATTGCAGAAGTTTTTGCCCATGTGTCTTTGTTTTGCAAATGAATATGCAACATTACACTAGAGTAACAAAAAAATTAATCTTGGAATCAGAAAGTCTAACAAATGTTGAGTTAAAAAACAAGTTAGTTAAACTCAGAGAAAGAAAAAGGAATAATCTACTAAATTTATTAGTGTCTCAAGTTATATAGTGATTTTTATTCCACTGACTGTCAAGGGGAAGGGCAACAGGAAATTGCACATAGGTTTAAATGATGTCTTCAATGAATAGCGAGAGTTGTTCCTGTAAATACCATACAATAAAGCTAAATTATTCAAATATTACTGAGAAATGTATTTTTAAGGCACCAGGCACATCGCCAACCTCATTTCAAAATAACAAGCCTACAGAAAACTAAAATATGCTAGTACACAAGCTATGGTTCACAACACCTATGCTTTTAAAATGTTAGAATTTTAGCAGAAAACCTGGGAGAATTGTCCTAGTTTCCTGGAGCTAACACAACAGACATGCCTTGGTAGAATGTATGTCAATCTGCAGAAAACTTTGCCTGCATCTTTTATGGAATATATTGTTTTTTAAGTTTCAGTTCCCACACTTTTTGCTCTTTTTCCTAATCATTTAATTAAACAGTCACATTATCATTAAATGATAAGGCACATGGTATTGAATTTTGCCTGCAGTTCAGACAATGAAGTGTGCTACTGAGCTAGCGAAACTAAGTCAATTGTTTAAAGAGATTTGCTTTATAACTCATTCAATTTCACCAAATTAGTTCATCATACCCAAAGTTTTGTGGCTTTTTGTAAAATACTGTAAATATGTTCAGTGAAATGTCTTTTCAGTTTATTAAATTTCCAGGTAGTACATAATTTTAGACTGTGTTCCATTCCATCAATTTTGTTGACTGTCTTGCAAATACATCCACGTTCAAGAGTGAAAATGCATACAGATCCTAAGGTTCTGTCATAGGCCCTGCCCTAACATGTGATGGTTTGCTTTCTAATACAAGGTAGCTTGTTAATATTTTCATAAAACCTTATGTTTTTGACTTAGGGATGTCACCTAAGGAACAAAGTCACTCACATTAGCAGTTCTGTTATATGTCTGTCTGCAGGTAGCACATATAATTCTACCACTATTTCTTCTGTATAATCCACTGGCTTTCTTACTTCATAATATATTTTGTTTTTTCATAATTTTAGTTTTTTTATTGTATACTGTCATGGTTTTATATAAATAAAAATGATTTTGAAACTGAGTCATAGAATTATCACAATACAAATGCCATGTGAATTGTTTTAGTAGTGAACTCTTCCTAGTTTACTGATATTTGTTATTTATATATACCTAAGATCATACAGTGAAAATTTTTATTAGGATGAATACTAAATTGAGGAATACTAGTTTACTTCTAATTAAAACTGGTTCTTTGTCTGAAAATCATTTTAATCTGATTATTTGAGTACTTATATGAAAATTCTTAGTTCTGTTGCTATTTTCATGCATTATTTGGTGGACATGTAAACCTTGTTTTTACGAAGAAACCTTGGGAGCCATCTACCTATGAGCCTTCATGTTTAACTATCTACCTACCTCTCCACTATTGAATCACCCACTGACCCATGCTGTAACATTCATCTGCCATTAATAGGGAATTCACGTTTTTAGCTTTAATCTAAATTTCAACACACCATTTGGAGAAAAGTACAAATCTCATTTGGTCTGAAAATAAACACTCTATGAGCCAAATTTCTCCACTTTCTTTCTCTGGCAAACTATTTTGAGGCTAGACAACAGATTTCTCTTGAAGTTCTTTTCATTTTAATACATCTGAATGCCAAGTGCAGTTTCCTGTAGGCTGTACCTAATCAATTAGCGCAACACACTGGCTGGGTGGTGGCCCTTCTGCGTGGACGAGTGAAGTTCTTGTCTTATTCTTGATCTTTCTACAGAATGAAAGTGACTTTTGCTAGGAATAACATTTTCTGGTTGTGCTGAGAGCGTTAGGTGATGCCATAGAAAAAGCCCTTACTTGACTGGGAGAGTGAAAAGTTTAATCAAGGATTTTACAGCAAAGTATAATTCTCACTTAGTTATTAAATATCACTTTACAGGCATTATTTCTCAAACATAAAGGTTACTTGTGATATGCAAATATATTTATACATATATGTCTTTATCTTGTCCTCTTTTTATATGAGGAATTTAAGTTATCAAAAGCCTTATACTTCCCATGAAAAAATTCAGTTAGAAACTAAGAAATCGAAAGGATTTAAATATCTATAAGTATTGCAGACAGCATGAAAATATCATGTTAACCTCTCATGTGAAATTCCAGAATATAATATATGATAAATCAATAAGTAAAAATGAGAAAAATCATTACAATAAATAAGAAACATACTCATTAGGAAAAAGGGCAGTGTTATAACACTAGTGGTACAGATAATAGAAATCATTTAAGTTTATAATATGCGAGAACATTAATTAAGACTATAAAGATAAATTTGAGAAAAATCTTTCAAAATATACAGCAGAATGTCATTAAGGTTGTAAACAAAAATATCATAAGTTTTAAGTTTTATTCTAGTATACCCAATATATAAAAAGTAATAGCTCCACATGTAATGTAAAAAATAAAAATAAAAAGATAAAACATAATATTCTTTTTTAAAAAATCACAAGAAAATATTTTCCTTGTTGCAGTGATTTTTTGAGTGTAAGCAGAGAGGTATAAAATAGATTTACACTAAAAAGAGCTTTAACAAAATTTTACAGTCATGTGTTCAAAGGAGAAATTTGTATACAGTGACAGGAAAATTAAAAACTAAAGAGACATGTCATCTCGATGTGGCCAGAAAAATCTCTCAAAGACAACACTGAAGTAAATGCATTAATGAAGGTGGGGTTTGGGGGCAAGCGACTGACCTTGGAAGAGCTTGGAGTAAGTGCTGAGCATTTTTTGTTTAGGAGAACAAGCTCAAAACGAAGGCGGTAGAGTACTAGAAAAATCCTCCTTTGGTAAATGAAATCAACTACGTAACACACCGAACATCTGAGAGAATTTATTAACGGCATCAGTGTGGAGCTGAGTGCGAGCACCATGCAACACACCTCTGCATGAGAGCGGTCATAACGCGTAGTCCTGGACACAGCGTTCTCTGCTCTCTTTCTCTGTACTGCTTTCTTTTCTGTTGGTTTGGTGGCTGAAGCAGGGTGACATTTCATCTCACTCTCAAAAGTCACACCCCTCGTGACTTGTTTCCTCCAGCAAGGTTGCACCACCTAAAGTTTCCACAGCCTCCCCAAATGGTACCACCAACTGCAGACAAAGTGTTCCAATCCGCGAGCATATGGGGAGGGGGCCCTCTCATTTAAACCAGCACGCGGTGTAAACTATCTGGAGTTTCACCGGTGTGGAAGGAAGAACAGCTGAGTTTTGAGGATGAGGGTTTACGAAGAGGTACTTCGACGAATTGAAATTCAGTAAGTAGCTGACATTGTCAGAAATAAAATAGATTTCACTAAGGCCGTTATCCCAAATCAACAAATAAAAGTGAGTACAAAGCTCATGGTGATATGTACATCAACAGAAAGACACAACATGCTCCTGAGGAAAGATGGAACTTGAGCATATGGTTAGGGGTCTAATTCTTTTTTTTTTTTTTTTTTTTATTAATTTATTCTTGTTACATCTCAATGTTTATCCCATCCCTTGTATCCTCCCATTCCTCCCCCCCCCATTTTCCCATTATTCCCCTCCCCTATGACTGTTCCTGAGGGGGATTACGTCCCCCTATATATTCTCATAGGGTATCAAGTCTCTTCTTGGCTACTTGCTGTCCTTCCTCTGAGTGCCACCAGGTCTCCCCCTCCAGGGGACATGGTCTAATGTGAGGCACCAGAGTATGTGAGAAAGTCGGGTCTAATTCTTATAATAAAATCATAGAGCTATTTGGTTCTTTCAAACTTTTCAAATCTGTAGATTTTGTTAAAACTAAAACCAGGTGAAAGGAGACGTTCTAAAGCTAATCAAAATAGCAAATGAATTCAAAAAGCCTAATCACAATTTTGGAAGACATTTGTATAGCTCCTGGTTTATTCAAAGAACAGACCCAAACAATGGACAGATTCAACTGCAGGGCTTTTTGTTTGTTTGTTTGTTTTGTTTTGTTTTGGTGGGATTTTTTTCCTCTTCAAAGGATTTTATTTTTATATCTGCTCAGGGATTGAGAGATGGATTAGAGATTAAGAGTACTAGCTGTTCCTCCAGGGAATCTGAGGTATGTCCTAACACCCACGTAGTGATTTATAACCCTCGGTAGCTCCAGTTCCAGAGGATCTGAGACTATCTTCTCACCTCTGGTGGTATTGAGCATGGACATTGGGCATTGGCCATGAGGTGCATGCAGGCAAAACACCTATGTATATAAAGTTAAGTAAGTATTAAAGTAAATACATATTTAAAAATAAAATAAAATATATATCCTTGACATCTCCTTGACTATATTTGAAATTAGATAATATAGTATATTTTTAAAAAAATATTTATTTATTATTATGCGTACAGTGTTGAAGAGGTCATCAGATCACATTATAGATGGTTGTGAGCCACCATATGGTTGCTGGGAATTGAACTCATGACCTCTGGAAGAGCAATCAGTTCTCTTAACTGCTGAGCCCTTTATTATATTCTTTCAGTGTTTCTCTTATTTACTTTCAGTATTCACCACAAGATAAACATATCTTCTAAACTACCATGGCTTTTTTTGAGGGGGTCAAATTGAATAATGCAAATAGCAGACAAGTTCAGGATTCCAAGCCAGCAATATAAGACAAATAAAGTAAATCAACAACAAGTATTTATAAAAACGGAAAAATAATTAACTAAATCAATGAAATCCAATCGAAATGATTTAATTAATACATTAAATAACCATCATGCAGTCACCTTTGTAATGTTAGTTATGTCAGACACATGCTGTAATAAGCTTTTCCTATGAAGTTAATTGACTTTCTGTGTGAAACATTTATTTCATGTTCAAATTGTATAGTGTTTGGATATTTAAAAAATAAAGAAAAGGTGGTTTCATTTATAATGAAAATACATGGTTCAGGAAGAGCTGTGTTTGAAATGGCACTGGGGGGCGGGGCCTCTTTGGGAAGAAGGCATAGGGGCTCACACCACGAGCTGGGGCATATGGCTACAGTTCATTCTTCTGTAGTGGAAGACACACGATGGCAAGCCATGGAAACTAAGTGACACATGTGGGGACAGGATATAGAGGCACCCAAACTATTGAGGACTACACGCTTTGCTACACTATGTACCCAAGGTTACTTTAGGAGCTGAAAAAAAAAAAAAAGAAAACTTCATGAGTAATTGGAAGAGAACCTGGGGCAGCAGCCTACTGATAATCAGATCAGCTGGAGGGTGGCTATGAATAAACTGATGAAGTGTTCATTGAAGTGGAACTCAAGAGATGGGTAGACCGGAGCGCTGAACATTTGTGGTATTGATACCGATTATATTTATAAACAAACCTGACTCAGAGTAAAAAGACCACATCAACAGCCAGATTGGGAAATTTCGGAAGCAAAGTTCGGTGGAAGCCATTTAAAAAGAAGTCAGAATTTCTGTGGTTGTTTAATATGTATTTGGAGGAAGGCTTCTTTCTCATTTACCGTCATTGTTTTGGACAAGAAAAGTTAGTGCATAAGTCATCTTTCATGACCATATTTAGTATGCACAATGTTACAGGAAAAAAAAAAAAAAAAGGAAAGTCCTCATGGCTATAATTATGAAGAGGGAGATCAGAGCCAGTTCTAAAGTAAATGGCCATTGAAATAGGCTAATCCTTGAAGCATTTCTTTTACTGCAGTTGTCCACATGACTTTAATTTGCCTGCTTGTTTAATTGATGTAGAATTAGCCAAGTTTTCGCTTGGTATGCACGTGCTTATAAACTATATCTTTGCCCTATGTTGGTTAATCTCAACGAATTTTTCACTTTAATGATTCTTATACAAATAAATGCAATAAAGTTCTCTGTATATATTTGGTTCAGTAAATTCCTCCTGTTTTTGTTGTCTGAAAATGTTAAGACTCAGCTTTCCCCGTTGCCCAGGCATGGATCCATGCAGCGTTGTTCTTGATTCCCGTGGTCCCGTGGTAACTTAAAGGAAACTTACACAATAATTGGGAGCCATTGGATGTCCTGCGGATGTAGGACAGTGTTCTTGACTTTCAGATAGGCTAGCACATCTACAAAAGGAAGAGTGAAGGTATCTATATCATAAATCTGAAGAGTACCAGGGAGAAGCTATTGCTTGCAGCTCGGCCTATCATTGCCACTGAGAACCCTGATGATGTCAGCATCATCCCCTCCAGGAACACCGGGCAGCTAGCCCTGATGAGGTTTGCAGCTGCCACTGAAGCCACTCCCAATGCTAGCCGCTTCTCTCCTAAAACCTTCACTAACCAGATCCAAGCAGCCTCCAGGAAGTCTCGGCTTCTAGTGACTGATCCCAGGGCTGACTACCAGTCCCTCACAGAGGCCTCTTGTGTCAACCTGTCCTCCGTCACTCTGGGTAACACACATTCTCCTCTGTGGTGTGTGAACATTGCCATCCCATGCAACAACAAGGGGGCTCTCTCAGTACGTCTGATGTGGTGGATGCTGGCACGTTAAGTACTCCGCATGCGTGGCACTATCTCTCGTGAGCATCCTTGGGAGGTTATGCCTGATCTTTACTTCTACAGAGGCTCAGAAGACCTTGAGAGAAGAAGCAGGCGTTGCTGAGAAGGCGGTGACCACGGAGGAATTCCAGGGCGAATGGACCGCGCCACCTCCTGAGTTCACTGCCGCTGAGCCAGGGGTGGCAGGTGTCCTCGGTACTCATCCAGCAGTTTCCTACTGAGGACTGGAGTAACCAGCCAGCCATTGGGGACTGGTCAGCAGCTCCCAAAGCTTCAGGCCGTGGAGTGGGTTGAGGCCAGCACTAAATGGTTCTGAGTTCCTCTGCAGACACCCGAACAGAGAGGAAAAAAGATGGAAGGAAAATAAAGTTCCTAAAATCTAGGGTGGCAGGAGGTAGGGGCGGAGTTAAAACCCATTTCCTCTTAATGTGCTAAACCTAGTGGTTAATCAAGAAGACAGTAAATTGACCTCGTTATGTACTGTAATTTAGGTAGTGGCAGACGTGAGAACAAAATTCTCCTTCAGATTTGAAATATTTCTATTACATTTATAAGCTTAAATATGGCTTGTATCATGCCATGTGCCCTGGAAAAAAAGCAGGGCGTGCAAGAAGGAGAAATGACAGCAGGGAAAGGCAGTCACCTTTCTACGCAGCATCGGGATACTTTAGGGAACCGAAGGAGAAGGAAATGTTGTCTGAATATTTGACTTGGATACATAATGTTTTAACTTACAGCATTATGTTTCCATTTATTTGAACAGTTTGTCTAAATTTAGTTCCTTCAGTATAGCCCCAGACTATTTCCTTCTTCCAACTAGATGAAATAATTATAGTTTCTTTTTCCCCTTGAACAAAAGCAAATCAAGCAAACCTGAAAGACTTGTGTTTTCCTATTTATTCCTTTTGTGTATTTCTGGGAAGTATGAAGCCAACTGCTGCTTATTCCTGTGGTAGCAAATATTCATATTTTTATCAGAGGATTTGCTGATGTTTGACTTGCTTTTTAATCCCACATTTTACTTTCACTAAGAAATATGGCAGCAGATCATCATTATTTGGGGATCATTGCTGGGTGTGGTGATTGTAGAAATTTATAATAATAATGGTAGTGGGGCATAGCATGGAGCACATGCCCTGTTAAGAAATTATTTCCCAGTTTAAATGTTTTAATGCCTTCCCTCTGACATGTCTCTTAGTACCTAGTATGAGCAAAATGACTTAAGGAAAATTAATAGGTAGCCCCTATACACGTACATAAACAGCAACTTTACAAAGTGACAAACATCAAAGTCGGGAAAATCAATCCCACGGTAACTCAACTGAGAACGACCACAGCAGTCATCTGCAGAATATATCTGAGATAACTCTTTGAGCTGCCATAAATGATATGACAAAATGACTCTGAGGTATTGGGATTTTTTTTGAGCATTATTTGACTCAATGGTTTCTGTGTCAGCTGTTTGTTGAACAACTTTAATATCCTCTGTGATGTAGAGCAGGGAACAAGACGAAGTTCTTCCTTGGTGAAGAAATCTGGGTCTGAATCCTTGGGATGTTTGCTCTAAGATAGTAACCATCTCATTGGTATGATGGCATGATTAAAAATAAGGACTGTTGGCTATATGTGCATAAAAGGGGAAGACTAGGAATAAACACCCAGATACTAAAAAAGTTTATTTGGGAACAGCACAGTTATGGATAATTCTATTTTTCCATTCTTTTGTTCTGAGTAGGGAATATGGGCTTTGGACTGCCATGGAGTCGGTTGGAACTCACAATTGTCTCTTATCCATCTTTCATGTCACTTATGTATGTATCCATGTAACTCATGGGTTATAATGTCAAGTTAGAATGGGTGGTGGGAGTGGTTTAGGAGTCAGAGCTAGATTAGCGTTAGGATTCTGTCCTGCACTTTCCCAGTTCCAAGGTCTGTGCTTAACAACTGGGAAACCAACAGCTTGGTAATCATCCAGTACTTGCATGAATTCATTGACAGCAAGATATGATCAAATCAAGTCATTGATTGACTCTAACTAATGTAAAGCTATATGTAAGCCGTAGTCACCCTACTTTAGCACAAATATAATTGTTTTTAATGTTCAGGAAGTGCCTGAGATACACAAAGGTTGTTAAAATATGCTTTATACTACATGTGACTTAAACATCTGACTTCCAAAACTGTTTATTTGAAAATTTCTTATTTATGTATGAAAGTTGCTTCCAACATAGTTTCTTAAAACTGAACTAACCATGCCCTTCAAATGTTTTGATATATGTCACCTTATATCAAACCATAAGGCACAGTGTCTTAGTCAGATCCTTCAATCTTCATGATTAAAATTATTCACTATCATTAATAATCCAGTGGGGAATATTATGCACAAGCTTTGTTACTCCAGTCTCTCATAACACATCTCTGTCAGGAAGTCAATGGTAAAACAGAGTCACCAAATCCCTAGTAGTGTCCGGGTCTCTATATACCACAACAACTCAGTATTGAGTTAAGGGTCTCACCATATGCTTCCAAGCTCAGTTCTTTCATTGTTATTTGTGGGGGAATTTTCCCTTATTCTAGTGGCCTTAGCTTATATTTCTTCCTTAAACATATCTAGATGTACAAAACTTAATGACTGCTTTAGATGTTCTAAGTGGAAATAAGTACCTTCTCCATGAAGCGTTCTACAGTCAACTAGAAATTATTTACTATCTTTTACAAACTTATGCCATGTCCAAGTTATATAGTTAACATGACATGGTTATGCAAACTTATTCTGTCTGTGCCCACATATTGAACTAGTTTGTTCAATAGTAGAATGTACTGTTAGCATTCAAAAGTGTTGATTTTTCTTCTGACCAAACACCAAATACTCCTAATATTTGCTTTCTCTATCATTCTCATGATAAGATTTCAGTAGAATTTATCAAAATAATTGCATGAATTTACTTTTTGGTATGAAATTTATTAATTGAAAAATGTATTTTTAATTAAAAATTTAAATCCTAAAATTCATTAATTTCTAAACTAGTCTCCATATGCACAAAAATTAACAAAACCCTTTACTTGGAGATTTCTTTTGGTGAAGAATTCTGGAGATTTTTTTTTATGAACCTAAAACATGTCTTCTGATAGTATGTTGTGAAAGCCCTGAAGAACTTATTTAAAAGAAACTTCACACACTAATGTGAAAAAGTGGCTTACATAGAAATTAACAGATAACTTTAAGTGTAACTTGCATCTTCCTTTTATTCAAAATAAGTATTTCTCATTGGATTGGGAAACCAAGTAAAGTCAAAATTTTCAATTCAATGTGATCTGTGTGTTAAAAAAAAATGTGGCTGTAGTTGGTATTGTCTCATGACTTAAATTGAATCATATGATAGACAGTCACCTAAAAAAATAAATGGACTTTGTAAAGATACATAAAGAAAAGGAAAAACCCCCTCTTGTTCAAGAAGGGCAAATGACTCTATAGCATATATTTATTCTTTTTAATATTTACATTTCATTATTGGATTTTTCAATACCTTTTATTCAGTAGAGTCAGAGTATGGGGAAAACATTTTCTAAAATTGATGTGTTGTTTATCAATCAATTTGAAGTTTTCCAAAGTGTTTGAAAGTGCACAATTCAGAGAAGTAAAGCCCTTATAGATGCTGTATTATCCATCTTTTATGCTTCTCCATTCTTAGACCAAAGTATCTGTGCTCAAGCCACATTTAGGATTTGTGAGAACCTGTGCCACCAAATTTTGTTTCAGAGGCCTCATCAGTAGATTCTTCATGGGTGTGGTACCATAAAAGTACTGAAATTTAAGGTCTGCAATCCCAACTCATGTGGATCTGTTGACAATAATCCTTTTAGGCTATGGTAACATTTAGCCGTTTTGGTGTATTTTTATTGCGCTCTACACTTTTATCTTCTCTTGAATTCCTGATCATCCTAGTTGTAGGTTTTCAATTTTATGATGCTCTGCCTCCTTCATGCTTCTTTTTCTTCTCATGGTCTTAAGGCACACTTAACGCACTCTACTCCTTTGGGGTCGAGCATCAACTCTCACAATTCTCAAATGTGTATCTGTTTAAGACACACTTGGATCCATTTTCCCGCCAAGAAGTCGCATTAAAGTTATAAATGGCAAAACTGAAATTTGAATCCAGACCAATAGACACCAAATCCCAAACCCTTAAACATTTCTTTGGTGCACAACAACTTTGTAACTAAAGTGTGATTTTTTTTACCCCCCTGAGATAACTTATAACTTTAACTATTCTCATCATTATGTCACATTAACCAATTGCCATTTATTGGCCCTATATACTGGGTGCTTGCCTACTCTATACCTTTTCCAGATGTTGCGCTAATTTTCACAGCTGTGTCCTTCACAGATCAATCTGTAGGCTGTGTAATCACCATTACTACTAAGGGCTAGTGAGATGTCAAAGATAGACTGAGTGCTAGAAGATACGCCATTTTCCAAAAAAAGATCCTTTAAGCAAACAAACACTGAAATGTCTGCCTTATAAGAAGAGGTACCATAACAAGTGAATTAGACTTTGTGATGTTTAGGAACAGTGCTTATCATGACGTTGAGAGCCTGTACCTCTCGAGAGGCTATGCCGTTTCATTTCTAATGGCAGGTGTGCAGGTAAGCACATATGCATGCCTGTGTGTGTGTGTTCCAACCATCCGCAGCCTCTGATACCAACCCTCTCTCCTCTTAAACACAGGTTGTTAGGCAGAACAAATAGAACAAAAATCATGTATATTTCCTGTGGGACTATGGGTGTGAAGTAGTTGGATTGCTTGTATTTAGACCAGTAAGGGTGGTTGGATTAATGCAGGGCAATCACTTGCCCAGACTGTTCACTTTGGGTCAGTGGTTACCCCTTGGCAGCAATAGGACCAATGGGCTTTGGCTCTTTCAAGGAAGATAAAACACAATAGATGTCTTTATCATATGACCTCACTTAATAGTGGAGAGCACAGTAATTGTCTCTCTGTGTCATGGCTGACCTGAGACTTAATTCTTGGGGTGCAGCAGGATGGCTGTTACCACACGGACCTCAGCAGACCAAGAGGATTCCTCCCACTGTCTTCTTTCCTGAAGGAAACTATGGGCAACTCCTTTGCTGCTTGGCATTTCTTCTTGGCACATGAGACCTCATTGTTTCAAAGTTTCCACTTGGAATATTCAAACACCAAGGGTTAATCTACATTTTAAAACAGACGTCTTTGAAGAAAATTATGCCATAAATGAGAAACCTGTGTGGAGTTCTGGGTTCTCTATGTTAGCTTTGGCAGGGCAGGAGCCTGTTTTGATGATAAAGCCAGCATTGGAAACCTGTATTTTATATCACAGGAAAACTAAGCACATTTAAAATACTCCACATTTGCCTTTTGACACTCCATAACCAATAGATGAACTTTAATTTCTGGGCGGCCTCCCAGTGATTAATGCCTTTACATTTATGACGTGAGAGGAATGAGCCGTATGTTACAGTTGGTCTTCTGTCCGTTTCTGAGGAGAGACTGTGCCAGGATTTTGATGTGCACTCATTCTGGCACCAGGCTTCACACTTCTCACCCAGCACAGAGCCAGCTCACAGATCCTCTTCTGCACAGCAACTCCAGACATACAGCTTGATTTGAAGGCGGCCTCCTAAAATGTGGCAGTCGCTGTCTTCCTTTTCCTATGTAGAGCCTCTTTGTGGGGCTAGAAACTCTCTAAGCTACTCCATAAAGCAGCCTTGCAAATACTGTGCTTCTCTCTGTATTGTTCTCTGAAACAATGTCTACCAAGGTGGGGCTTCAATATACAGGACTAGCTCAAATGGCTTTTAGTATTATGTACTTATTAGTCAAAGGAAATTATTAATTTTGTCTATGGTATTTGAGATGAGCCATCTTGCATTTTGTGCTTGTGGGGGAGACAACATTAGAGTGGGCAGAGCTTCAAGGCCTTTTCTCTTTGGTACATTCAAGTTCCAAGGAGAAAAATGGCATTCACTAAGTCATGTAGGGTTGCAGCAAGTGCTTTCCATCAAAGATTTGTGTATATTTTCCTTTGTAAGGCACATGGAAGAACTCTGCTTCTTTCTCATGTGGCCATATAAATTGATTTAAAATTGAGAAAAAGTGACATGTGTTGCTCTAAATTGTAGTACTGGGGCGGGTGAGTGATTTAGCACTCTTCTGTTGCTTCTGTAGTAATGAGAGCAGCATGGACTGTGGCGGGGCCTCTGAGTACAGAGAAACTTTTTACACCAGCATTATAATTGAGGCCTGGGCAAGAACGACTTATTTCGGCCTTGACTACTAAGTTGAGATTTGTTCAACACTGTATCTAAACTACTGGCATGCAATTGTGGTTAAGCAGAACAGAGATAGAGCTAGCTCTTCTATCCTTCATGTGTAGGCATCGGAGTATTAAGGAACATTCCTCCACATAGAAAACAAAGATCTGTAGAAGTTAGGTGTGGTCACTCAAGCCTGTACTTTTGGTGCCAAAGCATTAAGACAGAGCATCTGCTCATCCAGCCAGGAATACATAGTGACAGCTAAGCTAAAAAATACATGAACGATCAGACAACAAGTAAATCGCCTTTAGTTGTGTCATCACTTTCCAACTTTCTGCATATAATAGGCTAAATATATCAGAGTCCAAGTCAAGAAGGAGCTGGGTGGACCTGCTGTATTCTCCAGCCACTAGCACCATTCATCAACTTACATTTTACTTTCAACTTCACCTGAATCATGTCAATTTCTTCTTACATCAGTAAGAAAGCTGTAGGAAGTGATGATGGTGGTATCATAACACATTTTGCAGGATGTCATCTGGTCTCCGAGCATCTTATTTTTGTTGCTTCTTAAGAATATGAATGTGAAAAGAGCCTTGGGGTGGGAGGGTTCTAGAATGAATGTTAGCTTCTAACTCATAGTATCTTGTCTTTTCAACCCTTCTCTTTGACAAAAAAAAGTAAAAATATAATTTGCACCTCAGATAAATTTTAGTATCATGGTTAGCAAGTTACATGGCAAAGGTTAAAAAGATTTTGCTAATGGAATTTAGGTTACTGATCAATTGACTTTGAATTTCCAAAGACATTGCCATGAAAAGGCATAATTTGTATCAGATGAGATCTCAGTTTGATCATTTCTAGCTTCATCCATTTGTTCACAAATTTCAGGATTTCCTTGTTTTTAATAGCTGAGTAGTATTCCATAGTGTAAATGCACCACAATTTATTTATCCATTCTTCAACTGAGGGACACTTAGGCTGTTTTCATGTTCTGGCTATTATGAATAAGGCCACTATGAACATGTTTGAGCATATGTCCTAGTTGTGTGGTGAAGCATTTTCTGGGTATATTCCAAGGAGTGGAATAGCTGGCTACTGAGGAAGCCCTATTCCCAGTTTTCTGAGAAAGCACCAAATAGATTTCTAAAGTGGTTGTAGAAGTTTGCATTCCCACCAGCAATGAAGGAGTGTTCCTCTTTCTCCACAACCTCACCAGCATGTAGTGTCACTTGAATTTTTGATCTTAGCTATTCTGATGGGTGTAAGATGGAATCTCAGAGTTGTTTTGATTTGCATTTCCCTGATGATTAAGGACATTGAGCATTTCTTTAAGTGTTCCTCAGCCATTCGATATTCCTCTGTTGAGAAATCTCTGTTTAGTTCTAGAAATGATCATAATGAGTGAGTTAATCCAGAAGCAGAAAGACTCAAATGGTATATACTCATTTATATCTGGACACTAGCCCAAGGGGCATGTTCCATGAAAGTCTTCACTTACCAGGAAAGTGGCACAGAGGGGAGGACATCCTATTGGGACCCTAGGTGAGAGAAACATGGAGGAATGGGGAAATAGAAGGATCCAGAGGGTCCCAGAAAGCTACAAGAAGAACATTATGACCAGTGGATCTGGGCCCGGGGGTCCTTCTCAAACTATGACACCAGCCAAGGACAACTCATGCAGTAAACTTTGAACCCCTACACAGATCTAGCCAATGGACAGGACATTCTCCACAGTTGAGTAGAGAGTAGGGACTGACCTCCGGTGCCCCATATTTGACCATATCCCCTGGATGCAGAAGTCTGGTGGCACTCAGAGGAAGGACTGAGGTCTATCAAGAAGAGACTTGATATCCTATGAGCATATACAGGGTAAGAAGGTCCCCCTCAGTCACTTTTTTTAGTTAATTTTGTATCCAGCCAATTTGCTGAAGGTGTTTATCAGCTGGAGGAGTTCTCTGGTGGAAATTTGGGGGTCACTTATGTACACTATCCTATCATCTGCAAATAGGGATAATTTGACTTCCTCTTTTCCCATTTGGATACCCTTGTTTTCCTTTTGTTGTCTTATTGGTCTGGTTAGAACTTCAAGAACTGTATTGAAAGAATATGGAGAAAGTGGGCAGCCTTGCATGGTCCCCGATTTTAGAGGAATTTCCTTGAGTATCTCTCCTCTTAATTTGATGTTGGCTATGTCTTGCTGTATATAGCCTTTATTATGTTGAGGTATGTGCCTTGTATCCCTGATCTCTCCAAAAATTTAAACATGAATGGGTGTTGGATTTTGTCAAATGCTTTTCTTGCATCTAAGGAGATGATCATATGATTTTTTTCTTTCAGTTTGTTTAGATGGTAGATTACATTGATGAATTTCCATATATTAAACCATCCCTGCATGCCTGGAATGAAACCTACCTGGTTATGATGAATGATATCTTTGATATTTTCTTGTATTCATTTTGCAAGTATTTTATTGAGTATTTTTGCATCAATGTTCATAAGATAATTTGGTCTTAAATTCTCTTTTTTTGTTGGGTCTTTGTGGGGTTTAAGTATCAATGTGACTGTGGCCTCATAGAATGAATTTGGTAATGTTCTATCCATTTCTATCTTTTGGAGTAGTTTGAAGAGTATCAGTATTAGCTATTCTTTGAGGGTCTGGTAGAATGCTACACTGAAACTATCTGACCCTGGGATTTTTTTGGTTGGGAGATTATCAATGATTACCTCTATTTCTATAGGATAAATAGGATGGTTTTATTTGTATATCTGATCTTGATTAAATTTTGGCAAGTGGAATCAATCAAGAAAATTATCCATTTTCCTTAGATTTTCAAATTTTGTGGCATATATGCCTTTAAAGTGTGATCTTATGATTCTTTGTATTTCTACAGTGTCTATTGTAGTGTCTCCCTTTTCATTTATGATGTTGTTGATTTGTATAGTGTCTCATTGTCTTCTTTTTTTAGTTTGGCTAATGGTTCATCTATCTTGTTGATTTTCTCAAAGAACCAACTCCTGGTTTTGTTGATTCTTTGAATTGTTTTCTTTGTTTCTAATTTATTGATTTCAGCCCTGAGTTTGATTATTTCCAGAAATCTCCCCCTCTTGGGCATTTCTGCTTCTTTTTTTCTAGGGCTTCCAGATGTGTCATTAAGTTGCTTATGTGGGATATTTCCAATTTCTTTATAAAAGCACTTAGTGGTAGGAATTTTCTTCTTAGCATCGCTTTCAATGTGCCCTACAAATTTGGGTCTGTTGTTCCTTCATTTTCATTGAATTTCAGGAAGTCCTTAATTTCTTTCTTTATTTCTTTCATGACCCAGGTGTCATTAAGCATAGAGTTGTTTAGTTTCCATGTGTGTTTAGGCTTTTTGTTATTTCTGTTGTTGTTGAAGTCCAGCCTTAGTCCATGGTGATTTGATATGATAGAAGGTATTATTTCAATCTTATTGTATCTGTTGAGGCTTGCTTTGTGACCTACTATGTGGTCAATTTTGAAGAAGGTTCCATGGGATGATGAGAAGAAGGTATAATTCTTTGTGTTTTGGTAAAAGTTCTGTAAATATCCATTAGATCCATTTGATTCATGATGTTGGTTAATGATGTTATTTCTTGGCTTAGTTTCTGTTTCAGTCACCTATCCTTCTGTGAAAGTCGGGTGTTGAAGTCTCCCACTATTAATGTATAGGGGTTGATGTGTGGTTTAAGCTTTGTTAATAGTTTTTACAAATGTGTGTGCCCTCGTACTTGGAGCATAAATTTTCAGGATTCTGATGTCATCTTGCTTGATTTTACCTTTGATGAGTATGAAGTGTCCTTCCTCATTCCTTTTGATTAATTTTGGTTGAAAGTCTATTTTATTAGACATAAAAATGGCTACACCAGCTTGCTTCTTGTGACAGTTTGCTTGGAATATTTTTCCAGCGTTTTACCCTGAGGTAATGTCTGTCCTTGTGGTGAGATGTCTTTCTTGAATGCAGAAGAATGTTGGATCTTGTTTATGCATCATTCAGTTAGTCTGTGTCTTTTTATTGGAGAATTGAGCCCATTGAGGTTGCAAGGTATTAATGACAAGTGACTGTTAAGTCCCTTAATTTTTGATGTGGGTTACAGTAGAGAGTTTGTGTGGTTGTGTTTTTGTGATGGCGTACTTATCTATTTCCTGTGTAGTTTTGGCTGTGGCTTATGTCTTTGGGGTGGAGTTTTCCTTCTAGTAACTTCTGTAAAGCCAGTTTTGTGGAAAGGAACTGTTTGAATTTGTTTTTGACATGGAATATTTTGTTTTCTCTGTCAATGTTTATTGATAGTTTCGCTGGGTATTGTAGTCTGGCCTGGCATCTGTAGTCTCTTAGGGTTTGAATGACCTCTGCCCAGGCCCTTCTGGCTTTTATGGTCTCTGCTGAGAAGTTGGGTATAATTCTGATATGTTCGCCATTGTATGTTACTTGGCCTTTTTCTCTAGTTGCTTTTAGTATTTTTTTCTTTGGTCTGTATATTTTGAGTTTTTATATTATATGGCGGGAAGATTTTCTTTTCTACTCTATTCTATTTGGTACTCTGTAGGCCTTTTATATGTTTATATTCCTCTCTTTTTTTTATATTGGAGAAATTTTCTTCTATGATTTTATTGACAGTATTTTCTAGGCTTTGGAGTCCAGTGTCTGCTCTTTCCTTGATGCCTCTTACTCTAAGGTTTTGTCTTTTCATGGTGTCCTTGATTTTTTGGATACTTTATGTCAGGAATTTTTCAGATTTAGCATTTTTTTCGATGGTTGCTTCGAGTTCTACGATTGTATTTTTTAGTCTCAAGATTCATTCCTCCATTTCTTAGATTCTGTTAGAGAAGCTCACCCCTCTGTTGCTTCTTTTCTTCTCTAAGGTCTCTCATTCCCATTTTTCTTCTGTCTGTGCTTTTATCACTGTTTCCATCTTCAGATCTTGAAATGTTTTATTGATTTCCTTCATCTGGTTGTTTGTATTTTCCTGAGTTTTTTCCAGTGCCTCTCTACAGGCCTTTTTAAAAAAAAAAAAAAATTTTTTTTTTTTTTTTTTTTTTTTTTTTTTTTTTTATGTCTTCCACCTGTTTGGCAGCGTTTTCCAGCATTTGATTATGGATTTTATTCCTCCATTTCATCCATCACCTTCTCCTCTGTTTCCTCCATTATCTATTTCATTACTAAGGATTTGAGGTCATTTTCTTGTATTTCGATTGTGTTTGAGTTCTCAGGGTTGATTTCTTTGGGATAGCTGGGATCTGGAGGTGCTGAGTTGTTTTGGTTTTGTTGTTTGTGTTCCTATGCTGTCCTTTAGTCATCTTGCTATCTCTGACCTTAACCCTAACCCTAACCCTAAGGGTTCTCTAGTTCTTGCAGTCTGCGGCTCCCAGTCCAGTCCATGGTCTCTGTGCAGTAGATCAGATATAGTGTGTGATAGGTTCACCCTCTTGGAACCTCTCTCAAATGAGATTTTAGACAGTTTATTAGAGATTGGAATAAATTGTCTATTGGCTTAAGGGAGAAAAAGTCATCCTGCAAAGGGACTACTGAGAATGCCCTATAGCAAGGCCTAACATTTCCTTATCAAACAGGGTCCTTGGATAACATTTATCAAGAAGATCAGGACTGTACTAGTCTTCTCATGACCCAAGGGAATTTGAAAGTGGATCTTTCTCTAGTTGATTCCCAGAGTCACAGACAAACACAGTTAGCACCTGAATTTTGCCTTGCAAAGCCATGAGCTAATGATACAGCTAGAATTTTTCAGACCCTTGCCTAGTGGAAACTGCTGAATAATGTGTTTATTATTGTCTTGAGCTGCTGTATTTTCAATTCATCAATGGTAAAAATTTGCATTGTTACCACAGAATACTCAAATGTAAACTATCAGTAGCTCTTGTTACTTCAGAATGCAAAGTCTGCATTTCACCAGCACCAAGAGTGTTGTATTTCAATAGGCAGAATCAGTCATTACTACTGCCAAGAGACAGGGAGTACCCCAAGGTGATTTTGATACACCAGAAAATTGTCAGTACTTCTGGCAAACAAAATTGTGTCTTTTCGAGCATATTCTGGAATCAGAATTATGAGGATCATAATGAAGCACAACCAGATGGGAATGAGTATGGTTGGTAAGAAGAAAGAGCCCTCTGTTTGTTTGTTTGTTTGTTTCTCCCATTCACCTTAACACATGCTTTTGAAGATGACTGCAAAGCAGTGAACACATTTGGTAAAACACTATTTGAGGTCAGAATCTTTCCTGATGTATCTCAGTAGCTGGATTTATTATGTCTTAAATCAAACAAGATTAATAAAAATTAATACAGGAAAGTGTATTATGATAAAAAAAAAAGACAGAAAAGCAGCAAGAATGTCAGTCAAACTGAAAGTTCTCCAAGAAAAACCGGACTCCATTTGCCACCTACATGAAATAGTTTCATAAAGAGATGATGATGAATATTGATAGTGGTGTGAAATGATTTTTTTGGTCTTTTAATCAAACCACAAGGTATAGAACCACGATGACCTTACATGTGGAGTCAGAGTTGTGCAGAGCTGTTTTCCAGATGAGGTCACCACTAACATATCATTCTATGATAACAGAATTGCGGACCCATCATTTGGGAAAAAATGATAACAATAGTGTTTAAAATGTGCTCTTCCTTGAGAGAATGCGTTGTAGATCTTATCAGAAACAATACAAACATGACTTGTGTGCAAAATAGTTGGGGGTCTATGGCCAAACATATTGGGGAAATGTTGAACTGAAACTTCTCTCATTGACTGATCACATAACTAGAAAGAGTATGATTTACTGATTTTTAGGTACAACATTCCTCCATCACTGGAGGCCATCAGTTTTCTGAGGATGACCTCAATGGTGTCAAGACCTACCAAACACTTTCTATTCTCACATTCTACCATAGCATAATACTTCAAAGACTTCTAGGTTACCTCTTTCACGGACTCTCTTTGTCCTTCATTTACTGTTAGGGACACACGCTTCTCTCATCTTTGGCAGTGTATGTGTGACATTCTGAAACAGTGATCTTTCAGGTATCCTAACATAGTGATTGGCAGTGCCGCTAGTTAAAATACTGGTGAGTGGGGCTTTTCTCTGGGGATACTATCTGACCTGATATCATCTTTCCTTAGTTGTCTACAGTTCTTTGACTGGGATTTGGACTCCATGAGACTTCTTTCTTCCTTGTCCATGGTAATATGCTTATTGACATATTCTTTGTTCACACACACACACACACACACACACACTTTAAAAAAAGCAAGTGGTGGGTACATGGGAAGACTTGGAGGTGGGAAAAGGGGAGGGGAGACTGTAATTTTACTTTAATCTATGGTAGCTAGGATTGTATAAGATGCAAAGTTAATGATTTTCTTGTTTTGATCATCTTTGCTTCCCCTTCGCTTCCCCATCTTATGAAAGCCATCTTCCTAGTTCTCAGGAATATTACTTCATGCATGTGTTACTCACAACTTTTATTTGTCTTTCTACTTAGAATAGCCACAGGTGCATATTATTTTAACCAAACAAAGATTATACCCTGATTATTTAAGATCAATAAATTAGAGTGCATTGTGAAGGATTCATGATGTTCCTATTTCAATTTATATTTATTTACAATTTTAAATGTGTTTAGCAGCCTTAAAAATCTTATTTAAGCATCAAAGCAGCCTTTTTTTTTCAGCATAATGATGTCTCTTTTGGACACATTTGCTATTCTATCACAATTTCCCTATGAAGAATAAGGGTCAGTAACTGGGTACTTCTGAAAGAGGGGCAGTCTTGTGAAGTAGTTATGAGAATGCATTGTGGGCTTTGAACTTTTAAAAACTTACTTTATTTGGGGTTCTTTAACATATATACCTCCATTTCAACCCACCTACCCTAGGTAGGAGAGAAAAGAGATTAATAGGAACAGAAAAAATAGACCTTTTATAGACTCAGTTCCTTGGAGTGATTCTACTGGCGTAGTCGGCAGGATTTCAATAGACTAGTTAAACAGCAAACCCAGCTTTTCAACAAAGGTGACTCAACTGGAACCCGGAGCAGCAGTCAGAACCAGGAGCCTCGAAGCGTTCTCTGGAGAAGTTCTCTCTAGGAGTATCTTGAGGTGGAGTGATGAACTGCCACGTCCAAAAAGCCCTACCTCTTGTTTTGGGCTCATATATTTATCTCCTCTGAGAGTCTGTACTGGATGCTTATCATTTGGCAAAGACCATGCTCCTGTAAGAGGTGGTTCCTCTTCTAGTGGACAAATATCACCTGTTCTCACATGTCTGATTTCAGTGGAAAAACACTGCACACTTGGGATCAAAACAAAAACATGTTTATATCCATCACAATGCATTCTCCTAAACATGTAATAATGCTATGGGGATTGATCACTTGTGTTTGAAAACAAATGAAGCATACACATAAATAGTTAAGCAAGTAGGGATAACAATGCCATTTTTAATACCAATAACCACCCTTGAGGGTAAGGTTTAAGCATTTACTATGTGATGGGCATAAGACAGACTGGGTCCTCTATCCAGTGTTCTCATCCAGAGCTGCACAGAAGACAAGCTTTGCTTCTTATTGACCAGACCCTATGCAAAATCAGGCTGAATACTAATAAAGGGAGGTAGGCAAAGGGGCACAGCTACATACATTGATCTCTGTTGCTACACTTTTCATATAGAAATATGGTTTCTTCTACTGGCTACATAGTCTCATAGAGTCTAGACAAAGACAGTTTGTTTCAGTCCCTTTGGAAGACCCAATAGTCTATACTTTCATTTGGTTGCAGTTCTCATTGACACCTCTAGAATGCAAAGATTTCCACATCCCAAGGGAGGAGAGAGATGAAACACAAGGCCGTTTTTATATCATCCATTAACAGGACATCCTTCAGTGCTTTCTCCTAATGGCCCGGTCCTGGGTGGGCGAGTTTCAGTCCCTTGCCTGGGCCACTGGGGGACCACATGACAAAGATTCTAGGTTTCTGTTGTGTCTGTAAGTTATAAACTTGAATTACACAACTTGAATGTGTGGGTGCTCAAAGTAGTAACCAACATGAAAATACTGTAACCCCCATTACAAAATTACACAGCCCAATTTCCTTATTCTAAATGAGAATACCTTTACAATTCTAAATTATTATAAAAATGAAGTTCTGATTAAATATGAACTCTTGTTAAATATGAATTCTCTCTCTATATATATAGTACAGGTTGCACACCTATGAAGCTAACATTATCCACTTCTCTAGATATTGAATAAAGAGTGAATAAAATTTGATAAAATATTACATTAGCAGATGACATACAAATGAAGTGTATGGAAGTAAACGACCTTTCCCAGTCTCTTGTTATTATGTTTTTTAGGCTATCCACTGAGGCAATGGTACATTTTGTTTTGGGATAGATATACTTAGCATGAAAGGAAAGTTGCAATCTTCCTGTGAATTTTTTGTTTACAAAGTCATGGATACAATCACCTGTGAAACAAAAGAAGCCTTCTATAGAAGCAACCAAGTTTCACTGGCGACCATTGATGCTGTAAGCAGGTTACCAGTAGAGATGGGAGGGCTTCCTTCTTCAAGGCATCAGGTCAGAGTTGCACCATCAGCAAAAGCATGTTCTAATTATTACCCGATGGTTAAAATCCACTAAGTGAATGTCTGGTCACAGTGATAATGCCATTTCTTTTAAAATTCATCACTGAGAATCATCTGGGAGAGTTATATTCTTCTACTAGATAAAATGTAAAATCAATTGCTTAAAATATTAAAGAATGTGTTTATTAGTTACCATGTGTTTCTTGGAATTAATAATAAAAGCCCTTCTCATCATTAGGCTCGTTCATTTTCATGTTATATTCTGCCTAACATTGCATTTCCAGTAGTTTTAGGCATTTCTGCCTCTGACTCCCCATATGCATTTTTGTTGTGGGGATAAGAATAAAGGTTGTGTTGAGTCAATTTATTGCTCTTTTGCATGCTTGGTTACAGGACTGAGGTCACAAAGGGATATCATGGTTGCTCTGACTCTTCGTGCCTGATGTTCTGTGCTAGAGGCAGAACAAAAAATGTTCAGTTGGGAAATTGAGGTCACTTTGATGACTGCAGAAGCTTTTTGTCCTTAACCCTGTCTTCCTTCTTTTCTCTAATGAAATACTGAAGTGGCTCACTGTGATTGGGGGTCAAGTCCTCTGAGTCCGCAGGAGATGTTTGAGTAAGAAGGACAAGATGTGCTAATTACGATTTGTTGTTATCAAAGTGATTTTATATTTCTTAAAGGGAGGAAAAAAATCAATGTAAGGGAAATGCTGCCCATGACTTGTCTTGGCCTTTGCGTTCTTCAGCTTCAAGTCTGTGAACTACAGAGTCTTCTAGGTAAATTCTTAGAGTGGAGAACACTAGTGATGACCACAAATTGTCTAATCTAAGGTATGTGGTTTTAAGTCACTTTTACATGTGGCCATAGAACACATATTGTTGCTTTCACTTACAGAATTTCTTCCCATTTCATAGGACAAGCATTGTTTTTCTTACTTATAAAGATTCATATTTATTTCTCTTTATGACTCTGGACTTCAATACTTCCAGAATATTCTTCTGCTCCTCAATAAGGAAGGCAAGCTTAATCCTGTCATAGACACCCCTAGCTCACATTCAGCCCTGCTGACTTGCTTCTTTGCTCTTAGATACCATCATAAGTGTTTTAGGTCTTACTCCACCTGTCGAAAATGACCTAAGCATGTGTAGATTTTGATGCTTTCCTTAGAATAAAGGTCCAATAATCCTACCATTAGCGATTGGGGACCACCTCTCTCTGCTAGATGCTGCTCTGTAGGAGAGCTTATGACAGTGTGTCAAACACTGGACCATTGTGAATACCACATACAAAGCTCTGGACAGATCAAGGATTTTCTGAAACTAATAGACAAAATCCTGCCTCCTACACACCCCCTGCTCTGTCCCCAAGGATGTATGACCTGCGTGCCATACTCTTTCCGTTGCTACAGATTGCAAATAGGAGGCTTTTAGTATTTAAATGATATCCATCTTTGGATTTCTTTTTCATGCCTTTTATTTTCTGTGGAAATCTACAATGGAGAAAAGAGAAACTGCAAATATAAGGATAAAAGCTAGCTAGATAAAAAGCCATACAAAAGGTCTGTAAGTAGTTGGTGATTTTGTTCAACCAAAACAAACAAACTTCACCAAACCAAATTTAAATTTCATCTTAGAAAAATGTATTCAGTTCTCATCCTTGGCTGCTCCTCTTACTCAGGCTCTGCCTTTTCTGTCCAATGTTGGTCAAGGTATCCACTCTCTGGCAGCGACTCTGTTTTCCTCATTTCCCTACAACCTCCTGTTATTCATCCACTTCATCAAACGTGCATTTTATTGTGCTAGTTTCCTCACAAAGTTTGGAGCTGTCAGTCAACAATGTCAGCCCAGGATCACATGTAGTGTGCACTAAGGACATGTGATATCAATAGCAGGGCATGAGGGTCTCTTGTGCCTGCAGGTTCACTATACTTCTCTTCCCTTTTATAACTGTCATTATTTATCTACTGTCAGAGGGATGCATTAGGAGAATGGTCCTTACAGAATGCTCTGTAAGCATGATTTAGTATCTCCCAGTTAGAGATTCTGGGAAGTTTGAATCAAAGCATTAGAAGATTGAACATCTAGAGATGCTTCTCTCTCTCAGGCTCATGTACAACTGTCTTCTTACTTCTTATTTTCTGCCCTTGTTTAAATCAACAAAGATGCCCCACTTTATGTTTGATATGTTGGACACATGACTTTCAAGGGACCGTCACACTCAGTTTGGGGTACAGATACATTTAGAGCATAGTAGCAATGTATCCCAAGGAATTTCCTCCTCCAAGCCTTTCTCAGCAGCATCTTTTGTAAAATTTCTACATAGCAAACATATCAGCACTTTTTGTTTGGCAGTGGGGACATAAATAAGTCAAAAGAACCAGGACCTCTTGGCAAGGCAATTAAAAGCTGTTTAGGGCAGGGAGTCACTTTTTTTTGTGTGTCTGTGGCTTCTGGTAACTTATGTATACCTAAGTGTATGATCCTATACTCAATTAGTAGAAAGTACTAATTGGGCTCAGTGTATTAAAAAATAAATAAATAAAGCTTATAAAGAAGGACATAAAGATAGGGTAGGATAATGTGTGAGTTATGGGTGGGACTGGAGGTAGGGGGATACAAAATGAATTTGATCAAGATGCATTGTATACCTGTGTGAAATACTTTATGTGGAGTGTATTTAACAGAAAGAGGCAAAGAGTCATTATTACTTTAAGGAAATACTCAAAACTTGCTTTTTCTAGCCCTCAAGTTCCATACTTTACCTATGAACTTTAAGTAAAAGAATGTGGACCACGGATGACGGTGGAAAATACCAAGGATAAAGTCAGGGGGTAGTCTGAACTGTGATGGCACTAATACATGTTATGTTCACACTAGGCTTACTTGTGCAGCATAGGTGAGGAGCTCCTTAGTGGAGGAATGTGAATATTCCTCCCCAAAATGTTCATACCTGGAAAGCCTTTACCCAACAGAAATGAAAGCATCGTAGAGGGCCCCTTCCTCTAGTCTTCACTGGCTTATGTACTCTATGGTATATGCAATGAAGTCAGAGTTGTGTATAACATATGGTATACAGCCCTGGATACTTCGATGACAGTCTCGGGGCCATTCCAGTTCTTCCACAACAGGAGGTGAGTAACCAGCAAACCCAGCTGCGCTGATCCTTCTGCTATGGAGGACAGGTGAACACTTAGCTTAGCTTAGAGGACAATCATGACAGCTGAACACTTAGCTTAGCTTAGAGGACAATCAATCATGCACAACAATAACCCCAAAGACTTAGATGGACTCAATCTTGCTTACTTATTTATTGTTCATGAGTATGATCTATGTTTGATATGAAGGATATTCTGTCATGATCCTACTGTTTAAAGCCATGTTCATGGGAAATTACCCATCAGGACAAGTTTGGTCAACTCATTGGGATAATTATGTGTTTCACAGCTACTAAGAGATCTTTTATCTTTTATCTTTGAAAATGAATGGCTGGTTACTTCTAAAATTGAAAAAGTACAACTTATAGGAGGAATGCCAGTGAACAAATTGATTAAGCCTATTGTATAAGCATTTAAGACATATAGTAATTCTGTGTGCTATCCTTTGGTGTCAGTCTCACAGTGATCAGGAGTCACTGAAATTCTTTGAATATAGCATGTCAGTTTTAGAGTTTTACTAATTTTTTTCTGTATTAGAGGATATGGTCTTAGTAAAAATATTTATAGGAAAGTGAAGTTATATAATTAAAATGTAAATGATATGAGTCAGACAATTTTACTTTCTATATAAGAAGACTAACGGACACAAACTGATTGTCCTCAGAAAAAGTTACCAAATTAAGCATTTAAAAAAGAATAGCTTTGAAAGTCTTAAAGAACTTATAAAATAATGAACAATCAGCCTGGCTATATTTGGTAGAACTAGATTAGTAATTCATAATTGCCCTTGCTTTGGGATATTTTGTTAACCTGTGTGAGCATTTACAAAACTGGGTTGTACATTTGGCCGACCAAAACCTTACTAAGGGTAGAGAGTCAGAATCACAGTTATAACTAGATGTAAAAGATCTGTAATCTCTCGTTAATGTGAGCCAGAAATAAATCAGGCATTGCAGGTACTTGTAGCCAAATTTTTACAATGTAGCGCCAAAAAAAAAAAAAAAAAAAAAAAAAAAAAAAAAAAAAAAAAAAATCCCAAGAGTTTTAATAATTCCCAGAAGCTACCACAGATGTCTCTAAGGGAATTTCCATTGTCTCAGGTGTAAAAATAACCCATCAGTTAATTAACTAGGTGAAAACTTTCTTTTGTTCACAGGTGATAATATTTTTGGCAGGGAACAAAAATGTTTTTATGAAAGTTCAAAAATGAAGCAAATAACATTTAAGGACATTCTTGATGTAGCTGTAAAACAATTTAGGGACTGATTTTATTTGTTGAAAAAGAAATTAGCTGAAGAGGCATGGTTAGACCGAAAACAAAGCAGAAATACTATTCAGAACTGGCACACAAAACAAAGACTACAGGTGAAAAATAATCAGGTTTAAGGATAAAGGAGGAAAAGTTAATGTCTGTTTTACCTTCATTCCATGAATAAAGGAAGTTAAGAGCAGTTGAGGTAATACATGATGTGGAAATGCTTTAAGCGTGCATCTTCAGATTTCAGAATTTATAAATCCAGTGTATTATAAAGTTTTCTTTTATGCAAATTACTAGAACATGTCCATTAAACCAGAAACAATTTTACAGCAATATATGTTCTATACTGCCTTTAAAGATACACTGTTTCAAGAAGAACCTGTGTGTTATACGTATGTGTCTTTATATTAATTTACCCACGTGTATGTGTGTGTGGACGCCAGAGGTCCACTTAAGTACCTTTATCTTAGTACCACTCTTTTTTAGGGCTTCTCGAAGTGACTTTGGAGTTCACCGTTGCAATTTAAATATCTTCTTCTTATCATTCCTATTATAACTTTTTGAAACAGGACCTCTCAAGGAGAACATGGAGTTCACCTTCAGCTGAATTCAACTAGCTAGGCATCAAGCCCTGGAAACGCCCCTGAACACACACCCTCTCCTGCTGCCACTCGGTTGTGGGTACTAGGTATCTGAATGGGTCTTTCAGCTTGTGCAACAAAGACATTGTGTACTGATCTGTCTCCACAACCTCCAGATATGATATTTCATGATGCCACAATGAGTACAAGAAGACACAATGCTGATATATTTAACAAAGTGGTTTCAAAACTAGTGTTTTTAACTCAATGACTACATCCTAAAAATGAATGCAAAATTAAAAATGTAAATGCACCTCAAATACAAGAGCAGAAATATTTACTACCAGGTCTCACTGAGGAAAAGCCAACATAACATAATTTATGATGAAGGGACATAATCCCAAATGAGAGATCAGAAATATGGGAAAGAAGTTTCTGAACTGAACTGATATTGTTGTTAATCAAAATTTATTGAGTAAAACATTAGTAGCATCCAAAGGGCTTAAAAACTTAATATCACTCAAGTACATGCCACTGTTACCTCATAAATTGGGAATTAGAGACATGTATTTAAGACTTTCCAGATCTTTATTCTGTCCTGGAAAACAGTAAAGGAACTTAACATTACTGTGACGATCATTTAGGAGTAAAGGTTTACTTGTAGAGCCAATGCAAGAGTATAGATGCTTTTACTCCCTTCATGTGTGTCGGTGTAGTAGACTGTGCAGCCGATGCCACTGTCTCGCATGCTTCTCTCTTCCTCTGCCTCAGAGAATTCTAAAGCAGTATGAAACTTTTCACAACAGCAAATACATTGCAGTCTTTGTGAAATAATCTTATAACTTGGGGACGTCCGTCAGCCACTAAGGATGAAATCAAGTCAAGCATGACCCGTCATTCAGTCCTAATGGTATGCACTTGCAGTGGTTTTCTACAGATTCCCACAGGACATAAGTAGATACAATACCCAGCTGCTAACATCTATTCCTTAATTATCAATATATTTGTAATTGGATTCGCTTCCCTCTGTGTTTCTTACTCTACTGCCTTCAAACTTCTTATGGTTCTGTCCATGTCAATTTCTGGAGCATCAATCTTGACCATAGGGTCTGATTTTAGGGAATCAACTAAGACAGCTGCATCACTGCTGCCTCTGGAAAGCACATCTTTAGGTGTGGTGCCAGGAGCATTCCCGCCTATCAGAGACAAAGTCATGTGTGTAAATTATAAGTTCAATATTATCTATTGAACTAGAAATGACCCCATAGTTTTAGGTATTTGAACACCTGGTCACCAGTTGGTGGAACTGTTTGGGACAGTTATAAGGAAGTGGAGCCTTAGTAGATGGACTGTGTCACCACAGG
Source organism: Acomys russatus (assembly GCF_903995435.1). Taxonomy (NCBI): domain Eukaryota; kingdom Metazoa; phylum Chordata; class Mammalia; order Rodentia; family Muridae; genus Acomys; species Acomys russatus. The sequence continues at coordinate 33,570,676 of NC_067166.1, read as the reverse complement.
GGCCAGGTGGTACTTCTAGTCTGCTCTTGGTTTTTTGTCTGTGATGGAAGATGTGACCCCTGGCTGTCTGCTCCAGCCACTTGCCGCTGTGCCTGCACTGCTATTGTGAAATCACATGTGGAATCTACAAACCCGTAAGTTGCTTTTTTTTTCTCACGGTGTTTTATTACACCAAATTCAAAGTTGTTGTAATAAAGAACACAGAGGCTGGTGTCAGGGGTTTGCTGTTGCTCTGAAGAACCTCTTCATGTTGGTTTGGGGAGGAGCAAGGAAGACCTGGGACTAGGAGGACAGTGGAGTGCTGTCAAGAGGGCTTAATAGATCATTCTAGTGGGATTTGGGAATATATTAATATTAAGAATAATGTGTATTCTGACTAAGACATTCAAGGAAAGGGGACAATATTAGCAACTGGGTAGGAGATAATTCTTTTGATATTTAGTCAAATAATCTGGCTGCATTCTCACTTTGTCCTAAGACTTACCTGATAGTATATTTAAAGTTATAGACTAAAATATTTGGTAGGCAGAAATTTCAAACAAGAATAATGTTGAATACATGGAATGGTCATTGCTAATAGCTTTTGCACAGATTTATAGTAAAAAAAAGAAAAAAAAAAAAAAAAAAAAAAAGAATGAGTGGGACAAAAAGAAATACAAAGTGTATAGTAATGGATAATTTGTAGTTTGGGTCTGGAGGCATGGCTATAGAAAGTGTTATAAAGCCATAATTTCTTTCCCTGTGGTTTCAAAGAGCTGCCTAAGTCAGGAAGCTGGAGGCAGGAGAGTGCCTGTAAGGAAGATGTGAGAAGCCTGTGCAAAAAGTGAACCCTGGCTTGCAATGGGCCCTACGAGACAGCGAAGACTATGGATGTCTCCTGAGGAGAGCTGCATACATGGAGTGTAAGAAGCCTAAGAGAGTTGTTTGTGGCAGGCATCAGAGCTGGGAATGTAGGGTCAGATAAGCCCTTTGAAATTAGGTGCCAGACACCAGACACAGGCGAGTGGGATTTGGCATTTGTCTTGCTGGACTTTGGTCTAGCTTTGGTCCAGGATTTCCTCACTATGCTTGTACCATTCTCTTTTGGAATAGAAATGTATATTCTGTGCCATCGTATGTTGGAAGTGTGTAATTTGCCTTTTGATTTTCAGGGCTAACAATTAAGAAATTACCTTGTGTTTGATACTGTTAAAGGCTACAGAATGTTAAAGTTTGATTAAATGTATTTTGCTTTATGATGATATGGCCATGGGCCTATGGGATCTGTGGTGTGTCACTTGATGTCTGGAATGAGAAATGTTCTCTGTGGTCTTAGGTGCTCAAACACTTGTTCGGTTCCTCCTTGGTGGCATTGTTCAGAGAAACGATGGAGCTATGGAGACTTACTGGAGGAAATAAGTCACTAAAGATGGGCTTTGAGAATTGGTAGCCATGCGCATTTTCAGTTTGTTCTTGTTTTGTGTTTGGGACTGAAGCTGTGATCTCTTGGCTCCTAGATCCAGCTCTCTGCTGTTAGGTCTCTCCTTACATTAAGAACTGACCCTCTGGAGTCATGGGCCGAAATAAACTCATCCTCCCATAGATTGCTTTGGGCCATGAGATTTATTTCTACAACAGAAACCAACCGAGATATCAAGTAGATTTATGAGCTTAATGTAAACAGTACCATACAGGTTTTAGATTGTCACAGGGTGAAATAGCACGAGATATAAATAGAAGAAACAAAGTGATGGCCTTTGTCATAGCTCTAGCACCTGGGCAATAAGAGTAATGGCAATTAAAAGTGATCTAGAAGCAATTAAATGCCTTCAAATAGGCTGTTAGGCTCATGTCAGCTAAGAAATCCAGAAGGTGACTGTGGAAGTTCTTAGAAAATCAATGTTCTCTGTTTCATTATAAAAGAATAGTTAATGCTCTGCATCTCACCACCAGGGATGCACAGCTGCTATTACTCTAATAAGCACAGAGTTTGAGCTGGAGAGATGGCACAGCCCTAAAAGGCTAGGCTCACAAACAAAAATAGAAGAATTTGTTCCATCTAGAACACTGAGTACTATGAAAACCCTAGCCCTCACATTTTGTCCTAAGGATTTGTGGAGCTAAAATAAGGCGGAATATACTGTTTGAAAATGAAGGGACGACTTTACATCCCTCAAATTCCAGATGTGACTATGTTATACAGGCCAGTAGTAAGTCTCTTCTCAGCTGGAGGCACGGGGAAGTGCCTGTATAGCTCTTAGCTGTGAAGGTAAGAAGGCTAGCAGGATCGGAACCTAAGCCAGATGTCCTCTGAAAGACTGCACCGAGCAGGAGATCAAAGCAGATGCTAGGACTCAGAGCCAAACTTTGGGCAGAGCACTTGGAGCAGTATGAAAAATGGGGGGATAGAAAAAGCCTCAGGAGACAGGAGCTCCACAATAAGACCAACAAAGCCAACACAGCTAGTCCCCGGCATGCCCTGCAGAGACTGAGGCACCAACCAAGGACCATGCATAGGAGAACCTAGACCACCTGTTCAGAGGTTGCCAATGGGCAGCTCAATCTCCACATGGGTCTCCTAGTAAGGGATGGTGGGAACAGGAGGAGATGAGGGAGGGAGTTACAATTGGGATGTAAATACATTATTTTTAAAAAGGCTAGGATGACTTCAATGCTTAAGAGGCCTAGGAAGACTTTGATGTACTGAGATCAATGACCAACAAATGTACTTTTTGCCTACTCCAAACAATCACAATTAGGTGGTAAAAGTTAGTGTTAGCCTCCACAGAGGGAGTCTTGTTGAAAGAGCATCTTATATACTTTGCCTCTCCCATTCCCACCCAATTCTATTCTTTTATTTTGTCCTTTTATCAGCAACTTTCCTATTTATTTCTGCATTTACTATTTTTTTTATTAAATTTTAATTTTAATTAATGTATTCAGATTACAACTCAATTGTTATCCCATCACTTGTATCCTTCTATTCCTTCCCTCCCTCTTTCACCCTATTCCAGGACAATACAGGAGGTAAACTTTAAACCCCTACCCAGATCTAGCCAATGGTCAGAATATTCTCCACAGTTGAGTGGAGAGTGTGATATGACTTTCTCATGTACTCTGGTGCCTCACATTTGACCATGTCCCCTGGAGGGGGAGACCTGGTGGCACTCAGAAGAAGGACAGCAGGTTGCCAAGAAGAGACTTGATACCCTATGAGAATATGTAGGGGGAGGTAATCCCCCTCAGGAACAGTCATAGGGGAGGGGAATAATGGGAAAATGGGGAGGGGGAGTAATGGGAGGATACAAGGGATGGGATAAACATTGAGATGTAACAAGAATAAATAATAAAAAAAAAAGACAAAAAAAAAAAAAAAAAAAAAAAAAAAAAAAAAAAAAAAAAGACCGAAGGGAACTTCCTTCCCCACTGTATGGTCAAAGGCTATCAAGTCTCATCTTGGTAGCCTGCTTATTCTTTCTTTGAGTGTCATCAGGTCTCCCTGCCAAAAGGAGGGGGCCAAATATGGAGTACACACTTATTGCTTTTTAAACCATGTAAATTACCAATTCGGATGTACATTTTGAAAGAGCATCTGAGGAAGTGTTGACTTATTCAAGCACTGAGAAGAGCGAATGGCAGGAAACAGGTACACAATTGTTTGAGGTGAATGCAGCATCTGTACCGTGCGCTGTTGGACGTCTTCTGAGTAGTGACATGGTACAACATATACATAGTATAAAAAAAAATGACACCAGGAAAGCTTAGTAAGCCCTGAGGCCCTAGCAAGATGCCTCCCTCCCTTCAAAGGAAGCTCCATCAAAGAGCCACAGGAGCCAGACACAGGAAACCAACACACCAAAACTTTGGTGAGGTTTACTCACCTTTGTCATGAAGATCTAAAACTTGTTCTTGAGAGTAATCCAGAAGCACTCAGAAATTATTCTCCTGAATACCATTGATTGTGCTATGGTATGTCATTGTACTATGCATCAATAGAAGGAAAAGATGAAATGCATTTAAAACGTTAATTCATTCTTTTATAAAGTGAGCACTTGCCAGTGCACGTACAGTTGGGAAGGAGTTAATATGCCTTATGGCATGCCTAATAGAGTTCCTAAAGAGGGACATGTTTGTGCTCAGAGGAACCTGGTAATGATGCCATTAACCTTTCATAGCCTAACAGTGCAGGGCACTTCACCGTTGCTTCAAGTGACGCCTTTTTCTCTCCTTTAGCTCACTAGAACTTTTACTAAGTGTCATTGATACAGGGAGGGAATTCTCAGAGCAGGAAAGTTGTCACGGAAACTGGCTGCTGTGTGTAGAGAAAATAAATAAAGGGTTCTGATAATTATATATTAACTCAACAGTAATATTCTTCTCAAGTCATCCAGGTTGCAGGTCCCTTTTTGAATTGAGGGCTATAATTTTGGGGTAGACCTATTAATCTTTTTTCCCATTTCTTTGACTTTTCTTATTCAGTAATTGAACTGTTCAGATGTTATTGATTAATGTAGTTTTCTTAAATGACAAGTTGATGTGGCAGGCAAAGCTATATCCTCTATGCTGTTCTGACATGCAGAGAAAGGCTAAAGATGCCAAGATTTCTTGTCAAAACAGGTAGGCCAAGGGACGGAAAGGAGGAGTAAACCATATTTTCTTTGGGTCAGTGGTGTTAAAGGTCACTGGAATAGACTTTACATTGTGTTGCATATAAGAACTAGCGTCTTATAAATGTGTCACATTTGGGTGGAAATAAGTCTACTGGTTTTAATAATGCACTCCTGTAAGCTCTTAACCAAGGTGACTGAAGAAAGAACGTCTCCAGCTGTTGTTTCATATTGAAGCTTTGGCTAGTTGCTTCAGGAAATGAGTGAAACTCCTCGTTGTTTTAAAAGGCTCCCATCACAGAGGAGACAAAACAAACACACCGCAGCTCTGATTGTTAGGGGAAAGGGGAAATAAGTCAAAACTGGGTATTTAGGAAAACCAATCCTAGAGGGTTTTATCATAGCCTAAAACTGCCAATATTGTTTATTTTGTGGAATGAACATCTGTGCTTTGTAATATAATTGGGAGATACAAGAGCAATGTGAGTTCTGTTTAGTTTGCAACTCTGGTAGTTTCTTCTCTCACACTGTTTTGTGTTAATTGCCCCTTGTGGCTGGTCTGCTTGTCTCTTATCCTCATAGTGCGCAAGTGAATTTGTGCTGTGCTTCTCTCAAACACACCTGCAAGAAAATGTAATAGCTTTTAAAGCTGAAGATGTTTCCCTAACTCCCTATTGCATAAGTCATGGCTACCTGAGGTATCATCACAAAAGATAATTTAATAATAGCTGTGATGATGTAGGCACCTGAAATTCCATCTGCCAGTACACAGTGCAGGAATACATTATTTTCTGTCTCTCTCTCTCTCTCTCTCTCTCTCTCTCTCTCTCTCTCTCTCTCTCTCTCTCTCTCTCTCTCATTTTTATAGACGAGCTAATGTTTTTCTACCGGCATATGGATACTGCATGCTGTGGCTTGGACATTTAAAAAATTTGGCAATAGTTATATCATGAATTCATACTGAATTATAAGTTGATAAATGCTTTGACAAATTATAACCTGTTTCATACTGACTCCTGAATTTTTGTTTTAACATTCAAATTTTGGTTAGAATAAAATTACATATATATATATATATATATATATATATATATATATATATATATAGAGAGAGAGAGAGAGAGAGAGAGAGAGAGAGAGAGAGAAAGGAAAAATAATTTACATCAGTAGCTTAGTCTAAGTCTAGCTGGAGCTATGGCTCCAAAATAAAGCAAAACTAAATGATACTTTCATAAAAATGTATAACAGAATTTAAAGATGTTCAAAGATTTAAGCATATTTATTGTAAAGGAGGTGACAGTTTTTAGGGAGATTGTTATTTTTAAAGAAGGTTAATGTAATTTTGTAGAATGACCAGTGGCTTCCTTGAATGAGTGACTGAGTAGTTGCATGGGGAGATAATAAATGGATGTACATTATAAATTAATGTACATAGGCATTCATGAACCTATGACAAGTTATTCAGACATATATATATATATATATATATATATATATATATATATATATATATATATATATATATACACACACACACACACACACACACACACACACGTCCAAATAGCTTTATTTAATCTATGCTATAAATAAATTCTAAGTAGACTTTTGAGAAAAAAACAAGCATCCTTTAAAATCCGTGCTATTGATTTTGGTTCTCATTATATTATTTTACTTCTC